>NC_141536.1:50092914-50405831 GCF_021556685.1 Rattus norvegicus | reverse complement strand
AAGGGCCATTGGTATTAATTATAGCTAACACTGTATAACTAAGAGAACATATGAAGAAAAAAATAAAAAATGGATGGTTAGAAAGACATAGATGATACCTAAAGAGATATATAAGTATCTTCAATAAATTGTACTGGTCTAACTGAATATCTGTATGTAATAAAATGAAAATAGACCTATATTTGTCACCTTACACCCTTACACAAAGCTCAAGTTCAAGTGGACCAAGGACCTCAGCATAAAACCAGATACACTAAATCAAATAGAAGAGAAAGTGCGAAAGAGCCTTGAACTCATTAGCATAGGGGGAAATTTCCTAAACAGAACTCCAATGGCTCACGCTTTATGATCAAGAATTGATTAAAGGGACCTCATGAAACCAGAAAGATTCTGTAAGGCACAAGACAAATAGTCCATAGGACAAATCGTCAACCTACAGTTTGGGGGAAAAAATCTTCACTGAATATCTGAAATATATAAAGAACTCAAGAGGCTAACCACCAGAAAACCAAACAACCCAATCAAAAAATGGGATATAGAAGTGAACAGAGAATTCACAACAGAGGAATATCAAATGGCTGAGAAGCACCTAAAGAAATGTTCAAAGTCCTTAGGGATTAAGGAAATTCAAATCAAAGTGGCCCTGAGATTCTACCTTACACCAATCCGAATGCATAAGATCAAGATCTTAGATGACAGCCCATGTTGGCCAGATAGCAGAGAAAGAAGAACATTCTTCATTGCTGGTGAAATGCAAACTGGTACAACCACTCTGGAAATCAATCCAGAGGTTCTTCAGAAAATTAGATAGATCTATCCCTGAAGGCCAGCAGAAAGAATAAAAACAGGCAACCTTGGGAGTAGGAGGTGGAGGAACCCTCCAGAATATAGGAGAGACCTGGGAGGTGAGAGACTCTCCGTACTCAAGGGGAGGGACCTTAGATGAAATATCCTACAGTGGGGAGAGGGACTTGTAGAGCCCACCTCCAGCAGAAAGACAGGGAATCAAGTGAGAGAAGGGTTTGGCATTCAACAGTCAAAAACTGACCCATAATGGTTTTCATAAAAGTGTCTGAAAGAACTGCAGGGACAAAATGGAGAAGAGCCTGAGGAAAAGGAGGTCCAACGACAGACCCAAAGTGGGACCCAGCTCTAGGGGAGACCCAAAGGCCTCCATTACTGAGGCTATGGAGTGGTCACATAAAGGGAACTCTTATGACTACCCTGCTAAAGACCCAACAAGCAGCTCAAAGAACCAGATGCAGATATTTAGACCAAACCAATGGACAGAAGCTAGTTACCCCTGTGGCAGAATTAGGGGAAAGCTGGAAGAAGCTGAGGAGGAGGGTGACCCTGTAGGAGGACCAGCAGTCTCAATAAACCGGGACCCCAGAGATCTCTCAGACACTGGACCACCAACCAGGCAGCATGCACCAGCTGAGATGAGGCCCCCAACACATATATAGCAGAAGACTGCCAGGTCTGAGCTCAGTCAGAGAAGATGCACCTAACCCTCAAGAGGCTGGAGGTCCCAGGGAATGGGGAGGTCTAGTGGGTGGGGATGGGGATGGGGGATGGAGACAACCTCATGAAGAAGAGAGCAGGGCAGGGAAGGGAGAAGGTATGGCATGTTGACCAGTCAGAGGGTGGACTGGAAGGGGGATCAAATCTGGAGTGTAAAGAAAGAATTACGTGAATTAAAAAAAAAACTAGAATTAACAATGGATAAATTCCACAAAAAAGGTCAGAAAGAAATCAGTATTCCGACTGCCTCCATATTTACTTCAACTTTTGATAGTCCCAGGTACCAACATAATATATTAAGGTTTTTCTCTTGGCAATCATCTAAATAACCCTTTTCTGTAAGATTAATGAAAAATGTGCAAAATACTAATGAAATAAAAAAAGTATTTGTGGGTAAGATTGTATTTTCACTCTAAAGAATATACATTCATAGTAATGGTAAACAGGATGGTGGCCTCTCGGTTCAAAGTAGCAGTGAAACTTGGCAGTAACAAATACTGGTTCATTTGCTAAGTAAAAACAAGATCAGAACACTTCATTATAAAGTATTACCATTTTTGACATGAGTAGGCATTTCATAGCATAAAATATTTAAAACAAAAGTATGATTAAATTAGTAGGAATAATCAGTTAAAATGCTCCATAGTGAGTGAGTGAGTTTGCTCAGAAGGTAAACTGCTCACCATCAAACCTGACAACCTGAGTTTGACCCTCAGAACCTACCACTACAGGCGAAAACTGACTGAAGCTTGACACCCACCCTACAGCATGTAAGGAAAAACATGATGTTAACATTTTTCTAAGGAAACACATACACATATAAAGAAATGCAATCAATTTTGTTTTAGGATAGTCATTGCAGACCAGTGATTACTTACATTAAATACATTACATACTGAGTGTATTTCCACACATTTAAATTTTTAACTTACTCCATGTGTGAATGAAATTTGCATTCCATCAAGATGCATTATAAGCTGTTTATAACCCAATAGTCTATGAAAGCATTCTTCAAAGGCTGCCTAGGTCGATTCTTGTATGTTCATTTTGCTGCTTAATAAATTCTGACTTTTGTATTGATTATAATTTTACGTAATACAAAAACATTTCAATAAACATCTTCATAGTTATTAGAAGACATTTGACATTGCTGGCTCTGGATAAATTCCTAGATGGGAAGCATTTGGCAATAAACATCAGCCAATGTATTTAAGACTTTTGCTAGGTATGCGAAACATCTTTGCTGTTGTGTACCTCATTCATATTTTTGGACATTTCTTCTCAAACATCACTGCTATTTTATTGATATTTTCATATATTAATAAACAATATCTGGCTTCCCATATTTTAATTTTTATTTCTTTGTGATTTTTGACATGGTTAAATATTTGTATATTTAGAGTAATTTTGTTCTTTGTTGCGTTTTGCATTGTGATATAGTATTATGTTAATAGTTAATAGTTAATATATTAAGGAAACATTTCTTCTTTCCATTTTATTATATTTTCTTTAACTTTTCAAGATGCCTTCTACTCTTCAGTATTATGTGGCTCTTACGTTCTTTTTTCTGCCAGTGATGTTTTTCATTTAATGTTTTAAAGAGTTCCTGGGGGCTGGTAGGATGCCTCAGTAGTTGGCACCAGCTGCTCTTCCAGAGGACAGAATTCCATTTCCAGAACCTCACAGCCATCTGTAATTCTAGTTCCAGGAGATCTCAGGGCACTGTGTGAACAGGGTGCACAACAATCTTTCAAGCACATTACCCACATGTGAAATAAAGTAATTTTAACACAGAGTTTCTGTACATTTAGATTTTTTTGTTTTCATTAGGCATTTTTAGATTCGCTTCTTTCTCTTTTACACTCTTTAATCCTTTTTTATAGTCCAGCCATTATCCCCCTTCCATTCTGACCTCTGACTGTTCCTCATCCCATACCTCCTCCCCCGTCTCCAAGAGGATGTCCCCACACCACATCACACACCAGACTTCCCCACTCCCTGGAGAGAGACTCAAGTCTCTTTGGGGTTAGGTGTATCTCACTGGGGCTAGATCAGGCAGTCCTCTGATATATATATATATATATATATATATATATATATATATCTGATATATATATATCTGATATATATATATCTGATATATATATCTCAGATATATATATCTCAGATATATATATATCTCAGATATATATATCTCAGATATATATATATCTCAGATATATATATCTCAGATATATATATATCAGGTATATATATCAGATATATATATATATATATATATATATATATATATCGTGGGTCTCATATCAATTGGTGTATGCTGTTTGGTTGCTGGCTCAGTGTCTGGGAGACCTTGGGGTCCAAGTTAGTTGAGACTGCTGGTCTTCCTATGGAGTTGTCCTCCTCCTTAGCTTCTTCCAGCTTTTCCCTAATTCCACCCCTGGGGTCCCCAGCTTCTGTCCATTGGTTGAGTTTAAGTATCTGACACTTTCAGCTGTTTGTTGGGCTTCTGGGAAGGCAGCCATGCTAGGCTCCTGTCTGAAAGTACATCTTAGCATCAGTAACAGTGTCAAGAGAGGCGTTGGAACCTACCCTGGAGATGGATCCCAAATTGGGCCTGTCACTGGACCTCCTTTCCCTCAGTCCTTTCTTCATTTTTGTCTTTGCATTTCTTTTAGACAGGAACAATTTTGGGTCAGAGTTTTTACCACCCCATCTCACCACATAAATCTTAGCTCAGAAAGTATCATTTCTTTTTTTTCTTAGATATATTTCTTTATTTACATTTCAAATGTTATTCCCTTTCCCAGTTTCCTGTCCATAAGCTCCCATCCCCTCCCCCCCCCCCATACGAGTGTTCTCCTCCATCCACTCCCCTTACTGCCCTCCCCTCCAACATTCCCCTGCACTGGGGTTCCAACCTTGGCAGGACCAAGGACTTCCCTTTCCACTGTTGCCCCAACAAGGCTATTTTCTGCTACATATGAAGTTGGAGCCCTGGGTCAGACCATGTATAGTCTTTCAGTTGTGCTTTAGTCCCTGGAAGCTCTGGTTGGATGGCATTGTTGCTATTATGGGATTGCAAGCCGCTTCAGCTCTTTCAATCCTTCCTCTAATTCCCCCAAAGGGGGTCCTGTTCTCAGTACAGCGGTTATTCGCCTCTGTATTTGACAAGCTTTGGATGTGTCTTTCAGGAGAGATCTATATCCGGTGCCTTTCAGCATGCACTTTTTAGCTTTATCAATGTTATCAAGTTTTGGTGGCTGTATATCTATGGGCCACATGTGGGGCAGGCTCTGAATGGCCATTCCTTCAGTCTCTGATCTAAACTTTGCCTCCCTATCCCCTCCTATGGATATTTTTTATCCCCCTTTTATGAAGGAATGGGAGCATCCACATTTTGTTCATCCTTCTTCTTGAGCTTCCTGTGGTCTGTAGATTACATCTTGGGTAATTCGAGCTTTTGGGCTAATATCCACTTATTAATGCATGCATACCAAGTGTGTTGTTCTATGATTGGGTTACCTCACTCAGGATAATATTTTCCATTTCTTTCCATTTGCCTATGAATTTCATCAAGTCCTTGTTTTTGATAGCTGTGCAGTACTCCATTGTGTAGATGTACCACAGTTTTTTAATCCATTCCTCTGATGAAGGGCATCTGGGTTCTTTCCAGCTTCTGGCTACTATAAATAAGGCTGCTATGACCATAGTAGGGCATGTGTCTTTGTTATATATTGGAGCATCTTTTGGGTATATGCCCAAGAGAGGTATAGCTGGGTCCTCAGGTAGTGGAATGTCAAATTTTCTGAGGAACCTCCAGTGGTTTCCAGAATGGTTGTACCAGCTTGCAATCCCGCAACAATGGAGGAGTGTTCCTCTTTCTCCACATCCTCGCCAGCATCTGCTGTCACCCGAGTTTTTTTATCCTAGCCATTCTGACTGGTGTGAGGTGGAATCTCAGGGTTGTTTTGATTTGCATTTCCCTGATGACTAAGAATGTTGAACATTTCTTTAGGTGCTTTTTGGCCATTTGATATTCCTTAGCTGAGAATGTTTTGTTTAGCTCTGTACCCCAGTTTTAATAGGGTTATTTGGCTCTCTGGAGACTAACTTCTTGAGTTCTTTGTATATTTTGGATATTAGCCCTCTATCAGATGTAGGATTGGTAAAGATCTTTTCCCAATCTATTGGTTGCTGTTTTGTCCTACTGACAGTGTCTTTCGCCTTACAGAAGATTTGCAGTCCCATTTGTCGATTCTTGATCTTAGAGCATAAGCCATTGGTGTTTTGTTCAGGAAAATTTCCCCAGTGTTCAAGAGTCTTCCCCCTTTTTCCTCTATTAGTTTGAGTATATCTGGTTTGATGTGGTGGTCCTTGATCCACTTGGACTTAAGCTTTGTACAGGGTGATAAGAATAGATCAATTTGCATTCTTCTACATGCTGATCTCAGTTGAAGCAGCACCATTTGCTGAAAATGCTATCTTTCTTCCATTTGATGGTTTTAACTCTTTTGTCAAAGATCAAGTGTCCATAGGTGTGTGGGTTCATTTCTGAGTCTTCAATTCTGTTCCACTGATCTATCTGCCTATCTCTGTATCAATACCATACAGTTTTTATGACTATTGCTCTGTAATACTGCTTGAAGTCAAGGATGGTGATTCCCCCAGAAGTTCTTTTATTGTTGAGTATAGTTTTTGTTATTCCAAATGAATTTGCAAAATGCTCTTTCTACCTCTATAAAGAATTGAGTAGGAATTTTGATGTGGATTGCATTGAATCTGTAGATCGCTTTTGGTAAAATGGCCATCTTTACTATATTAATCCTGCCAATCCATGAGCATGGGAGATCTTCCCATCTTCTGAGATCTTCCTCAATTTCTTTCTTCAGAGACTTGAAGTTCTTGTCATACAGATCTTTCACTCGTTTGGTTAGTCACACCAAGATATTTTATATTATTTGGGACTATTGTGAAGGATGTCATTTCCCTAATTGCTTTCTCAGCCTTTTTATCCTTTGAGTAGAGGAAGGCTACTGATTTGTTTGAGTTAATTTTATACCCCAACACTTTGCTGAAGTTGTTTATCAGGTCAAGTAGTTCTCTAGTGGAACTGTTGGGGTTGCTTAAGTACACTATCATATCATCTGCAAACAGTGATATTTTGACTTCTTTTCCGATCTGTATCCCCTTGATCTCCTTTTGTTTTCTGATTGCTCTGGCTAGTACTTCAAGAACTATATTGAATAAGTAGGGAGAGAGTGGGCAGCCTGTCTAGTTCGCGATTTTAGTGGAATTGCTTCAAGTTTCTCTCCATTTAGTTTGATGTTGGCTACTGGTTTGCTGTATATGGCTTTTACTATGTTTAGATATGGGCCTTGAATTCCTAATCTTTCCAGGACTTTTATCATGAAGGGGTGTTGAATTTTGTCAAATGCTTTCTCAGCATCTAATGAAATGATCATGTGGTTCTTATGGATGCTTTAGTGATAAAAATGTACCTGGCTTAATTATTCATCACGTAGGCAAGAAAGTTGAAAGCAGCTGTGGTAGCAGAAACGGTGTATCCCATCACTTATATTTCTGTGTTGTTTTTCCAAGTTTAGTTTCATTGTCCATTTGAACCCTGCCAACCAACCATTTTACAAACCTGTTTTATCAAATTTCCAATGACATTCAGATGCCAACTAGAGCTGCTCTTCTTGAAAGGAGTCTTATTACTAAAACAAAGTAAAGTTTCATTTCCCCAGCCTACATGAAGACGACAGTGTCCAATCACTATTTCTATAATGTCATTTCCCAGAACATGCTGTTAAATTGGTACTTACTGTCTCCATTGGTTTGTCCTTCATCAAGAAAATAAGGCATAATCTCTTGCAAATGTGAATTCACCATACGTACACATACCTCATCTGCTTGTATGACATTTGGTTATTCAGGTGCTTGTGTGGATATGTATGAATAGTCAAATTGATTATAGATAAATAAATGGTTGGCAGATAGATGATACATACATTAGAGAGATAAATGATAAATAAATTAATAGATATACATTAGATAGTCTAGATAGATAAATGAGAGATTAGATAGATAGATAGATAGATGATAGATAGATAGATAGATAGATAGATAGATAGATGATAGATTGATTCATATAGATAGACAGGCAAACATGATAGATAGTTCATAGATAGAATAGATGATAGATAAATAGATGACACATACATACATTAAATAGATAGATGATTGATATTAGATAGATAACTTAGATATATTTGGATAAAAGATGTATAGATGATATATTAGTTAAAGCGATAGATAATAGATAAATAGATGATAGATGATTCATACATTTTATAGATAGATAGATAGATAGATAGATAGATAGATAGAAAAAATAGAAATGAAAGTATAAAAACAATGGAACTGAGTGTAGACATCACAGATCATGAAATGTATCTATTTACACAGACTTTAATCAATTCTTGAGAGGAGAACAACAGAAGACCTTACTATCTACTTCAGAATGTACATAATCATTAGTCCTTCAGTCATGTTCACCAAGAGCCCAGAGAAACTCAGTGAAGGCTGAGGAACTCTGTCTATGCTTTGCAATTTCTCAGGCATTGGTGGCAATTGTTCTTAGGGCATTGCTTCTCAAATTAAATAAATATAAATTCAATAAAGCTACCAACATCTGGATTCAGATTAGCAGGTTTATGATGACAGTTCTGGTACAGTTAATTAATTATTGAGATTTTTCTTCACAAACTAATAATATTAACTGCCCAAGACCATGCTTCTACACTCACAATTATGCAGCTTCATAATTCAAAGTGTATGAGTATGGATATATTACTCCAAAATATAACACACCATGACATTCAATATTTGTCATCTCTGCCTCTTCCTATAAATGTCTTTCCATTCTCCAGTGTAGTAATTAAATAGAGAAAGGGCAAAGAGTGCAACCATTTATGTCAGAAATGTCTATCTTTATCCCACAAACAGAACACACTGTTACCTCCTACTAACCTGTGATTATCTCCTGACATGTGACTAAACCTCCATCTGTTTCTACATGAGAGTAGAAAAATTATGTGAAGTACTAATCGTAGTCATATTTGTCTTTGCTAGAGTGAAGCTAAGTCTACCTTTGGATTGAATAATCCAAATCCTGGTAAAAATAGTTTCAAGAATTTCTTTATGCATTTATATTCCTACTTTTGTCATTACTATAATTCACATGCCCCTTATATTTTGATGTGTGGTGTCAAGGGTAGGGGAAGAACCGAATATGGTAACTCTTCTTAATTCACCCTTCTACTGCATGTGAAGAGTATGCCTTTTACACCTAAGTATGTTGAAGACAAAGCTAATTTTCTCTTAATTGTGACAACTATAAATATCAGGTATAAAGAAATGTGCAGATTTAGTTTTGGGTAAGACACTTCCTGTAATTAAGGATGAGTTAGCTGTTTAGAAAGATATATGAAGACGTGTACCATGATATGTCGACTACCTCAGAAACCATAAATAGCATCCCTCTTAGGAGCTGGATTTGTTTTAGAAATCCTAAAGCAAACAACATTCAAAAATTTCTGTGTTGTATTCAAATGTTTCTGACGAAACCTACAATTTCTACATGAACTTAATCACACAGCTGAGTAGGGGACACCGAAAGCAGCTCTAGTAACAGATGAGCCATGCCCCATCTTTGATTCCTCTGCATGTTGAGGATTCCACTTTAGTTATGACACCTGGGGACCCTGCTTCTCAGACAGTTCACTTGCAATGTGCCTGGGTGCCTGAGGAGAAAGGAATCTACATTGTCCTGATTGACGCTTATTGGTTTGCCACGGGAATGGGAGAAATCCTGGTAAAAATAGTTTCAGCAACTTCTTTATGCATTTATGTTCCTACTTTTGTCATTACTATAATTCACATGCCACTTATATTCTGGTGTGTCGTGTCAGGGGTCGGGGAAGAGCTGAATAATTTACCCTTCTACTGCATGTGAAGAAGTCCCTTAATACACAGGTGGTCAAGTTTGCTGTTTGAATACTTTTTAAAGAGCAAATTTGCAATATAGTCTATGCTCATCTTGAATTCAAGATTTTTGCCTTACCCTCTGGAATTCTGGCATCAATAGTGAGGGGCCACCATGCTGAGCACAATGAGAAGCCTTCGGATTGCTAGCATGGATAACAAAATCCAATGTTCGCACTACATTGAAGTCCTGAGCAAAGCAAACTTCATGATTCCACTGAACATTTTCAAACATTTACTGTGCATTTCACTTTTCACCTTAAACTACAGATATGTTGTCTGGGAACAGTCACAAACATCAATAACAGTGCCAGAGTATAAGCTTGTTTTCTTTTTAAACAAGTTTGACCATAGATGACAGAGAAACAGTGTTCGATCATTACACGCGCGCGCGCGCGCACACACACACACACACACACACACAACACACACACACACATGGAAAAATAAAAGTTATTTAAAATTTAAAATATTTCCTCAGGAAACTGTCTTTATTCCACTTTAGAGCTGACTTTAGATTAAAATATTTTAACAAAGTAGCACATATTCCTTGACCAGCAATGGTTACATCATACTTTGTTATGAGTTTATATGCACATTGCCTCTTATACTCCTATATGTTGTTTGTTTACTTGTTTGTTTAGATCTACAAGTCAGAGTAAAAGCCCTTGTGCATAAAAGAAAATACTCTAAGACTGCATTAGTTGCTTTCTTTTTACTGTAACAAATACCCAACAAGAAGCAAGCTTAAGGAAAGGAGGGTATAATTTGACTCACTGTTCAAGGATACAATCCACCATAGCAATAAAGTCATGGCAGTATGACCTTGAGGTCATTGGGTGTACTGTGTCCATGCTCAGGAAGCACATGATGGTTAATGCATGAGTCCAGAGGACTTTCTTCTTTTTATGCTGTCCTGAGTCCCAGGCCATGAAATGGTGCTGCCTACATTCAAGGAAGGTATTCACAATTCAGTTCATTTAATCTAGATCCTCCTTCACTGTCATACTCTTAGGCAAACTCAATGTAGATAATCCCTCCCAGCTGAGTCTAGGGTCATGTGTCCTAGGGGGTGTTGTAGGTCACATTGGTAATCAGTAGCAATCACAGCTACTGAGTGCATCCCCAAAGACTGGATATTTTTATCATTAGTTTTAAAATTATCTTCTCTAGAAGCGATATTGTTACATTTTCCTTTCTTCACTTCCACCCAGGCCTCTTAGGTAAGGAGTCAAAGGGGAAATAAAACATACAGGATGAAAAGATGGCGATGCTGCCTCCTCCAGGACCTCAGAGTTTCGTTCACTTCACAAAACAGTCCCTTGCCCTCATTGAACAGCGTATTTCTGAAGAAAAAGCCAAGGAACACAAAGACGAAAAGAAAGATGATGAGGAAGAAGGCCCCAAGCCCAGCAGTGACTTGGAAGCTGGGAAACAGCTCCCCTTCATCTATGGAGACATTCCCCCTGGAATGGTGTCAGAGCCCCTGGAGGACCTGGACCCATACTATGCTGACAAAAAAGTAAGTTATTGAGACTTCAGTGACAAGAGTTCTTTGATATCATCCCATACCAAAGGTACATGACCATCAATGACCTCATGCCATAAGCATTATAGAAAATACATATTAGGTTGCTGAGAATATGTGCTTTTTCTAGTATTTCGTTAAAATTGATAGTGGTATCGGCACGCTTACTTGAATGGACTAATTATTCAACATATTTTTTTAGGTATTTATGGTGTCACAGCTACTTTGCACTTGTTTAGTATGTGAGGTGTGTGGGTGAAGTTAGATGACTCCTTAGTCGAAGTTATTTCTCTGCTTCCATTATGTGAGGTCTAGGGATCAAACTCGAGTTATTATCAGGTTTGGTAGAAAATGTCTCTACCTGCCCAGAACTCTTGGCAGCTATTCATGGTAATACGTAATCCTTATGTGTGTAGATTTTAAATTTCCTTTAAAGTTTTAAGGCAAATGAATAATGCTGATTTAAATTATTATCCCTTGGTAGCCTGTTTGTTTGCTAATGAGAGATGGAAAGGGCTGGACCCGGATGAGAAGGGAGGTGGGAAGCACGTGGAGGGTGTTGAAAGCAGGGCAACTGTAACCATGATATATTGTGTAAGGGGGAAAATCTCTTTTCAACAAAAGAAAAATATTTTAAAACACAAAAGTTATACTTTTTTATTTTTTTAAATTTCAAATGTAACACAACTTGATCTTGCTAAGACTATGTAAAAATGCACTTAGTTTTGACCCCTTTTCTTTGCCTTTTATGACTCAATTCCTCACTAAGTTGTTGTAGAAAGTCGTTTGTTGAGATACTATCTGTCTAAAAAAATAATTTCCCACATGAGTAAAAACATAGAATTATGAACTTATTCCACACCCCCAACTTGGTGAAAATATTTATTATAATAAGCTCATTTATGCTTACATAAAACATAAAGACAACAGGAGAAAAAGAGCTCACACAAGATAACACAAGTATCTTGCTTTCTGTGTCAGAAGACAATGATGTGATTAAGACTTAGTGTTTCTCAGTTCCTCGCCTTGGATTGTTTTAATATTTTACTTGTTTAATTGTTCAACTAAATAAGATCCAGGGAAATGTCATTCACGGTGCACTCACTGAAAAAAAATCATTTTAAGGACCTTTTAATTTTATTTTTTAATTAACTTTAAAAAATGAATTTGCCCAATGAACTCTAAGGTTTTTTTTCAATAAATGAAGGATTGAGCTATGTACAAGTATATGTTACTCTTTTTAATTTTCAGTGATTGTTGGTGAATACTATTTTTATTTTTATTTTTAGCCATTTCAGCTACACAACTGAAAAACTAGAATTAGAGTGGGTGATTGGAAGAACGTTCTCTGGCTGGGGATGTAGCTGTAGTCAAAGTTGCCTGCACTGCAAGGAGGACATGAGCTTCAACCCAGAGCCCACAATAGAGAGAAAAATGGACCTTATGGATTGGTTTATAATCCTGGACCTGGGAAGCCAGAGGTAGATGGGTTTCTTGAAGTCCACTGACCAGCTAGCCTAGCAGAACCTGAGAGATAAAAGCCTCATAAAAACTAGGTCAGTTACACCTGAGAAATGACGAAGTTGTCTTCTGGCCTTCCATGTACACATACACACTCTTGCACATCAGAACCTATTAGGCAATTGCATGCAAGCACACACACACACACACACACACACACACACACACACACACACACTCACTCCAAGGAAGGAAAAGATACTTTGAACCCTGACATGCCTTAAATTGATGGGAAAATTTTTAATGACACTTCTCAGCATGTTTTAAAACTCTCAAGGTTTTGTGGTTAAAAACTAGAGGGATAGATTGTTTCTACACACTGTTAAAAATCTATATAATAGAAGAAAGAAAGGTTATATTTAAAAACACATGACAAGTGACTATAACCACTGAAGAGAACACATAGGTTTTGGATGCTCCCTCAACCTATCTCACTGTCTCTGGGCTGAATGTGGCTGGAGGAGAGAGAAGAGTGTTTGTCCAACACATTACCACAAACATGTTTACATCATGAAACTTTTTTGGGTCAACTTTATTTTGAGCTTGTTCAGCATGAACTTTGTAGATTGCAATGTGTAGCTTCAATGTCTAAAGAATGGACTTGGCTACAAACTGTATATACTTGTAGGCAGATCAGTTATTTACTTATTGAAAAGAAACAGCCTTGGGGTTCATTGGCCAGTGACTGACAGCTGCTTTCACACATGGTAGTGCTTGCAAAGCTGCGGGGCAGCATTTCCTCAGCCCTGCACTATGCCATAAAGGTATAAAGTGCTCACAGCAATGTGCTGGATTAGAGTGTTGCACACTGAGCTTCATCCTGTCTCTTTTTCCTCCTGCAGACTTTTATAGTATTGAACAAAGGGAAAGCAATCTTCCGTTTCAACGCCACCCCTGCTTTGTACATGCTGTCTCCCTTCAGTCCTCTAAGAAGAATATCTATTAAGATCTTAGTGCACTCATATCCTTTCCAAAGCTTGCCTTAAGCAGTATATCAAGAGGCTGGGTTTGCTCCTGTATTCAGGCCTAGATATGGGCTCTTCTGCACCTTGGAAAAATATTTAGATTCCAATATAAGAGGAATGAGAAGGTAGTCTTATTAGAATTTTAGAGTATGATAATTTCATTCAACACAGTAACCACTCACCCATTTTGATTATTTTCTAAAGATAAGTTGCTTTCATTTCAACCAATGTCATCATCAGCTCTTCTTTTGTGGTGTCCCATGTTCCTTGACTGGAAGCCACCTTATTCAGCATGCTAATCATGTGCACAATTCTGACGAACTGCATATTCATGACCTTGAGCAACCCTCCAGAATGGACCAAAAATGTAGAGTAAGTACTCATTAGTATATATGAGACTGGGATTAAATGCTAATTTTCAAGCATTCTTTTTCCTTCCAGAAGTTTAGAAGTTGAGTCTATAAAACAGTGTTTTGTATCCTCTCCTGGGTGCAATTTTCTTTTTAGTTCTCTCTCTCCTCCATGTTAACTCACTGGCGGTAGGGTTGAAACATCAGATACCACAGTGTTTCTTGAGCTTATCTTTCCCGTTCATAAATATGATATGCATCTCATATTAGTGACTATATTGTTTTTAAACTCTCTATTGGGATTCTCTAGATGGATCCAATACCTATGTCTAGCTGATAAGGACATTTTAAGAGCTCCTGGAAATCCGTTGCACAATGTACTTTATGAGGTAGAATGATCCGTACACCAAAAGCAGCTTCCAAGAGACGCCTTCCTATTATTAATCAGCGATAATAAACTGTAAAGATTTTAATGAGACACTACTCATTTCACAACTAATATCTCAATGTACTCTTTCCTTTAGGTACACTTTTACTGGGATATATACTTTTGAATCACTCATAAAAATCCTTGCAAGAGGCTTTTGCGTGGGAGAATTCACCTTCCTCCGTGACCCTTGGAACTGGCTGGACTTTGTTGTCATTGTTTTTGCGTAAGTGCTCTCAATTGCTTTTTTTTTTTTGACCTGAAAAATTTTGAATGTCTCAGAATAATATTCTGGTGAAATCAGCTTTTGGAGGCTGATTTTTCTTACACACAATGACTGTATTTAAAGGCAAATAGAGCTGTAAAAAGACTACCTCTTCACGGCCATATTCATTCAGAAAGCGTTTTCCACTGAAACAAGTTTAGCATAAGGATTATCGTGCTTCCTGATCAGACTGTGAGTGGACATGTGTCACACATGTTTAACCCAGTGTTAGTTGGATACGCCTTCTTCTTAAGATTTCATTTTAAAACTAAAAGTATGTCAGAAGCTCTCACAATGCTCCCTAATGACTGAAGCCTCTAATTCTAAGCACAGTGTGTGTGTTCATAAGCTAGTAAATATATTAAAATGCAGTTGGACATTCCTAAGATGTCACCATTGCTCCTGCCATGTATTGTACAGTTATTGCATGAGTACCGCAGTTGATTCTCTGTATCATTTTAAATTATTCCTTTCTTTTTGCAAATGTCCTAGTCATAAACCTTCTGAGTCTCAACCCCAAATAATTTGCTTTATCATCTTGAGTTGTAAGAGTATCAAAGACATTCAGACAATTCAGAAGGCTCTGAGCTTTCTAGTCTCTGTTTCCCTCATTCCTCTCCAACTCCATACTCATCAGGTTCTCTTCACTAGAGATATCTTAGCTCCATTCCTGTGTGGATAAGAAAATGACAGTATGCACACTCTTCTCATGACTCCCCATGCTCTACGGTTATTCCCGTACCACGAAGCTCATCTCTTTGAAGTACCGCAACTCAGTGCTTTCTGGGATATTCACAAATTCTATGGGCATCAATACTGTCTAAATTGAGACTATTTTACTCACTCCAAGAAGAAACCCTCCACTGATTAAAAGCTACCTCCACTCCCTCCATACACAGACTCTTAAAACGCTATATTGTTTTGCTCTACAGAAACCTACTAGGGTAGACATTTTATCTGAGTGGAATTCGCTGTGTTTGGCTTCATTTACTTAGCATGCTGCTCTCAGTATTTTATAAAGGACTAAAGCTCAATAGTATTATACTAAGCATTTAATTATTTGATTATTTAAGCCAAAATACATTGAAATACAATATTTGTCTTCTTAATCAAATGATTCAAATCATATGCATTAGGTTAAATTAGGAAACAGACTTGCCAAACTACATATAGAAAATACTTTGACTAACAGCACGGTAAGTATTAAACACTCTGCTTAGATTCTGAATAACTCTGATTTAATCCTACAGGTATTTAACAGAATTTGTAAACCTAGGCAATGTTTCAGCTCTTCGAACTTTCAGAGTCTTGAGAGCTTTGAAAACTATTTCTGTAATCCCAGGTAAGACGTGATTGGTGTGGAGCTTTAGGCCGCTCAACTCCAGCTGTTTGGGAGTTTTCTTTGTCTGTGTGTGTGTTGTCACTGTGTCTGTGTATAAACTCCCCTATTACAGATATGTGACAGAGTTTGTGGACCTGGGCAATGTCTCAGCGTTGAGAACATTCAGAGTTCTCCGAGCATTGAAAACAATATCAGTCATTCCAGGTGAGAGTGGGGTTAAACACAAGGGCTGACTTTGACTTCTTGGAGAAAAGAATTTTCTTCCATAATTCGAACTAAATTGCGTTCCTTCTGTTTTCATTGCAATTTTTATTTAAAAAGTCAGCCATTGGGTTTAATCAGTTGCATGGGTCTTGGAGAAGGAAGGTGACCATTTGGCTCACATCTCCACTTGAAATTTTTCCTCCTGCCAAAGTATTGGTTTTCTACTTTTTTAGGAAGGAAAATTTCAACTAAACTGAACATCGTATGATTAATAAAATAGGAAATATCTGCATGTAGGCATTGCATGACATTGTTTTATTGCTTTCTGTTTTTTTCTTGAACAGTTTACCAAGCTATTTCTTACTTGAAAATTGGTTCAGTACATGTTGTCACTATGTGCTTTGATTAGCTTCTTACATTTTTAGTTCCATTATGTAGAGGTGGTTTGTTTGACTGATGTTTACTGAATTAGTAGTTACAAAACAATTATATTTGTGAGTGTGGATATGGTTTCAGCATCCACCTTACTTAACAATTGAACCTGATAATTTCTTGTAAATACTTTACTAATTTTAACCACTTGCTGTAGTCCATAGAAACAAGTTTACAGATCCACCTTTTGGGACCTAGAGACCTCTCTGGGTTCAGTTATTTGAGGTCATTGACTTGACATAATGCATGCATTCCCAGTTAGGCTTGTGTTTTGACTTGTTTCCCGTGGAGAGCCTTTATGTCATTATGAACGCCTCTTTTTCCCCCTACATTTTAAGGACTAAAGACCATCGTGGGGGCCCTGATCCAGTCAGTGAAGAAGCTCTCTGACGTCATGATCCTCACTGTGTTCTGTCTCAGTGTGTTTGCACTAATTGGACTACAGCTGTTTATGGGCAACTTGAAGCATAAATGTTTCAGGAAGGAACTCGAAGAGAATGAAACATTAGAAAGTATCATGAATACTGCTGAGAGTGAAGAAGAATTGAAAAGTAAGAATGCCTGTATTTACTATCTGCTAGAAATAACACCAAAAGTGCAACTCTTTCCTAACAATTCCTATATGCTTGAATTTTAATTATTCAGAAACTATTCAAATATACAACAGAAACGTGTCAGTGTGGGATTTTTTTTCTATCATGGTACAAGTGATTTTATGTCTTTCTTTTTCCTAGCTCTCTAGTGAGTCAGTCAGGGGAAACCTGGGTTAGTTCTATAACAATAAATTTCTACAAGATAAAGATTCAAGTGGTTTGGGACCAATAATGATTCATGTTAACTATTGCATTAAGGTATATGAGATGATTTTGTTCTATAGTTTTATTTATATAAAAAACTAAGATTGCTTACATAATATGATATATAATATAATTCTATTTTGTATTTACAGCTTCAAACTATAATATCTTATAGCTAAAATAATGGTAACAATGATGATAATATCACTATTAAGATATTTGCCTGTTAATGATATTTATGTAGGTTTCTATAAAACAAAAGAACTTAGTTTTGTCAACACCATACATAATTGTAAATTTGATAGGCTTCATAACTATTCCTGACAGTATTTCCATTTCTGACTGATGCAGTCAGAAAAGACTGATTCAGTGCAATATACCCATTAGTACAAGAATATGATCAGACATAACCTCAGAAGCCTGCTGGATACACAAGTATATGCTAGAGATCTCACATAACGCACACACTGCATGCTCTCTAAATGGTTTCCCCTTAGACTGTCTTTCACGAGATCTATTGATGAACAAGAAAAAAGATGAAGTCGGGGTTGTGTGCATCTTGACACCTGAACAATGTCTGAGTGATATTATCTTAGACAGCAGGAATTTTTATTTTTTTCTAAATGGTTTTAAATACTCAGTGGCAAAGTAAAAGCAAACCAACCTAGCTGAAATATCAAAAGAATAGTAAAGGAACACCAATTGGACTGATGGGAAGGAAACTACTATACATTTCACAGTAAAATACTTAATATGTATTTCGTTACTAATTTGGTTACAAATTAGCATGTTTTCTTCCTGTTATCATTCTAAAATTTTCCATTTTCTGGTTTTTAATCAATATCATCAATTTTCAATTTGTAGAATGGAGTACTAATTGTCGTCTCAAAGGCTTACTGCTGAATGAACTCACACTTACCAGCTCTTTCTGAACTCTTGCTGGTTGGTTCAACTCAGCTGTTCTGACTTAAATTCCTCTTCAAGCTGATTTATTCAGTCTGGCTTCTCTCGGTTTCTTACTGAATTGCTCTGCTTGGCCTTAAACTAACTCTGGTAATCTGTTCTGATCTTCTTGCCCCTTCTCATTCTCTGACTCATTCTGTCTTCACCTGTGAACCTGTCCCTGTATAACTCTCCTGATAAAACTGCCTCTCTTTCATTCTCTCTCTCTCTCTTTCTCTCTCTCTCTCTCTGTCTCTTTCTCTGTCTCTCTCTCTGTCTCTCTCTCTCTGTCTCTCTCTCTCTCTGTCTCTCTCTCTCTCTCAAGTAGTTTTTCTTCTGTGCTATTCTTATGAGAGTTGGGCATATTCTATCTCTGACTCATTCTGTAAATCTTTCTATAATCCATCACTTTGTCCCTCAATTAGATGTCACTTTCAAACATAGCTGCTTCTTTCTATAAATTAACCTTACTTCCATTTTTCTGGATTAAAGGTATATCTGTATTCCAGCCAGATCATACCAGATCCAGGTCCTGTCTGCGTTCCAGTTTGATTACATAGACCTGGAAGGTCTTTGGATATGATTCCTTGCTAAAGAAACCATTTTGCTGAATTAAAATTCTTCTATACTAGAAAATATTATTTCTTAATTTGTGTGCAAAAGAAATGATAAATACAATAAAAAGTAGTCCACATTTACATTTACTTTTTAAAATTCAATTCTTAATCTATACTTAACTTCTTTAATGCTTGTGCTATTGCTATTTCTTTTATTGCGAATCTTATCCTATTATGAGTTCATAATTTAAATGTCTTTCAGACTCTGGTTAGAAGAAAATCTCCAAACAAAGTTTTATTAGAATTTGTTTGGGCAAAATAGTGATTCATGTGTCACTTAGGAAGAATAAGAGGTTTGGAGCTCAGTCTATCAATTAGGCAGGCACTATTTATAGAGAGAACAAGGTTATAGCTTAGACAGTTTATGAGTTACATATAGGCCAGCATTTGCCGTACATGGGCGTGGTCTGATCAGTTGGCAGTGGTGATGAGCTGAAGTCCAGCTGCTGTGATTGGTTGAGGTACAACTGCTTGTTTCTGTACCGCACCTGGTTGCAGTTCTTTTGTTTGTGGAGATAGCTTGTGGCCAAATTTAATTTAATGCTCTTCCTTTAGTCAGCCCCTCAATTTTGAAAGTTTAACTGAAATCATGGGCACTGATGCTTCTTTCTGTCACCATGACAAGATGATTGGACTCAATTTGGGATTCAGAATTCTCAACATTGGGCCACCTTAATATTTCTTTATGCATTCATTGTTTTGTTGTTGTAGTTACTGTAGTTACCGTTTTCATTATCTTAATAAGTAAGATTATTTGGTTTATAATTGATTATTACGTATAACTGATTAAAACCTTTTGAGAGAATATAGTACACAAAGGAATTTATATTTATGTCTATAAAGAAATAGTACCAAGACATTGATTCATACTGCATAACAGAAGTTCCCACAACTGAACTGAGCAAAATCTAGTATATAAAAATGATACAAAAACAAACTATTTTAACTATTTGTTTGCTTTTTAATTTCTTATATTTATCATGTCTTCTGTTTGTTACTTTTATGTAGTTATTTTTATCATTCTGGATATTGAACTCAAGGCCTCACATATGTTAAATAAAAGCATTATCACTGAACTCTATCTCCAGGTCCATTGTATTATCTTAAAACTATCACTGAATTGAATTAAATTAAAACTATCAAAGTTCTATCATTCTAAATACATCTGTTTGAAATGCAGTAGATGTTAGTTACTTTCCAACATGTGGTTCAAAGCAATCTTGTTACTCCAAGACTGTTTGCAGGACAACTATAGCCTATTGTAGCTAGTGCTTGAAACACATTTCAACTCATAAATGTATTTGTATGTCTGCTCAGATAGAGAACAAATGGCCCACTAAAATATCAACCATTTAGAGTGTTATATGCCTCGTAAAATTTAAATGTGTCCACTAACATTCAGTTGCCAATTGGCTGTGAATTAACGTCTACATTGTTAGAATTCATTATCTATATTGACCATTCATTGAAATAAGAAGTGTTCATAGATGTGATTAAATGATAATTGATAATTGTATCAGTAAATTCTCTATAGATAGAAAAGGTATAACACATTGTTGCCTGGAGGATGACATTGGAAGTTACCAACAAGAAAGCATGACATTGATCAAAGTTTCCACTATTTACTCACTGCATGGTTCCAGGCTACCAACAATTAAGGAATTATGGATGTACATCTACTTCAGACTTTCACTTTCATTTTCAGCATTTGATTTCTGACCTAATTTAACTGCAAAGCCATCTACAGGTTTTGACTACTATTATGTTTAAAGAAAGAATCCAAATACATGATTCTGAAAACCTGACCCTGAAGGGAAGACAAGTTTTGCAATTTGAACAATTTTCTCTCAAAATTTTAAATCATTTTTCTCTACTATAGAATAGACAACCCACATACTTCAGGGTTTTTAAAAATGTAAACAGATCTTAGTATCAATTAGGAAGATACTCAAGCCATCAACATTTAACAACGGGGTTACATTATTTTAAATACATGTGTATTTTCTCCAAGTTAGGCACATAGCAATATTTGCCTGACCAGGTATCCATTATCTGGTGTGGATCAAATGGCATAACTTAACAATTTTAGTGGTGCCCATTCGAGCTAACATGAAAATATGACAAGCTCTTATTGGTACTTAATTAATTGTTTTGCTCGATCCTTTTATTTTAGTTTTCTAAAGTATATTCATTTATCACCATTACAGCAGAATAATTTACCTGTCTAATCAATAGAATGACAAATGCTCTGGTATATTGAAAGTTTCTGTGATTTCTAAAACCCACTTTAATAATAATATTAAACCATAGAAGAATAACTAAAAGTAGACATGGATTTATCTGTTATCTGAGAACTACTTGGGTACTTTACAAATGAAACCAATTCTTTGCTTTTCTTTATATAAGGACAGATACCATTCTGAGATGACTAATGGGTCCTTCTAAATGAATGAATAGGTAGATGATAGATGATAGAAAGGTAGATATATGATAGATAGATAGATAGATAGATAGATAGATAGATAGATGATAGATAGACAGACAGACAGACAGACAGACTGATAAGAATACACCAAAACTTCAAGTAAATAAAATTCCTTTTACTTAGTGAACAAGTATAGATTTTTAAAAGTGGGTTAGATTTTTAGAAAAACACATTATAAATAATTTTCTTCTAATCTTAACCAGCATTATCACACATAAATTTTCTCTCACAAGGTCTGTTTTTTATGGAACCCCTATGAAACTAATAGTCCTTTAGCTATTTGTCCTATACCAATATCATTTCTCAGTTCGAAACAATGAGCCAAGTGACTAAAGGCAAGGTTGACTCTCTTATTTCCCTAACAGAATAAAACATCCCCATACAGCAAAGCTTTCTGAGAGAGGGGAGCAAAATTTACTGCAACCATATGGTCAAGTAATGTCTAAAAGACATTAGATAGAACATTACAATTTTAAACTATGTAAGAAGTACATTTTTTTAACAAAGCATAGGGACTAATGTACTACAACTGAACTGAGGATAAGAAAGAAAGAGAGAAAGAAAGAAAGAAAGAAAGGAAGGAAGGAAGGAAGGAAGGAAGGAAGGAAGGAAGGAAGAAAGGAAGGAAGGAAGGAAGGAAGAAAACCTTTGTTCATCATGAGATAAATGAAATCAATAGGTCTGTTGTAGTTACAGAATTTCACTTGCTCAGTTCTGAAAGCCTTACCTGAGTAGTTCTGGAAGCTCGCACACACCTCAGGATGGTGATAAGGAAGAAATGATTCTTCAAGAAAGGTAAAAAAGCAAAGCCTAAAGCAGAACTACTCATTACATAAGAACAGAAACAGAATTACATACACATATATTCCCGTATTATAAATTTCAAATTAGATTAATGTATATTTGCATAAATACTTTAAAAAGCAGTTAGATACCAAAATTTAAAAACATTAAACTCTAAGCAACAACCTCCTTTACTATTCTCTTTCTCCCAAGAAACTTCATAGTTGGCACTCACAAATGCATATCAGAACAGCTGGGTGTAGGGGTCAAGCCTATAATCATACATTTAGGTGACAATAGCAGAATGATTGCCACAAGCTTAAAGTCATCCTGGCTCACTCACCCCACAGACAATAAACCCCAAACAGCCAGGTGTGCCATCATATGACTATCACCCCAGCACTTGAGAGATACAGGCAGGAAATCAGGAGTTTAAGATCAAGTTCAGCAATACAGAGTTCTAGGCCATCTTTGCATGACCCTAATTCAGAAACCTAAACCAATCAGACCCTTAAAAGCCAAACAAAAATAAAAATAAAATCCAAACCTAAAAATTAAGAAATACATTTACTGCATGAGAAAAAAAATATCAAGTTTATGTAAATGGAGAATTTTAAGACTGAAGTGACACAAACATTAAAACAAAACTTCTTTGGAACAATATTTAAAGCTTTGTCTTCACTTTCTAAAATCTTTTGATCACCTTTAGAACTGCATATATTTGATATTTAAGGCCATCCTATCAATGTAAAACAATCATATAAAACATATATCTCTCATTTCTGGCCAGCCATTCAATAGTCACTTCCTCTTGAAGAAATTTGCATTATTTGAAATGACAGGGAACTCATCAAATATGGTCATAAGAAAGCTGATGGGGAGGGACACGAATGCCACTCGAGGGAGTTTTAAAGATGAATAAGAAGTCAGAACAGAGAAGAAGAGTATGAGTAGGCAGTTCAGCGGTCAAGAGTATCTCAATAACAGGGGCGTGGCTCCCATTTTCACTGATTTTGATAGTGAGTCCAATCCTGGATATAGAAATGGGTTGGAGGGTAACATATAAATATTAATGCAAGGTAGATAGAGAGGATGGGTTGATACAGCCGACATAGAGTGGCCAAGCCTTTGAGAAAGTGGGAGAGCAGGACAAAATAAGGAGCAGTCATTTGGAGTCAGTGGAAATGTAATTATGTTCAAACTCGGTAGCTCTTCTTTCCTTTGTGCACATAGAATAAGGGAATGAGGAACTGAGGAGGATACTGCAGAAGGAAAGGTGAATTCACAGCATCATACCATCAACTTACGGATTGGATGACCAAGTTTATTTTACATGTCAATTTGATAAAGAAGTTCATTTATTTGAAATGTAATTTTCCATTAGCTGTGAGAATTTCTCCATCCAAAATTCAATCATTTGGCAGCAAACTTGGAAAATGAGTGCCATTGTAAGTATAGATTTGAAATCTGCTGTGTTACTTTGATTAAAAAGAAAGATGGATGGGAGTTGGACTATTACTGAAGGAAGATGAAAATGAGTGTCCATAGATTTAAGATGAACACAGGAAGGAGTGGACATAAGTGTAGTTGCTAGATCATGAGAACTGATGCAACAAGTGGGTTTGCGTTCCTGAGGAGATGACCAAGAAAGAAACTGACACAGTAGTCCTGAACACAATAGTCTTCTAATGCTTCCTTGATCCTACAGCAAAGCTGCACCAGGAGAATTCTCGAGATTTATCAAATGTGCAAAGTCACTGAATAGAAACAGAATCCATAGATTCCACCTTATGCTCATCCACTATGTAGTTGATATTAATCAGGCATCCTAACTGCTACAAATGAACAAAAACTCCATATAGTTCTGAGCTAAGTTCTCAGTAACTCCTGAGCATTCCAAGCACAAGTTTGCGCTGAGCTAAAGTAGGATGTTCTTAGGTCTAAGAATTTAGACATTCCAAGGAGTCTTTCGGATAACCCATAGCCCTTGGCTTTGCTGCTACCAGGGTTTTCCCTCTCCCCACATACAGCTCTTTCCTGGTGCATCTGTATCTCATGGATCACAGAGCATCCCATGTGACACTTTCCCAGCATGTTCCTCTGCTTAATTTTCTCAAGGTAGATCAGCCTACCTGCCTAGGGAAATGTACACTTATGTCACCAAAGGCCCAAGCCATGTGCAGTGGTTACAGCTGTCTTTCTGAGCAAGAACAATTTGACCCAACTATAGATTACATTTTTCTATCCTGCACCACTGGTCCTGAAATTAACAGAACGTTCATTTTAGATTGATTAATTTATATTAATTTGACATTTGCTATATCCATTTTGTAATTTTCTACTGTTTCCCTGTGTGTACTTTACTGGAAATTTTTATGAATTATTTCCCCACCATCCATAAATTTGAGTCATATTGCATTTATTTTATTACAAAAACAATTGGCTTATAAAATCAAAATATAGGTGTGTCTGGTTTTGTTGTTGTTACTCTTGTTGTTTTTCTATGTTCTTGGAGTTCTACAATCATAAACACTATCTAATTTTTTAAAATGTCAGCTTTTCCAAAATGAACCCTTTGCTCATCAATATTCATTCCTCATTCTAATTCCATTTTCTAATTCCATGAACTTACCCACCCCATCCATATCTTTAACAGGAAGGGAAAATGTCAATATACAAAAGAATGGACAGCCAACCACAAAAACTTATTTTCTTCAAACAAGCGCCACGGGCCACAGTTCTGCCACCTTCTTACAGTTAGTTCAGTGGTCAGAACCTCATTATCGAATTGTTTTCAGAAACACTTTATAACACACAAAGAAATGTCCTTTAATCTCATGAGCGTCCTTGCTCACACTGCGCTGTCATGAACATGAAGGGTTTATGTGCACATGTGGTGTCTTTTCTATTCTAGACAAATATCTCATGTATCCCAGACTGGCACTAAATTCACTATAAATGTGACTTTTCGAACTTCGGATCCCTCTGCCTCTAGCCTCCCCATTACTGACTGTAGTCATAACCCATCATACCCAGTTTGTGCAGCATTGTGTATCACACTTCCGGCTTCATATGTGCTGGTAAGCATTCTACATTGGATATATATTTTAAGTTCTCAGTGTGTAACCAGTGTTTAAATGATTGAGTCATGGTTATGTGAGTTAAGCAGTCACTTTCAGAATCATTTATTTTATACAATGATCGCTTTCTCCTTCCAGCCCATTTCTCCTTTTCTTAGATGTTAAAATTTTATTCTCTTGGGGCCAATTAGCCTACAAATTCAATGGCTATTTGTTTCGGAAAGACTGAGAGGCGCTCTGCAGACTGAGAACTGCTTGCTGCAGCTTTCGTCATGCCTGCTGAAGTAAATGAAAGCCTGCTAGTGTGCGAGTTCAGGGGGTCCTGGGGCCCCTTCCTACAATTTGGCTCACCAGGGACTGCTGAAGCCTCAGGGCTTGTGGCTAGTTTTTAGGTAGGGAAGTATCACGTAGGTTTCTGTGTGAAAAATGGCATCACAAGAGCCAGCTATAACAGTCCGTGTCTCTAATCTCCATATTGAGAAGGCTACGGTAGGAGGATGAGTGTTTGAGACAAGACTGGGTTACATACAGTATATAACCCTAGGGTGCATGACAAAAACCTTATATCAAAGCTCCTAAGTAAATAAATAAACAAATATAAAAAGGGAAGCAAAGCACAAGCCACCAGTATCTTCATGTTGTTGGATCGATCCTCACTGAAGCACGAGTTTTCCTTAAAAGCTATGTATTACATCTCATTAGGGTTTCCAGTTCAAACTAAGACAGATGCTTTCCCACTTTGCTTGCATCCTATGTGTTAAACAAGAACTGGTGTGTTAAGCTAGATGTTTAATGTCCTTTGAAGTTAAATGATACTTTACTAACAGTTGTGCTTGCCTTTGAATGACTAGTAGAGGATGTGTGAAGCTTTGTTAATGTTCCATGTGCCGAAACACACATGAATTGTTCAAGAACTTGACAGGTGTTTCTAACCACAGTCCCAAAATCCAACAGCTAAAGGAATTAGGTGATTTATTTACATCGCAAGGAGTACAGGTAACACCCAAGTATAAGACTATGCAACTTCAAGTCTTAATTCCATCATTACTGCAAAAGTCTCATAATAATCACATTTATATTGAATCGTGCCATATGGGAATTTGTGGCCTTATTTAAAAAGAATGGATATATTCAAGAATGTAAATGTCACAGTGAACCCTAATTTTTCATAAGATTAACTCACACTAATAAAAATGCTAGTATTTGAGAGTGATGACATAAGCTTCTTTAGATACTTATGTAATTTGGAATATTAAGCCATCTTCCAACCATAGCAGGAGGTCTTAATACTGGATGAGAAAGAGAACAGGAAGTACTTTACCATAAAAAAGGACACAAAGAATCAGAGAAAGTATAAGGAAAAATATGAGTTGTTGTCATTTTTAAGTTCTCAACATTTCAAACTTCCCAAGTACTATAGATATTGATTGATGGGTGAACAACAAGATAATTTTGTAAAATAAATTGCTTTCATTTTAGCTGTTGCCTAATTGATTTTTATTTTATTTTTCTTCAGATGTCATACTTTGGAACAGTTTTGAGTTCCTTCCTTCTCTGTCTTCTTGTTCTTTTCTCCTTTCTTTCTTTTCCTTCTCAGCTCTATCTTCTTTCTAGCAAACTTCCTAAAAACCTACAGCCTTGGATATAAATTTTGTATAACTATCAAAAACTAAATGTGCCTCTTCATAACCCCATCTTAGTAGTCAATACTGTCTCACCACACCTCTGTCTTAACACACACTTCACGTATCCCAATCAACGATTGCTACCCACTATATTCTACATCCTTCTTCATATCTAAGTCTTCGTAGACCTGTTACTATAGCCACACTTACGCATTTCAGAACAGCAATGAATGGCTTTCCTATCAATGCCGCATTCCCTTAGAAAAGCCTTTCCTGGACACAGCTCTTCTTAGCGTTCCAATATATTTTCACTGGCAGTTATAACTTTCTATTTCTTTCCAATGGAGGTGAGGAACTCAGTTTAAATGAGAGAAAAAAATCAGTTGTGCTCAAGGTTTCAGAAGTTTTGGTCCACGGGTACCTCCTCTGTTGTTTCTGAGTTTGTGGTAAGGCAGAGAAGCATTATGACAATGAGCAGAGCCAAACTGCTCATCTCATGGTGGCCAAGAGGCAGAAGGAGAAGTCTGGGTGGGGTCGGGGGTGGGCTATGGATGAAGGGACAAAGGACAAAATGAGCCCTTCAAGGGAATATCACCGGTGACTTATGTTCTTACTCCAAGTATGCCTGAGCCTAATAGTTCTCTGTTGTCTCTCAATGTCTCATTAAGATTGGCCTCAGAATGCATTAGTCCTCTCATGAGCTTAGAACCATTTTGATTCAATCAATAATATTCCCAAAGGCTCTAACTAATGGTGGTGACTCTGTGCAATGATGGAAAAGCCTTCAACACTAGAACTGTCTGTCGTGTAAACGATGAAGACTGAAACTGTCACTACACATATTTATTTACTTATGAATTGTTTTCCTATTACACCAACATCCATATATACCAAAGGAACCTCCCCAAAGCTAGTGAATTTATCATTTTTATCTTCATAACCATTCACTGGCCCATAAAAACTTAGATATTTTATGAATAAAGCAAGAGAATGCAAAAATGAACAAATGGTCATTAGCAGGCATCAGGCCTAAGTGTTTGTATGTATGTATGTCTATATTCAATAACTCACTTGCTATATGACTCTTACAGATTACATCTTGTAATGCTAAGTTGTTCAAATTCTTCTTAAACAGAATATTTTTATTACTTGGAGGGATCCAAAGATGCTCTACTCTGCGGCTTCAGCACAGATTCAGGGTATGTAATATTTGCTTTCAGTTTAAGTTTAAGTTTGTTACAAAAGAAAAAAATTATTCTGAAGAGCAAATTATATGAATTTTCACAACTTTCATAGCATTGACTTTGTTCATTTTATCTAACAATGAGAACACAGACTTTAAAATGTTAATAGTTGATGCGTATTCTGGAAAGCAAGACTGACCGTGAGCTAAGGCTTCAATCAAAACAAAATACCAGTCACGGGAATCTTGAGATATAAAAAAAAAAATTTTTCTTCTTGAAAGCTCGTTCAAAGTTAGTTAGCTAGTTTAAGGGTTTTCTTCTTGGAAAGGAGAGTAACAAAATATCGATTTCTTTCCATCTCCAAGTTCTCCATTGCTCGAGACAGTATGGTAACCGAGTGTACTGCTCTGACCACTGGGCACAGGATCCAGTAGATAGGGCAAAGGTATTTTGAGACTCTCTTGTTTATGCAAATGCCATGTTGCTATTCCTCCAAACCCCACCTTCAGTTTCCAGGGGAGCTTTGCTCCTGCTCTCCCTCCCATCAAGACATCTCTTCATCAGGCTCTGAGAACTCTACCAACTTCTGAATCAACAGTGTTGTCCCTCCCCCAAGCCCATGGGACACGATGTTCATCTAAAGAAACTAAAAGCCCATCTGGGCAGTTTTAGGAAGTAAAAAGGTTTAAAGCCACAGATCTTTATGAACATTCACAAATGTTCTATCATTGCTGTTCTTGGGTCTAATTCATTCCAAGAATAACGTTCAGAGAAGCCATTTTGTCAGAGGCCCTCATATCAAACCCTATTGATTTGAGATGAACATAATGTGACTTATGCCATCCACCATGTACTAAATGTTGCTATGGACAGATTTTTCAGTTCAAAATCAATCTTAAGTCTTTGAGGTAAATTATTTTGTGGATTCCACTGGAGGAAAGCATGCCTTTGAGAATTTAAGTAATTTGACAAAATAGTCAATTAGTAAATAGTAGAATGGGATCTTATACCCTCTCTTTCTGATCCCAGATTACGTGCTCTTAGCTTTTACACAGTACTGAGCCTCAGAAATGGTCCTCAGGCTTAAACCTCTGCTCCTTAGCTACACGCCCAGGATATTCTGACCTAGAAGTTTCTTGTTCATCTGTAGGCAGTGTCCAGAAGGCTACATCTGTGTGAAGGCTGGCAGAAACCCGGATTATGGCTACACGAGCTTTGACACATTCAGCTGGGCCTTCTTGGCCTTGTTTCGGCTAATGACTCAGGACTACTGGGAGAACCTTTACCAACAGGTGAGCGGCAAGAGAAACACGCATCTCTGAAGACCATCAGTGTCTGGTGTATGTCGTCTCCTGCCTTATGAGCTACCGTAATTGCTGATGCTTTCATCTTCTTTCTGCAGATGGTCTGGGACTTCTGCTGTGCATTATTAAAATTACAGACAACTTCCTTGGCTGATAGGAGAACAGATAGTTCTTAAGTCATCAATAATTTTCTGCTGTGTTCTGAGCAGCGTTAATTTTTAGGTCTTCCATCTTCTTCAGTGTATCCATTGGGTCCAACGTAAGAGCACAGGACATTGCAGTTCTCTTGAGCTACCTTTGCAGACTCGGCACATTTGTCACATGCCCAGGCTGTCTGGACCTGTGAGACTCTCCTGTAATGGGCCCACAATACTTTAGTGTTGAACACTTATTTATAACACACTCTCAGTTCTTCTCCAAACTTTCCTTTCCCATGTCAACTACTTCCTCCTCTGAACTTCATGGTCCTTTAAATATTTCTTTTTTTTTTAAAGATTTATTCATTTATTATATATAAGTACACTGTAGCTGTCTTCAGATACACCAGAAGAGGGCATCAGATCTCTTTACAGATGGTTGTGAGCCACCATGTGGTTGCTGGGAATTGAACTCATGACCTCTGGAAGAGCAGTCGGGTGCTCTTAACCATTGAGCCATCTCTCCAGCCCCCTTTAAATATTTCTTAGCTTACGATACCAATCGCCATATTGTCCTTTCACACAGACATCTTCTCTAGCAAGGTGCTTGCTGTTATGGGCTCTGTGTATTTATTATAGATTTCTCAATACACAATCCCCAGAGGAAAGTGGTTGAAATGGCTATTCTATTATTCCATCTAACAGTGAATTTCTTTTCTCAGAATTGCTACAGGCTTGTTTTTTATTTACTTCTGTGAATATTATTGATGGTTATAAAATTATATAAAAAGACCCTTTGTAGGAAGATAAATGTAACTGAAATAATTCGGGAGTAGAAATGGAATCTCAGAATGCTGTACTGCTGGCCTCACGTGCTTCATCTTGCTTCCTCCTCTAACAAACATATCTAGGGCTGTAGCCATGGATTATCATAGCAGTCCCCAGCTTAATAACATAGAAAAGAAGGCCATTTTAACCCCCAATTAAAGATATGTAAATAAAGCCACTGACATAATTTTAGGCATATTTAAGTTGATATATGGAAGCTAGACTTTCTTACACATTGGTATAACCTTTGCAGAAAGTTAATAAAAAATCAAAATGAATGTTTTCATTGATCTAATGATTCCTCTCTTAGCAATTTATTAAAGAGAGAAAAACAATCCTTATGATGGAGTGATAGAACAGAGGACTGAGTAGATAAACATTAGGTGTATCAACAGTAGATAAGTTTTATTAATATCTCTGCACTATTTTGAATTAATCTAAAAATGCATTGCATGATAGAAGATATGCTACATTTAAAATTATTAATGGTTATGCCAGATTAAAAAAATAAATATCTATGAGGTCAATTGATAAATTCCTTCCATAGGGTACCTCTGTCTATGTCAAACTGTGATACTATAATTTATGCATTAAAAGGGGAAGAATAAAATCTAACAATAAAAGGGGCCTGTTCTAAAAAGTTAAAAGATAGCATGGGAGGTCAAGTTAGTGTTAATTTCAATAATGTGGAAAATGAAGAGTTGTTATATTATTATGTTTCATTCTAAGGAAGAATCAAACCTTAGTATAGCTGTGCCTTTTCTATGAAAAAGTTTAATACTGATTTTTCTTTAAAGATATTATCTTCATTTATCTTTCTGTAACAAAATTATACAAAAATGTCTGTTTTACATGTTTATTATATACCAGCCAAAATTTTAAAAAGGTGAATTGTTTGTATTATTAAAATAACCATTTCTCTTTTTTGTCCCCCTAGACTCTGCGTGCTGCTGGCAAAACCTACATGATTTTCTTTGTCGTGGTTATTTTTCTGGGCTCCTTTTACCTGATAAACTTGATCCTGGCTGTGGTAGCCATGGCGTATGAGGAACAGAACCAGGCCAACATCGAAGAAGCTAAACAGAAAGAGTTAGAATTTCAGCAGATGTTAGACCGACTCAAAAAGGAGCAGGAAGAAGCTGAGGTAATCTTTGTTATTACAAATATGAAGTCAAAAGGGGTGGGACAAAGATCTTTCCATGTAGATTCTCCTTTTCCTATGGTCTACACTTGTTCTCTGCTGAAAGCCAAGAAGCACTTTCTGTTTTCTGTACAAATAACATCTTTTGGTTTCTAATATGTTTGAAGGAATGAGCTCTACACTGAGCCTCACACAATAGTCTCCGAGTTTCCTAACACATGTTCTGAGATGTTGATTTTGTCTGTTACCCAGAATGCTTCCGTGTGACTATTTTTAAGAATACAAAATCTGTGGGTTCATTTTCATCTGTAGTAGCTTTCTTTGACAAGTTCATACACAGTCTGTTCTGATTGTTGCCACCCTAACCCTCTCTTGCTTCCCCCCACACCCATATTACCTGATAATCCCTCCCTTTCTAGTCCCTTTCCCACAGCCCAGTCCTGTCGTTTTCTTGCCTTTTCTTCCTAATCCACTGCATTTAACCAGGGACATCAGAGTCCATGGAGTAGCTACTGCTCACTTTAGCCTGGTGAACTCACAAGTGGGTACAAGGCTGAAGAGAATGTTTGTCCCTCCCACCCACAATCCATCAGTAGCTCATAATTCAGCAGGGAGGATGTGGCTCCATGGGCCCTCCCTGTGTATGAGTGAATGCTGACAGGCTCAGTCTTGCACGAGCCCACTGATGGTTTCTGCTGCCATGGTGTCATGATTGTATTGATTGTGTCATTGGTACAGCACCGAACTTCATAGCTCTCATCCCTGTCTTCTGGGCACTTATACTCTTCCTAGAGCCTTGGAGAAGGATAGAAATGTCCTCCTGAGCTGAGCATGCATCTGCTGTTCTCAATGTCTCAAGCAGCCAAGTGTTTCTTCTTTCACCAACCTTCACTGGCAGGAGCAGGTTCTTAGTGAAGACCAAGAGTAACATCTGTTGAGAGGAACAAACATAACTATTTAGAAGGCAGCTTGTCACCAAGTCAATTTAGTTATTTAGCGTTCCCAGGTAGGGTTTCAGGCCTCCTTAGTTTGTAAGTTAGTTGAAGTACCAGTCATGGATTCTGCCTTGTGAAGGGACCATCGGAATCACAAGAAATTTTAACTGCAGTGGGAAAGTTAGTCTGCAAAGTAGAAAGGAGTATTTATTAACTTTTGTTAATGTTTCAAAATAGCCACCTCGTGATTGACACTTATTTACAAGTAAGACTCCGGTGCGGATAAACCTCTTCAAAGGCATTCTTCCACAGAAGAGGCTTGAAAGACCTCAGGCACAGATAACTCCAAACAGCAAAACCTTTAAACTCGTCAGGGCATTTGAATAGTTAATGACTCGCAAGTTAGCCCAGGGCAATAATCGGTGATATGGAAAAACACACATGTATAAATAAGTGTAGTTTAGCATTTAAATAAGGTTAAAATTCAGAAACGCAATTCATTCTCCAGAAGTCCAAGAACTTGGGATAGGATTACGATATTTTTGTGTCTTGATACTTTGTTCATCTATAACATGTGTTTTGCGAAAATCTGACCGTGAGGAAAAGTCTTATAAAATAATAATTTGTTGAATGATTGCATGCACTCACAATTTAAATATTACACAGATACATAAGTGATCTGGAGAATTATTTACCAGGGCACCTTTCCGATGATCTGGTTGCAAGCACTTTACTTTTTTTTTTTTTACATCTTATATGTTATTTTTTTAAGTTTTCTTAAATAATTTTCCTTTTGTCGTATAAAGTTCATGCACATATACAATAAAATGTGATTATTCCTAACTTCCTCCTCCCAATCCCATGTCCTTCTTTTGAAAACCCACTAAGTCTAATTAGTACTGCCCAGAGGTGCATGACTGTGGGCCATCCCACAGGAGAACTACCAGTGGCCACACACACAAAGAACAATGAATCTCCCTGCCCCAGCTGTCCTTAACTGCCACTAGTCCCTCCATAAAGGTGGCGCCCAGGCAGAATCTTTGCCATCTCTGCCTGAAATTTGTTTGGTTTACTCTTGCACAGGTCTTGTGCCGGTAACCTCGGTTGCTGTGAATTCTTGAGAATGATGGCCACAACCGGAAGTCACCATTTCATAGTTCTAACACCCACTCTCTGCCTCTTACATTATTTTTACCTCCTTTTCTGTGATGTTCCCTGAGCCTGGTTGTGTGAGAAGGGGATTGAGAGATGCCCTTTTAGGGCTGAGCATTTGTTTCTTATTCTCGTTACTTAGACCAATTATGCATATTGCATTAACTGTTTCCCCACTGTAAGAACATAAGCTTCTATGACTAAGGCTGAGGATAGCCTAAGTCTAGGGGTAGAAACATAAATATTTAGAAGGCATTAACCCCATGTGATTCAGCAAAATAACCAGGGATGTCCCAGGAACATCAAAAACCCTATGGTAAAACCTAGCCCTGTCATTTTATTCCTAATGGACATTTTAAAGAGATGATATGGTGTCTTCTATGCCAAGTACACCTCAGTTCTGAGATTTCACCAAAATCTTAAGATAATCATTGACCTTTACTTCTTGACATAGTATTTCCTCAGTAACTTATTTTTATTTTCTGATATGCTACTCTCATTATGCTACTGGGTGCCTGATTCTACTTGCTACACTGAGTTGCTTATCTAATATGCAAAGTTTTATACAAATGCTTTATATTTTGTATTATATATTTATATTATACAAAAGTTTATGCAAGCATATTATACAAACACATTAACACTCAATCTATGGGAGTTTTATATCGAAAAGTACCTATGTACTTAGCACATATACTTCGATTTGTTAAGGTCTAAGTTCATAACACATAAGCGTTGAGTTGCAAAGATACTGATACTCTATTATAATGTGTGGGAGGAAGATAACATGCTTTGTATGCCCGTTGGTCCGAATGCAACAAAGCATATGTCACTTCCTGTACATGTAACTGTGTGCACAGGGTAGGTACCCTGCAGTGTACAATTTGAAAATTACTTAAATGTTGGGATTGTCCTGGTCCAACAGGCGATCGCTGCAGCTGCTGCTGAGTTCACGAGTATAGGGCGGAGCAGGATCATGGGACTCTCTGAGAGCTCTTCAGAAACCTCCAGGCTGAGCTCAAAGAGTGCCAAGGAGAGAAGAAACCGAAGAAAGAAAAAGAAACAGAAGATGTCCAGTGGCGAGGAAAAGGGTGACGATGAGAAGCTGTCCAAGTCAGGATCAGAGGAAAGCATCCGAAAGAAAAGCTTCCATCTCGGTGTGGAAGGGCACCACCGGACCCGGGAAAAGAGGCTGTCCACCCCCAACCAGGTACTGAGAGCCCTCCACAAGGGGCTCCACAGCCAAAAGGTAGCAGAACGAGGTTTGACTCCGGGTCAAGGCCCAGGAGAGAAACGCCGCTGCACCACCATGTTTTAGCAAAAACACTACCGTTTGCTGAGCGTTCATGAAAAGAAGAGAGAAGTATATGTTTTCTTTTCTTTTCTCTTTTTTTTAACTTCAAAAAAAGCTTGTTATTTCAGAACTACCATACCTTCTCTAGGAAACATTTTTTTTAATAAAATAAAATGTTCTTGAAAACTACTGTAGGGATGAAGAGATTGTTCACTCCACAGTTGTATTCAGTTAGTCATTTTAATATCTCATTCATAATAAGATCAGGATGAGGAAGGGAGAGGAGAGAAGAGAGGATGGAGGAAGGAAGGAAGGAAGGAAGGAAGGAAGGAAGGAAGGAAGGAAGGAAGGAAAGAAAGGGAGGGAGGGAGTCTAATCTTAGACTGGTGCATCTACCTTCTTCAGTTCCTTAGACCAGCATTTACCAATGCACCAGACACCAAATTTGGAGTTCTGCCTGTGCCTTTGAGATCCTCCACCCCAAGCTTAGAAGCTGCCGATTGGTTAGTAAGTGAATTTCCCCCTTCTGGATTGTCCCTCTCTTTGTCTTTTTTTTCCCCACTGAATCTGCATCCCAGTTGAGATGAGCCATGGCTCCGAGCAGCTAGCCGTGCACACATCATACCCCCACCTCGAATCTTAGCAGGGAATTGTATGTAGGAGTTACTCTGCTGACTCAGCACGGAAGACCAAGGGTCACACCTTATGCAGGTCACCAGTTGGCTGTGGCTCACTTTCTCCCTTCATCTACCATCCTGGACTCCCGATTCCCTAATTGGGATCCTCACTGTGTCTGAAGACTTTTACTATTTCCTTGCCTCTTTTAAACTTTTGTTCTTTTTGCAAAGACTGGCCTCAAACCCTCTGTCATAGCCATGGATAGCCTCGAACTTCTGATCTTCCTCCTTCTGCATCTTTAGTGCTGGGGTTACAGGTATTGGCCACCTTGCCCACTAGGCAGTTTGGGGATTTGAACATTAGACCATATGCATACCAGGCAAGCACACTACTAACTTAGCCAAGTTCCCAACCTAGCAATCCCTTCTCACTGGTAATTTTCTTCATTAATTTAGCAGCATTTTTCTTCCCCTATTTTGCTCAAGCATCCTATCCCAGTAACCCTTCAAACATTCCTCTGTGCTCTGTGTTCTCCCAACCTGACTCTCCATGCACTGTCTGGGATGAACAGTCATAGTCTTTGCCATAGTTTGAAGGTGCCAACCTCTGCTACTTAGGACTGCTGATGACCAGATAAGAACACAAGTTAAAGACAAGAGTCCATCCTTATCTGTAAACACTACAGTCCAGAAGGGAAACAGATCTTGAATCCTTATGATACTAGCACAAAGAAAGAAAAGAGGGAGTCCAGGCTTGTTCCACTGCAAAGCTCATGTCCTATATGCATTTGCCCTGGTTCCCAGTGCCTGCCAGCCACTTGTCCTTTGTATAGAAAGCACTTACGTGTAGTGGATTTAATATTGCTGGATTGTGGATTGTGCTCTGGAGTTTTGCTAATGGAAAGTTTATTCTGGATAGGAGTCCTATGAAGGTGACAGTTTTCCCCTTTTCCCTTGGGAGCAACTTCCCACCCCATCCCTGTATATACGTGCAGGGTTGTAATAGTCCCTGTCTCTCCATTTCACTGGCTATTCAACTTCTAAGGCACATCCAACTGCTTGCAAGTCTGTACACCAGTGAGTTCCCCAGACCTTACCACGGAAGGTCTTACCAGACTTAGGCCTTACCACAAGGTCCTCCGCCCAACAAGAAATACTATTTAAAGCTTTAATTTCTAATGGAACTTAGGAACTGATAGATGGAAAAGCTAAATACTGAATTTTGATATTAGGATAGGACGGATCCTTTTCCTTGTTCTGGGGATGGGTTCTTCTTTATCTGTTAGAATTGGGTTTCTTTTTATTACTTTTCTTTTAGATATGTTTCTTCTAAGCAAACACGGAATCACTGGGCTCAGGCTAAAGATTTAGTGGTAATTTCACGGAGTCTGTTCTTACTTGCAGGAGCTCCAGCAGACCCTTTCTGTCTTTTTGTTTTTTCCCCCACAGTCGCCACTCAGCATTCGCGGGTCCCTGTTTTCTGCCAGGCGCAGCAGCAGGACGAGTCTCTTCAGTTTTAAGGGGCGAGGAAGAGATCTGGGATCTGAGACAGAATTCGCTGATGATGAGCATAGCATTTTTGGAGACAACGAGAGCAGAAGGGGTTCACTATTCGTACCCCATAGACCCCGGGAGCGGCGCAGCAGTAACATCAGTCAGGCCAGTAGGTCCCCGCCAGTGCTACCGGTGAACGGGAAGATGCACAGTGCAGTGGACTGCAATGGCGTCGTGTCGCTTGTTGATGGACCCTCAGCCCTCATGCTCCCCAATGGACAGCTTCTTCCAGAGGTGATAATAGATAAGGCAACTTCCGACGACAGCGTAAGGACGTTTTCCATAGCTCAGGCATGGCTGAGCTCTTATTGCGCATCAGTCATTGTCTCTGCTGGGGGGCCTGCTCTCTGGCCTGTGAATGGCTCTGCATTTGGTGATGCCTTCTCTCTGAAAACACAGCTTTAATTCATAGATAAATCCTCAAGTTAGGTGTTATAGTCACCTAATTCAAATCTAGTTTATGGGACTAGAGAGATGGTTTGTGAATAAAGGGCCCCATGGCACAGCACTCAATTCAGGTAGCTCACAGAAACAGACACTGCAACTCTGGCTCCAAGAGATCTGGCTCCCTCTTCTGGCTTCAGTGGGTACCGCACATACATGTGCATAATACACACACACACACACACACACACACACACACACACACTTAATATTTTGAAAATAAAACTTAAATAAACAAAGATATTTTATGTCTCATGCTGGAAAATATTATTTATGTTATGATTACAGGTTTTCTCTAAAAGCATCACTTTAGGAAACATTTATAAAAGATGTCTATGGCTTATTGAATAGGCTGACCTTATTAGAAGATGGGCTCCACTCTGTAAGAAAAAAAATTGGATCCCTTGTCATCTACCTCTATTTATTTCAGGTTATTTATTTAATATGTGCTTATTGCATGGGTTGTAGCTAACAACAGGAGGAAGAGTAAACACATTCTGATGCTTTGCTCCACCTGAATGAGATGATTCATTCCTACCACTGCAAACAGGAGAAATAAACCAGAACGTTCACAGGTCCCCATTGTTCATCAGCAGCTCTGACATTTCCAAAAGAGCCCTGTACCCTAAGGGTGTGTTCTGAGCCTCCATCCCCATTGTGTCTCCAAAGGGCATAGAATCTCTGTACTTACTCCTTGAAACAAATGAAATGTATCACTTTCATTTAGAATATATTTTGTCTGAAGTCTCTCCGTACAAAATATCCAAAATATATTCACCAAAACAAATAAATATAAATTTAAAAATATAACGACTCTGACGTACACATTCCAGTGACACTGAATCACTGAAAGTTTAGACAATGTCACATTAGGCCTGGAAACCAGTCTGGAGTTTTCATGAAAAATGTCTTACCCACTTATTATGCTATTCTGCATTACCAAATATCAGCAAGTGCTGCCATTGACCCAGCAAGTTTCCGTCATGCGTTACGTGTCTATGTGTTTGTAGTAGCAAAGCCATGCATTATTTCTAGTGGGAATAAAGTTCCATCCACGTCATGGCCACACACACACATTTCAGTTTGAAAAAAAAAAACTGCATGTGCTCTGGGATAACTTGCACCCTCTCTGCTTGTTCTGCTTGGGACTTGTGCTGTTCTGTTAAGCTGCTTTCCTTTGGAAATAGCATGTTACTTTTCTATGAAATGACACTCAGGCTTTGCCTTTCAATGTTGTTTCTGACCTGTAAAATGTTATTATGCAACTTATGTCATGTTTGAAGCTGAGTTCACTCCTTCAAATTAATATTTTATTTACGAGTTTGCTTTTCAACAGGGGGGAAGGACGACTCTAAACCAGAAAAGTAAAAGGCTAAAATTATAAAAGCCCAATAATTACAAATGTGATTATTACAGGCATATGGCACAGTTTACAGGTTCACCTCTGCTCCTGAATGACAATAAAATCGGTTCACTGTACACATGCCCATCTGGAAGAAGATTTGTGTAATCAAATTCTTTTTTATTTATTTTGGAGATAAAAGTACATGAGAGCATAGAGCAGAGAAAACACATCACACACCCATACACACATATACAAATGTGTTGTATGTATACGTGTATACATACATGACTATATACAACTTTGCATCCTTATGATTATTTAGTCACAGTCATATGGTAAACTATCTACTATCTATCCCATAGCACATACATGCTAGTATATGACAGCTGTAAAGTTGTATACTTGTTTATGTATATCATGTGTTGGGGAGTGTATACTTTAAAAGACCAGTATAGGCTGGGGATTTAGCTCAGTGGTAGAGCGCTTGCCTAGCAAGCACAAGGCCCTGGGTTCGGTCCCCAGCTCCGAAAAAAAAAATCTTCTTTAAAAGACCAGTATAGTCTTTTTTACAGATGTTTAAGTTTGCTTGGAAAGCAAGAATTTTCACCTAAAGATGAATATGGCTGGCATGCTTCTATCTCTATTCCTGCATGTCTGATTTTTAGAGCTGCACCATGGTTACTTCTTTGAGATGGAGACATCTTCCCCCCAGACTGCCATTGGTCGTAAACACCTTTTTCAAACTGAGTCCCTTAGCACTATGTACACATCATGTCACAAAGTATTCCTTCAGCCGTAAGAAGAAAAAAAAATCTTAAAGTGGTGTTCATTGATGTTGGTCACCATAAACAGTCTTGGGAGTCATAATTACAAAAACCAGAGTATTTGACTCTACCCTTTCTTCACACACCTCTACAGCTCTTGCCTGGTTGTATTCCCGTGTGGCTTTTCCTTGGCAAATGTTGGATTAAGTTGTATATGCAGAGAGCTCACAATAGTGCTATAATGATAAAAATGACCACTTTGTTTCCTAACCCAAAACAAGAAGCAGGGTCAACATTTAAATCTAGCAACGTTTAATGATTGATTACAGCTGCCCAAGCACGACTTTATTTGTACCTATGTTATACTAGAGTTTTGCTCTTAAGATTGGAATTGGTTGCCTTTTTATCCCCCTTTAGGGCACGACTAATCAGATGCGCAAAAAAAGGCTCTCTAGTTCTTACTTCTTGTCTGAGGACATGCTGAATGACCCGCATCTCAGGCAAAGGGCCATGAGCAGGGCGAGCATACTGACCAACACTGTGGAAGGTATGTGATAGTCATTTTAGCTTACGGATTGCTAAATTAAATCAGTACGAACTGTGGTCACCTTTAAAGAGGTGTGTGGAGTTATTAAGAATAACTTAAAGAATGTTAAAGATGAAAATGAACCACTTTAAGAAGAAATGTTGATCTTAGGGATGAGGTTAAAATCTCACCAGCAAGTGGGTTTGTGTGCCACTATGTTCCATTAAACGCTGGAAAAGCAGGTGCTCATTCAAATAAGAACGTTGTTTTCACTACTAAACGTTGCCAAGATTTACGTATATGCAAGTGTAGTGTGTGTGGTATATAAGTAAAAGTTTTAATTTTAATAGATAGACATTACTTTCACAAGAAAAGTTTTATCGATAGTAATGATAACTTGCGTTGTGGGTGTATGTGCATATGTGTATGTGTGCACTTGTGGGTTGACATCAAAGGTTTTCCCCTATTGGCCCCCACGTAATTTGGGGGACAGGCTCTCTCACTCAGCCTAGGGATCGCTGATTCAACCAAACTATCTGACTACCAACCCCAATGGTTCTCCTGTCCCCGCCTCCCAGTGTTAGGATTACAAGCATAAGTCATAATGCTTGGCGTTCTACCTGTACTCTAGTGGTCAGAAATCAGGTCTTCATGGTACAGCCTTCTCCTCAGCCCCGTGCTAGTGTATATTATCTGAGAGGTACCCATGTGTCTGTATTTGGTTTAATGTCACTGCCTTTGTCTCCTTCATCTCACCAATAAATACGTGGTACGAGAATTTTACATAATCTGCTGAGCTTTCAAAAAACCAGTACCTTTACATAAAACTTAAACCACAATGTTTGAATATTAGATTTTATTGCCAATTTCTACTTGGTAGTGGATAAGCCATAGAAGTGAATGATTTCATGTTTGCTGTTTTTTTTTTTCAGAACTTGAAGAATCTAGACAAAAATGTCCACCATGGTGGTACAGATTTGCTCACACATTTTTAATCTGGAATTGCTCTCCATATTGGATAAAATTCAAAAAGCTCATCTATTTTATTGTGATGGATCCTTTTGTAGATCTTGCAATTACCATTTGCATAGTTTTAAACACCTTATTTATGGCTATGGAGCACCACCCAATGACTGAAGAATTCAAAAATGTCCTTGCAGTGGGGAACTTGGTGAGTCCTCTGGAGTGAGCTGTGTCCTCACAACTTTATCCCATTAGGTGTCACCTTACCATCGCCTTCTGGTTTTTAAGCCTTTAAGTCTACAGCTAATTATGCAGGCATGGAATTTACCATATGAGTTAAGTTACATACTATTTTAAGATACTTTTTCAATAATGTGGATTCCAAGAAACTAACATTCATGAGTGTTATTATTTCAGGAACTCCAATGGCTTTTAACTGCCAAAATATATGTTAACATTTTAAAGTTCTGAATATCTTTAAGAATACATTTTATAATTATATAACATTGCCTCAATGAATACATTCACATTTTTTTAGAGACACTATAGGTGTATTATTCTGAAATAGTGGTGGCGAGTTATCCAGATGTTTATAATCTTAAAGATCCTGGTTTGAGCCCAGATTTAGTCTCCCATTAGTTATTATCTTGATAAATCTGGAGATGTCTGCATTAGATTTTTTTCTTCTTTATTTCTACTCCTCTTTGGCAAAATGCAGAAGTGTGTGCTTTGTATTTACAGACGGAAGCCTAGATCATGCCAATCAGTGCCTTATTTCTGAGTGCACTGTAGTACATGAACTCAGGAACTCAACCCCTTCTCCTATACATCACCACAACCCCAGAGTGGAGATTCCCTGCTGATGTTTTGCATGGTTCTTCTTTTTTAAAATGCTTTCACCCATTCGCTCTGAACCACACTTATTCAGCTAAATTCTTTGAGGCAAAGTGTGCCACAGGGAGTGGCAGACTTTTTATGTTACATCTTCGAACCCTTTGATACCTATGTCATGAATTATGTTTTACAATACACTTTATGAGTGAATGCCTTAGATATCTAACTTTATCTGCCCATGATAGTTAAACACTTTTTTTCTGTGCCTTTAAATCTTCAAAAGTTGAGTTAACATGCTCTTTATTACTCTATGAGTAGAAAGAGTAGAAAGGGAGACTGGGTCAAAATTTCAGTATCTGAGTAGCTATATGATAAATATATAATAGATGATTAAGTAGATGGATAAATGATATCCATCAATGATGTATCCACTGATACATCAACGATTAGATCAATAATAGATGGATAACTAATAGATAAGATAATCTAGATAGAAAATTGTATAAATTATATTTAGAAATAATAGAAAACTGATAAAATAGAAATAGATTGATAGATGATAGATGCATGATACTAGATAAATGATAGGTAGATGGCAGATGGTCAAATAGATGATAACAATGGTCAGATAGGTGATGAAAGATGTAGAAAGAAAGAAAGAAAGAAAGAAAGAAAGAAAGAAAGAAAGAGAGAAAGAAAGAAAGAGAGAAAGAAAGAGAGAAAGAGAGAAAAAAAGGGGAGGATGAAAGAGAGAGAAAGAAAAGAAAGGGAAAGGAGGAGGGAGAGAGATCTATTAATAAAGAATGATTGCTCAATTGTTAAAGGCTTGTGTCTTTGGAATTCCCGTCAGAGCCATTTAAACATTGTCTCTGATGCTGAAGACTGACATGATAACTAGAGCCTTTTGGGGTTTTGATGCTTAAGGAAAACTATAAGAAATCTATGCCTTGCTCATAAGAAGAAATGAAACAATAGCCATCTTTGAAGTAAATAGAGCACATTTTTTTTAACATAGCCACTGCCAAGTCAATAGTCAATGTCATCATCAAGTTGGCTCTGTACTTTGCATTAACAGAACAATGTTTTGTTTTGTTTAGATCTTTACAGGGATCTTCGCAGCTGAAATGGTACTGAAGTTAATAGCCATGGACCCCTATGAGTATTTCCAAGTAGGGTGGAATATTTTTGACAGCCTAATTGTGACGCTGAGTTTGATAGAGCTTTTCCTAGCAGATGTGGAAGGATTATCAGTTCTGCGGTCATTCAGATTGGTAAATAGAAGCTAAAGATACCGTTCTATTCTTATAATGAAGGGGTACCAGGTTTGTTTGGGGTTTCTTTTTATACCCTATTGTATTATTATTTAAAGCTTTTGGAAGTTGAATTGAAGGCAATAACAAGTCTTAGATTTAGTAAATAAAGTCCATTCGTTTACAAATTCACTTAAAGTGTTAAAATCCCATGATTAATTAGAAACTAGGAACTATGTCCAATTCTATTTTAAGGTGTATTCTAATATGATAGAAATACTTTTAATCCAATATATAATGATGTATTTCATTGTGAGATAATTTTTAAAACTTTAAGCATAACATGCCCATAGCTTAATGGGTTTAATAATTAAAGTTTAAATCACCATCATACAAATAACCATGAAGTCTAAAAAAATTAAAAGTATTAAAAAAGTAAAATTAAGGTTTAGCTACCAGTCTTAAAAGTATACCTAACATACAAATAAGTTGTGATCAGAATCCTCAACTAAAACTACACACTGTCTTCACAATAGATATTGCCATTATTGTAATTATAAAAAACAACAGCACTGTCAAAAGACAAACAAAAACAAAATATAGTCTTTAGCTATACAACAGTAAGGGAATGTGAGGTAATACTTCAAACTTATGACAAAAATCAAGGGTGGAAATACTGAGAAATGTTTCATGACTAATTGTAAACTTTATTTCTAGCTCCGAGTCTTCAAGTTGGCAAAGTCCTGGCCCACACTGAACATGCTCATTAAGATCATCGGCAACTCGGTGGGCGCACTGGGCAACCTGACCCTGGTGCTGGCCATCATCGTCTTCATTTTTGCCGTGGTCGGCATGCAGCTGTTTGGAAAGAGCTACAAGGAGTGTGTCTGCAAGATCAATGTGGACTGCAAACTCCCGCGCTGGCACATGAACGACTTCTTCCACTCCTTCCTCATCGTGTTCCGAGTGCTGTGTGGGGAGTGGATAGAGACCATGTGGGACTGCATGGAGGTCGCGGGCCAGACCATGTGCCTTATTGTTTACATGATGGTCATGGTGATTGGGAACCTTGTGGTATGTAAGAGCTATTCATATACTTAAATTTTCTATTACAATTATTCCTGATGTTATTGTTGCAATTTTAAAATTAACTTTATTTTAGAAACAAAATAATATTTTTAATCTCCTTGGCCAGGAAAACCTGTATTTATATTTTTCAAAATTACCTCCTAGGGTTTGTCAGATGAATTAAATCTGTGGCTTTCAAACCTCTTAAAACATGACCTGTCATCAGATACGAAACTATGGTGGTAAATACTGCATGATTAAATTAATGATCAAGACTAATGGAGCAAGGCAAATGAGAACACTTGTTATCGCTCCTCACATTCATGAAACTAGCAAGTGGGCTAAACTTAGTTTAGTTCTTCCTTCTATGTGACCTTTTGAGTTACAAAGGATTCCCATGGTCCATAGCGGCTAAAAAGAATAAATGGAGAATATTTTGTAGCATATGTACATCATAGGAAGAAGTTCAAATTTTAGTGTCCATATAAAGTTTTAAAGAAAATTGGATATATTCATTCTTTTACATTTTACATATGTGTGCATTAATGCCCAGTGTTCAAAGAGAGGGACTGCTGAATGCCCCATGTCCTACAACATACCAATTATTTATTATATGGCCCTTTACAGAAAAATTTACCACCCACTAGTTTATAGCATTTCTTTCAAATAGCAATCTCCTTGTATTTCCAATTAGTGTTTTCTTGGCTTCTGATGGCTTGTTTCTTCCATACACTTGTAAGTCAAAGTTCCCAAGTTTACAGAAAAAAGAAAATTAGATAAAATATTCTTCTATGAGCCATTCAACTTGCTTTACGAGTCCACTATCTTGTCTTGTCCTAGTAGTGGTCCACTGGACATCAAATCACTTGCCAACCATATGGTAAGTACATTCTCTCCCACTGGCTTCAGAACAAAGTTACTAAATATTTGTCCCTGTAGCTTCCATTAAAGCATCAGAACAATAAATCTACATTCACCAGATGACACACTAATTTAAAGCATGGGTCCGTAGAGTACATTATACAATAATAATTCTACATCCTTGTGGCATAAACAAAACATGAATTGCCAATCTGCAATTCTTTATCCCCCTCCTGTAGTGATGATACATTTTCTAATGTGACATAGGTTAACAAATCCTTCCAATATGCAAAAATACACATGGTTTTCTTTTGCTCTCAAACTCATGATCCTCCTGTCTCAGCCTCCTGGGAGATGGGATTACAATAATGCAATGCTGTGTTTACCTAAATACTTAAGTTTTGCACATTGCTAGCAGACCTTTATCTTCTCTATTTTATGTTAAACCTTTGTAAGTTAAAGCCTACAAAATGAAGTGATGTGGCCTTTGTCTTCTATAAGCTAGTGATGTGTCAGTAGCAAGAAAAATTATGTGGAAAAATTACCAGGCAAGCAAGTGATGGATATAGTTAGATATATAGTGAAGGATATATCAAAGAAAATGTTCTTCTCATAGTAAAAATGAAGTTCTAGACAGATACTCTTGGAAAGTTTTGAAGCAAGCCTTTGAAGAAACACAATGCAATATTTAGGTATGAGAACAAATCTAAAAGGAATATTTTTCTTTGAGAAGAAAAGTAGATTGGTTGTAAAGCATAAGTGAACGTTAATTCTACATGGAACTAGCTATAAATAACTCACATTTCAGTCACAAAGTATTGATCCAATATAGTAAACAAGAACAGAAGTTTGGCTCTTTTTCCTGGTGCCTTCTTTCCAGACACCAGCTGTCAGAAACTCATTAAAGTGGGCAAAGAATGCAGACTTCATGCTTTCTATAAGAAGTGTATGGACACAAAGTATCTGCTGGTACTCCTGGTGAAGAGTGAACCTGTTATGTGATCCGACTCAGTGTTGGGAAGGACAAACAAGGCTTTTCCAAGATGTCAGGTGGCTTGACCTGCTGTTGAGGAAGGAACATTCTATCTTACAGACCCAGGAGAACTGGAAAGAGAAAGTACAAGCCTGTTCTTAGATACATTATAAGTGACAGTCTGAGTGTTCTCAGTTTTATTATTGTTGAAAAAGAAGAGGCAGAAGGAGGAGGAAGACGAGGAGGAGGAGCGGGAGGAGGAGCAGGAGGAGGAAGAGCAACATAATCCGAGACTGACAGATACCATGATTTGATCCCAAAAAAGCTAGCAGAATTGAGAGGATTTTTAATCTGTCTCTGTCTCTGTCTCTGTCTCTGTCTCTGTCTCTGTCTCTGTCTCTGTCTCTGTCTCTCTCTCTCTCTCTCTCTCTCTCTCTCTCTCTCTCTCAAAAATAATGTCCATCAACATATTGTCAGCACAAACCCCTGAACAAAGAGGGTGAGAGTCCTGTAACAAGAACACCCAAGATTCAATGTTTTGTTACTGCATATGACCCGGAACACAAGCACCGATACATTGCTCTGAAAAATTACACTAAGAAAAACAAGGAAGAGGCTGTGTACTATGCTAAAACTTTTGGCCAAAACAATGAAGGAAGCCAAAGCAAAATGTCAGAAACAGATTACCAAGAGACATAGGCTGTCCTGTCCTCTTTGAGAGCTTCTACTTCTGAGTCCAGTCAAAAGCAAGTCTGTCAGATTAGCTCTTTAAGTAGCAAGGAACTACAATCAATATAAGTTTAACACGGGAGAAGTATAAAAATGTTTCTGAGATGGACCTACGCATTAAAGGATTACAGTTTACTGATCTAATGTTTTCAAATTTTCTCATGGGGCTAGAGATATGGAAAGTGGATAAGAGAGCGGCCAGTGTAAGGAAAGAACCCTATTTCAGTTCCCAGAGCCATTTTAAAAGCAGAGACATACGTGCCTGCAAGCCTGGCATTATAGAGGTAGAGATAGGAGGGTCTTTTTGGCTTGCTGGCTGTCAATCTGTCACCAATTCAGATTTGGTGAGAGACGCTGACCAATAGATCAAATATGAAAGTGCTAGAGGAGGACAGCATACCATCTCTGCTCTCAGCATTCATACATAGACACAAACACAGGCACGCATGCGAGCGCGCGCGCGCACACACACACACACACACACACACACACACACACACACACACACGCTCGAGAAACTCACATTTACTCCTTATGTCAGTTTATTTCCAGTTATTGAAATCAGTAAAACCACAAGGTTTAGAAGATTTTAGTCCATTCTACTTTGTGGTAAGATAATGATGAAAACTGTTCTCTTCAAATTGGACTTTATAAATCAATTGTTTTCATAAGTACTTACTTTCCTTTCTAATGTGTTAGAAGAAGTTATATGAAATTGACTTTGTTTTCACTTTTGATATCCATATATATATATATATATATATGACCTTGCTTCAAGGATACAAATTTCCCTGACATCCTTGACCACTTCTTCCGGGATTTAATGATACACAATAAAGGCAGCTAATCCATTTTATTGTCTTGCATGACTTGTGTTCAATGTGCTTCAACCTTGACTGGAATGGTCAGCACAATGACAACAGTATAATTTTCTTGTACTCTTTGTTTTCCATGAAAGTAAGGCAGCAAGTATGGTTGAGTTAAAAATAACCTTTTAAGAGCCCTTAAAGGGAATTTGACTGGCTCACTTTAGAGAGCAACAATAGAGTGACCAATGGCGTGACGACAGTGGTGTGGGACGATTCTCTGATCCGCAGGGCAACTCCTCATGAGTATTGCTTGCCCTCTGCTGCCCAAGTCTTCATGTCTATATGTGGAAAGAGTATTGAGACCACTCTGATCTGTTTTTACCAGTTCTCGAAAAAGTGCTTTTTGTCTTTTTGTCATGGTGGGTTTGCATCTTGACTTATAATTCTGAAAAGTACGTTTCTTTGTATTTTCCATGTCCCCGTTCTTCCCCCTCCCACCCACCCTGATGTAGGTCCTGAACCTGTTTCTGGCTCTTTTGCTGAGTTCCTTTAGTTCTGACAATCTTACAGCAATTGAGGAAGACACCGATGCAAACAACCTCCAGATCGCAGTGGCCAGAATTAAGAGGGGAATCAATTACGTGAAACAGACCCTGCGTGAATTCATTCTAAAATCATTTTCCAAAAAGCCAAAGGGCTCCAAGGACACAAAACGAACAGCAGATCCCAACAACAAGAAAGAAAACTATATTTCAAACCGTACCCTTGCGGAGATGAGCAAGGATCACAATTTCCTCAAAGAAAAGGATAGGATCAGTGGTTATGGCAGCAGTCTAGACAAAAGCTTTATGGATGAAAATGATTACCAGTCCTTTATCCATAACCCCAGCCTCACAGTGACAGTGCCAATTGCACCTGGGGAGTCTGATTTGGAGATTATGAACACAGAAGAGCTTAGCAGTGACTCAGACAGTGACTACAGCAAAGAGGTAAGGTCACTCTGCTTGTATTGTTGCCCTAATAACCTGGAGATGAACCAACATTTGAGAGGGCTGGTATCTCAGAAGGGAGAGATTGTGGGTTTCATTTCAAACACCGTGCTCACTGTTCAGATAAGGTTTTCTTGCTGGTTCCTAATAATTGGTGTAACCCTGCATAGACAATAGGATTTTCCCACACCGTCTCTTTCTTGTCGCCAGTGCTGCAATTAGACAGACTTCGTCTCCCTCCTGTTAAGTTCCCTTGTCATCTCCCCCATCCTTATCTTTGCACTCACTCCCTGCCAATTCCAACTAGTCCTTCCACCCCCATTTTTCATCTGCACCATGCGTTACAGCTAATTTCACTTCATTTCATTCCTAATCAAGTGCTTGCCAAGACAGAGTCACACATGGCTTCCAGCGTCTCTGGAAGTGTGCACTCCAGAAAGGTTCACACTAGAGACCCAAACCCATCTGACCACTGGTGCTTCCTCCTGCCTTCCTGCATATCCATCACTAACAGCAGTACCTTTCCTTCTATGCCACGAACACTTCTTACCTTGCTTGCAATTTTCTTCTGTGGGCAAATCTTGAATAAATCTTTTAAAATTTGAATTGGATATCCTTCTCTAAAGTCATTAGCACCTAAATCACACCTTAGGAGATTGTATGTAAAGTTCTCCAAACACCTAACTTGTTGAGTCCTTCCCAATCTCTGCTCCAATTGACAGAAAATCATCTAATTTTTAGGCCTACATGATTTCATTCCCCTCTCAATTTATTATTTAGATTTAATTTTATGGGCAACTTTGGGGTACATTAAATGGTACTATGAGCTCAGGATAGAAACTCTAAAAACACATTTGTGTCTTCTCACCTCAGTCTATGTATGTCTAAGCAAAACAATGTCTGCACTGAGCTCTATCTAATTTCTGTCAAATATAATAACCTTAATGCATCACTAATTATTACTTAGAAATGATTTTCTATGTTATTTTTATAATTTTCTAATTGTATTCATACTAGAAATTGTTGGTTACATTTATCAAGTATCATCGACCTGTTTAAACTTATTAAAACTTGCCATCCATGAATTTATAGTCAATATATCAGAAAGGTTACATGACATAATAATGGGCAATTCAGTCATATGTGTGTATGTGTGTGTGTGTGTGTGTGCGTGTCATGATAATTATTTATTGAGTGAATAAATGATTAAATAAATATTATGAATGTATATCACTAAGTAAAAAAATCCTACCTGGTAACTAATTCAGGGAGAAACTCCTTTCTATATTTTAAAATATTTCATATGAAAAATTAATACAAAAATCTTACAAATATCTGCTTGCAGAAAACCCAACTCCATAAGTGGAACATTAGTAGCATGTCTCTGGGTTTAGCCTCAGATGGAAAAGAAAATTAACTCAATGACCCATGTTTTCTCTTGAAGAGAAGGAAAGTTATGAAGTTTCAATTGCCGGGAACACAATTACTCTTTAAAGGAAGCCTAAAAACCTACTTGTCAAAGAAATTTACAAGACAGGGAAGTCAAGCAAAGCCAATTGAACTTGCTTACTAACATCCAAGGGGATTCATTAACCCACAGTTTTAACCTCATCTTAACCAGTTGTCAAAGATGATTCTAGACAAAGATACATTCAAAGGTGCCAGGTGACTAAACATGGTTTTATATTTTTCAGGAGAGGGGAAGATACATTTCATGTAAATGTATTAGACTCAGAAAGATAGATGTATAATTAAAATATACAAAAGGCAGATAAATTTTAGGAATTAGGCAATTAATTGACTATACTTTGGGACATCCAGACATCCAACTGAAGCTAAGGAAACACGGGTTATTTGTGTAAATCATTGGAGATATTCATACAGAGACAGCTATGGGATGATCTGATGGAGAATGTTCTCCGGAAACACCTAACAGCTACAAGATGTGAGAAATACCACAGTATTAGAGGGCATGTTAAGATGCTACATTTGCAACACTATCTTGCCTGCTCCTACAGAATCCCTGGTGCTAATATAGTTGTTGGAGTAATCTTAACTTAAAGCAAGGAGGTCTGGCCAGTTCCTGACTCTTAGCAGCATACAGACCCCACTCTGCCTTCCAGGAGAAGGGACATAACACTGAACAAAGCAGCTCACTTCTGACACAGCCCTTCATACAGAGGAATTCATCCTTTTACAGCAGGATCATTGTGCACGGCTCTCCAAAAAGGGGGATCTGAACATCGTTCCACAGAATCTATATTACTCCAGCACCATAAAAAAGAGTCATGTGATCTCCTATAAACCTGAAAGGTAGATGGAGAGAGAATGAGCAGAGGCAGAGGCAGAGAGAGAAAGAAAATGCATATAGTAATCAATCTGGTTCATCTGGTGCACATTCCTCTTCACCATAGACAGTAGATGATGTCTATACATACTGATAACTGAGACACTAAAAGACTAATAAAGTATGCTTGTTGTAAATGTTTCTGCAAGTTTTTCAGTTTGGGTGCCAAATCTATACCACACTCCTATACGCATAGAAAGGCAAGACGGTAAGTAGAAATGAAAATGGCCTTATGCCAATCCTCTGCAACAGTGATATTTAGGATCAAATATTCTGTTTCAGTGGGATTTGGCATTTGTGGTTCACTGGAAGTCTAACATGGCACTCTAATTTCAGGTGAATCCTTAAATCTGATTTACTAGCTTAGACTGCACCTCCAAAATCATTCTTAAACATTATATTTCACAGGCTAAAACTTGTTTGCTTGTAACAGCCTTATTTCTGGATTTGTTGAACTGATATTTAATTGTCAAATATATTTTTCTCAAGACAACACAACTGTTTCTTTTCCATTTATTTAAATTGTCAGTATACACTACTAATAACATAATGTACACTAAGATTATACATTTGAATAAAGGCCAATCATCTGTTTTAATAACTTGCCTGTACTTTCACGTAAATTATTAGTAACTATGGCAAACTCCTTTCGACCAAAGTTGGCCCTTTGTGGTTCTTACCTGGTACACTGAGCACTGTTGGCGTAACCCTGGGCTTCTTATCCTGATATTTTGGGGCTGCCAGTGAGATAGGCGTGTAACTCAGGGGCACCCCTGAGGTCCGGGACATCGGCTCCGCAGCTTTTTCATGTCTTCATGAAGATTTGCATTATTACAACAAAGCATAAAACGAATTTGGCAAAGTAGCGTTTTCCTCTAACAGACAGAAAGTGGATACAACTGGAGAGCAAGTATTTCCATTTTCATGTTTTATTACACAAAAATATAAGGTTACTAAGACAATAAGAATTAAATTTATCTTTCTGAATTAGAATGATACACGAAATGAGAAGATAGGAAGTTGAAGGATAGGAATTGCAAATATTCAACAGTTTTTCTATCACGGTATTCAGTTTCATATATTTCAGTATAACATAAAGAAAAAAGAAAATGTGCTGGAGGTAACCTTTACTCTACAAGTACTGTATTCATTTTAATTGCCTAAACATTATGCAACTAACTATAATCATTTCATCCATTTCTTCCACCCATGTACAACAGAGAGCATAGATTCGTCTTTTTTATATGTGCCCAGCATTAAGACAGGTATATTGTTTCCTTTCATAAATTATAGTCCTTCACTATTTTGATCTTTTTAAATATTTGATTTCCTAGATGACACTAGATGTTCATGTACTTTAAAGGTAAATATGAAGTAGTAATTGATGAAAATAATGAAATACATTTAACCTGGCAGTTTACAAGTTAGGTAAATATGCAAACCATTGCAACCCAGGCAAGGTAAGCACATTCTGGAGCAGGATTCTAACGTTTCCCACTGGAGGTCTCCAAAATTAGTAATGCCTACCATAAGGCTGAAAGAGGTAGACCGTGAGCCAAACTCTGACACACGGAGGTAAATTTACTGGCTGTGAGTCCCACAGAAGGAAATCGCAGGCAAACCACCAAGCCTTCATATCTCTTACCCAATTTCACTCATTCAACCCTCCGCTTGTTTCCTACTCAGTATATAAGTCTGAAAGCCATCACCTCTGAAGAAGGGCTGATGAGAAATTCATTCATTTTACTGGTTCGATAAAGTGTTACTTGAATGGGTACAATCATCAGAGTTTTTTTTACATCCATTTACTTTAATTTTTTCCTTGTGGTTAAGTCTGTTTCAAAGGCTTTGTTTGTTTTTTCCCCTTATCCTGTCATTATAGGGCAGTTTATATTTTCACTTAGTACTGAATTTTATAAAGTATCATCTCCACCAGAAATGCTCTTGACCGTCCAAGTTTCATTCTTTGTTCGTTTATATTTGGGGGAGCAGCTCTTTGAACCTGCTTTCCATGCATACGTTCCCTAAAATCATTCACTCCTCTGAGAATTCTACGTGGAGCATTTCTGTTGCTTAGACTGGATCCAAAATCTTGGAAAACCCTTTCTATTTTTATTGGGCAATGAAACATAGGTCTGGAATATCTAAATAATAATTCTGCATTCTTTATGCTTTGAAAGATTTGGAAGTGTTGCTTTCCTGCTGTGATGTGTAAACTCTTGAATTTATTTAAACATGACAACTGAATGAAAATTGAGAAATATTTATGAATATTTCTCTCAACTTATATACTATTGCTCTTGCCCAGCCCACACTGCTTTATAACATATTTTTAAATATTGATTATATTATAGGATAAATATTAAAATTGCTTAGTACATTACAGTGTATATGTTTACTTGCAGAAAAATGATATTATAAAACTAGATAATTATTTTTAAGTCTACGTGAATGACATTTTATTTTTAGTGTGTTATATATATATATATTAGCTAATATTAAATACGTAGCATGTATTTCAGACAGAGCCTTAGTTCCTATTTGCAGGTAGAAGACCTTGCAGACTCTGAGTCTCAGTTGACTGCCTTTCTCAGCTTCAGAACCTAACCTTGTCACCTCTGCAGGGGTAAACACAGTGGAACGCCCCCAGGATACAGCTCTGTGCTGTAACTACTCAGAGACACATGTGACCACTTTTACACAGGTTACCTAAAATATCATACATATATGATTTTTTTTCTTCGGTGTCTTGCATGCTGTTCAGCTACAAAATCTCTCTGCCTGATCCATTTGCAAGAAAGTAGAAAAAAATACAATTGTTCCATTAATGAATCGACTTCACAGCATGTCACTGGGGTTATTCCATCATTTTTTGTGATTTTCTTGATTACTCTCTTCGTATAGCTTTCATGTTCTGAACTGATTTCAAATGCATGATCTATAGAATGTTACCAAATGGATTATAAAAGTGAGATACAGTAGAAAATACTTCAAAATCATATTTCAAATAAAAGCCACCTTTTGTTTTAACAATTTAATCCAGCCTAAATTTAGCGGGAGGAATATTTTAGATATAAATGTTAAAATCATAGTGGGAGAGGATCATTCCATTTCTAGCTTCGATTTCACAGAGAAAAAAATTAAGACTCACCATTGGCTGCTTTCATACATACCTAGGAAAAATAGGAGCAGAGCCAATGTACCCAACTTCCAAGTCTAGATTTTGAATAATTTCGAAATGACTTAGCAATGATAGCACTTTATTTTTATAAGCAATTCAAAAGCTCAGACATGTGTGTTCATATTAAATGCCATCAAGTTAATGTTAATAAGCTATGTCTACCAATGAGAAATGTATTTGAAATGTTTCATTTAATCCCAGAAGTGAGATCTCTCATGGATGAGAGTAGGTTTCTATTCTACGCAGAATTCCCTATCCTTCTAGTGTGCAGTGACAATAAGTAACCCACTTAGCTTTATTTCATGATGCTGAAGACACTTGTGCTAACATTATGAACAAGAATGTAGGCTGCTTTGCCTAACACTTGTAAAACATGGGCAAAAACTCTTTCTCTGATATCAAGTAATGTCTATTAATTGTAGTATAATCTTTGAAAGACTGAGTGAGGAACCCATCCTAAGACTCTTGCCTTATTTTATAATCCAGTTCATAGTTTGACTTTCTCTGTCACTGTTGAAATGTTTGTACTATTTGTTGTCCATTGTGCAATGAGGAAAGCAAAGTGTTGTGCTGAAATGGTCACACCCCAGGGACAATGACACTAAGGAAAAAGAAAAACAACAACAAAAACAAAAACAAAAAAATCCTGGTGTTTCAGTGTTCTCTGTGCACAGGAAGCTATTGTTAACAATTTGAAAAAAGAACTTTCCGTTTTTAGTTGCTAGTAGTTTGAACTCAATGATTTCACAATGTAATAAGTAGCCTTCAAGTGAATCATGAATCAAAATAAACCTATATCAATATCCCTTATATAAATACATTAGATCATACAATATTACAGAACTTTTTAGATATATGCTTATATGTAGTTGCATGCATTTATGTGTACATAATATATGCACATAACTATATGTGATATATACATGTATGGTTATATTGTGAATTCATATTTTCTTGCCAAAATAGTTTTAGGAAAGACACAGTACATATCAAGAAATGATATTCCTGGGCCCGGAGAGGAGCTGAGGGTTTAAGAGTGCTGGCTCTCTATTCAGTTCCTCAAACCCATGTCGAACCACTGCCAGTAACTCCTGCTTGAAGGACTCGCTGCCCTCTTCTGGCTTCGTAAGCACTGTGCCAACATCCTCAAACACAGACGCACAGTAAGGTTTCAAATTCTGACATAGTATAAACTGAGCCTCTCGGTTGTAAAGAGTGATCTAGAATGTGGTACTTTGATAGAAGCTGCCTGTACAAAGATTAGAAGACATTTTTCACACATGAAAATTTTGTATTGTGCATTGAGCATTCAATATTATAACTTCACATGTTGAGAAAACTGATAATTACTCAAGTCTTTGGAATTTCCCCCTCCTGATCTTAACTTAGGGGGCAATGACATTACAAACATACACAAATTAGTTTTTTTCTTTCTCATTTGTTTGAATCTATGAATGATGTAAGGAAACTTGGGGCTTTGAATCTACACTTGGACACACATGCTGTCTTCCTGTTTGCAGTGATTAAATCCTTGTTAACCGACTTGGAACTTTTCAGCAGGTTTTGGTTGTGATAACGTTTACTAAGTTTGTGGAGTATTTCCTATCAATCACTACCCTGGTCATTTTATGATAGCACACAGAAACCTTGAAAAACCTTATAAGGGAATGCCCCTTCCGTTTTAGTTAGAATGGATATAAACAAACAACAACAAAAATTCTGCCTTCAAACTCATTACATTTCTAAATGTTACCTTTGTCTGTTCATGCTTTCAGCCAAGGTCTTACCACGTGACCATATCAGGTGTATGGAGTGTCCTTGATAGAGGATGCTTAGGAAATGAAGAATTCCATAAAGTCATTGCCGTATTTTACATTTTCTTGTCAATGGCTGAGCTTGCCTCATTATTTTCAGCATCTGAGACTACATACTATGTTGACTGTGTGAGTGATTACTGCTAAGCATTGGCACTCAGTACAGGGATGTGCCTGGCATTCTAGCCAGTCCTCTGATAGCAAAAATGAGGAAAATTAGAAAGGAAATAAAATAAAAACGCATCCTTACCCCATATTAGTAAACGAGCAGGAGTTTTAGTTGCTCATAATTAAAAGGTAAAGAAACATTTTACTGCAATTCAATAAATTGAAGGTGTTCTGAGCTAGAGCAAAGGACACGAACATGTAGACAGGAGGATGATTCTGTTGACTTTCCTATTGTTTGGGAGTGTCTACAGTATTTTTTAACTGATGGCAGCAGCTTTTGGAAAAAACATAATACTGAGAATGTCTTTGGTTATCGGAGGACTCACAGTTCTGAACTCTGAGGCAGACAGAAATTATTTCAGTCACGATGATAGCACAAGTGATACTTCACAGCTCATCCCCAGGCTTAAGGGCTGCAGGAACCTGAGGAATGACAGCCATGAGAGGCTTTAAAAGATGAAAAATGATGTATGTCCTTTGATCCTTTCTTCTGAACTTTACTACTTTACTCTACATTATTTCCATGGAAATAAAAGAAATCGGATTGAAATATACTTACAGCCAAAGTCATAGCTTAAGGAAAGGAAGGCAAACTCCTGCACGCCTTCTCGTCTCAGTGTTAGCGGGGAGATATCTTGTTCTCTCCACTTATGAATTAAAAGTATCTTTGACTGCAAGCAAATAAATGATTGAGGAAGTATACCATTCGCACGATAATAAAGTAAATTGAAATATCTTAATATTAAATCACTAACATTATTCCATTCATTCTTCATATCTAACTACAAGGAAAACTTTAAAAAGTGATAAATAATATAAAATAGAATAATAAGATTATGGAAAATAAGGCAAAGTTGGGATGATCTAAATAATTTAAGTGTTTAAGGTTAGAGGTGCTTGCTGTACTCATTAAGTGAATATTCCTTCAAGATAAGACTTTTGTTCTAGCCATCATGTTTTGCACTGAGGGGTATTTTTATATGACTCTGTGAAGTGTTAAAGTTTACAAAAGCTGAATAGATTAGAAAACCCTCTAGTTCTAGACCACACGCATTACACATATATGTATTTTATATAAAGCACATAATCAGTTACTGTGTGAACAAATAATATATTCGTTGTAAAGTTAAATATTGACCACAATAATTTGACTTGTTACCCATATTAATTATAATTCATGCAGAGAGCATAATTTTTATTACAGTGAACAATAACACTGTTCAGCTATTGCTTCTGAGCCAACCTCTAAATTTAATTGACAGAAAATCAATATCTCTAAAAAGAGGTTTCAATAGAAAGAAACACTGTGTAAAGTCTCTCTACATTTTACTAGCTAATAATGCAACTTGGGATATATATTAATGCTATTTTATTGAAATTATTTTTCATACAATATAGTCAGTAAGCTCAGGGCTGTGATGGTAATTTTGCTGCCACTAGTTCATCAAAATTCTGCCAAAATCCAACTGAGAATAGTTTTAATTAAAAGTTGCCGCCAGCTGAAGGGAAACAGTTCCAACTACACTATTGTTAATATTTTGACTCAGTACAGGGAAGGGTTTTGTATTCTTGTCAATAACTCTTCCCACTGTTTGGAGTCCAAATGCAGGCCGTGGATTTCTATCACAGAGGTTGACATCCTCTCCATAGAATTAATGGTCTAGTCTTTGGTTCCTTGGTGACAGTTCACTGCAGCTTTGAAGTAGAAAAACTAAGAGCATCAGATAATTGTAATATTTTATATATAGTGCAACAATTTTGTTTTGTAGAATTACCATGAGATAAACTATTAGTCATTTTAAGTGTCTTCTGACAAGTATTATTTACATACTAGTGTTTATTTTTGAAACCTTGCCTCCTGCAAGATGTTCAATGTAATGTGGGATAAGTATTAACGATCTTTTTATTGAAGCTGTTGAAATTAATTTTATACAGTCTAACCTAGTCTTGTTTTCCCCTATCCCTACACCTCAGCAAGCCCAATATAGTGCTATTAAATATACTTTCACTAATTAATTAACATTTCTCTTTCTTTGAGGTGTTTTAGATTAATTTAACCACTCTCTACAACCAACCTTTAAATGAAATTTTGTACTGATGCCCTTTAAAACTGGTATTAATAACCAAAGCCTTTACCTGGTTAGAATAACACATCTACTGAGGAATTCATTAAATAAGGTGTCTCTAATTCTTCTCTCGGGTTCTAAAAATGACTTAACCAATATTCACTCTGTATGACATTCCACTTCTGCCCTGACTGGTGGGCAATGCGTGAACAGGACAACCGTGCGTACTCAATGTAGGACTCGCAAAAAGAACGGCAAGACCCCACTTAAAAGCTAATACTTTAGATTGAGCCTGTGCTAGTCATACAAATTTATTGTCCAAAGATTAATTGCAAATGAGTATTTTTCTTATCTTAGCACCTGCACTTGCTTAAAGTTTTCTCCCGAACCTAAGCTATAATCTTAATAAGTGAGACAGTGTCATGACAAGCAGCAGGTTTCCATAGTCACGGGTCACTTAGCAAATGAGGATGAGGAATGAACTCTCCGATTGGTGAGATGCTCTGCGCTCTACAAACCAGTATTAGGTGTTTGGCTGAGTCCTGCTACAGTGACCGTACGTACTGTATCTGAAATCGTCTGTGTATGTGTGTATACATGCAGACATACCACTTGATCATAAAGTTCACGAGGGGAACTCGTCTGCATTATGATCTGCAGAATGATCATAATGACGAGTTCGTTGCTCTCACGTGTGAACCTGCCATGTTTAATTCCATTGAAGTTTTGTTTCAGCACTTGCATGTGACGCTCCTTATGTAGCCATCCTTTTTTTCCTTGAAAAATAATACTTTATGATCTCTTTTCTGCAGTAAAGTTTGAGATTAAAACGGGCGATGTTGGTATGGCCTTTAACATTTGGAGGGCGGTACAAGTTTGTGTTTAATCTTCGTCTTGGTTAAAGGCTTTCTATCTATAGCATCCTGCTATCTCTTCTGGTCTGAAGTAAATGGAACCTATTTGGATGTCATTGTGTTTTGTTTTAGCTCCCAGCTACTTAAAATCTTTTTCCGGTAACTATCAGCTCTGTACTTTTAGTCATGCAGCATTGGCAACTTGACATATTAGTGTTCCCCAGAGGTCAGTTATCCCCAAAGAATGACTGCTCATAAGTCAGTGTTAAACATAAGATAACAATAAGTGCAACCAATAATTTCCCAAATTATAGTTAACATAAAATGCTTCCTCTTGGAAGCTTTGTCCGAATGTTTAATTGGTAGCATTATGAAATAAATTATTTTTTGCAGGATGTGTAGATAGAAAGGTCAATTATAGATGGACCCTAGGGCAACTTGACCTCAACATGTGTTTCTATGTTTTTATGGCCATCGTACTGTTAAACATCTCTCATGACATTTTGCATGACTGGTCTCTAAATGAAGTTTGAATGTCATCCTAGCATTCACTAAATAGCCTGTGTGGTGGTGGTGGTGAATTTCTTTTTAGAAACGGAACCGATCAAGCTCTTCTGAGTGCAGCACTGTTGACAACCCTCTGCCAGGAGAAGAGGAGGCTGAAGCAGAGCCCGTAAACGCAGATGAGCCTGAAGCCTGCTTTACAGATGGTAAGGACCAACCTGAAGCGCTCCCATTCACCAGTGTTTTCAGTTTTGTCTTAGTACGTGTTATCCGGGAACTATTTTTTCACAGGGAATTTCCCGCTCTTCCGAGCCTGGCTCTCTATCTAAGTGCCCCATATGTCTGACATCTGTTGACAGTAACTTCCAATGTCAGTGTATCTTACTGTAGAACTCTTTACCCGTATAGGATCTTGATACTGCTCACTTTGCAGCCTTAACTCTTATTACTAGGTGTGCTAGGTTTCTGTTGCTGTGGTGAAACACAAACAGCAAACGTAAACCAAGGGAGGGAATAGTTCAGCTTAAAATTCCATAGCATACTCCACCAATGGGAGAAGTCAGGGTGAGAACAGAGAGGTCAGCAGCCAGGAGCTGATGCAGAGGCCATGGAGGAGCGCTGCTCAGTGGCTCGTTCCCTATGACTTGATCAGCTTCTTTTCTTGTAGAACCTAGGGCTACCAGCCAGGAAAGGCACCACCCATAGTGGGCTGGGCCCTCTCACGTCAATCACTAAGGAAATGCTCCACAAGCACACCTACAGCTTGGTCTTGTAGAGGCATTTTTCTCAGTTGATGTTCTCTCTTTCTCAACGACTCTAGCTTGTGTCAAGGTCATAAAAGCTAGCCAAGACCCTAGGATACAATATAATGGGTAGATCTTACTAGGATCTTTTCTTTCCTTTAAATATTAGAATGATTCATTAAGACTTGGTAAATACTTTGATATGGTTGACTGCTGTGTCTCAAAATTCATCCCTGCCCTACATTCATAGGACACAGAGCATGTTTCTGATACTCTTCTACTTCTTTAAGAGTTGTAAAGTCTTTTCTTATTTCTTTCAATGACCATGTTATGTGCATCCCATAAGTAATGCCATACTAAAATAGCACACTTAAAGTCAGAAATGTTTGAACCAAGACTATGGCTTGAATGAGCATTTTTTACTATTATCTCTGGTAATATCAGGGATAACAATACAAATCAATATATGTATTCTTGGCCTCAATTTTGAAAAATAAATCTGCTTAACGAGAGTCTTCTGGTCATATCAGATATTGCTTAAAAGATATCAAATATATATATATATGTGTGTGTGTGTGTGTGAATACTACTTAACTCTAAAGAAAAATTTTAAAATAAAGTTTAAAATTTGCAGAAAATGCAATATTAAATTATCTAATTGAAGAATGAAAAGAAAACAACTGCGCATTCTCTAGCATATACAAATTCTAGCCAATGATGTATGGATGCATGTAAAGAGATGAGTCTGTGGAGACAATATAGCATGAATACAGAGGACAAGAAGAACTAAAGTGTAAAGTGACAAGGAAGGGTTGGATGCAGGTAATGAACACAGGAAAGAGGATGCAAAACCAGAAGTTTTCCTAGTTTCAATTCTACCATGATTTTCTTTTGGTTTTGATGGTGAATAAGACATAAAATCTATTCCTTAGTGGAGGTATCAATGTGAAGAGGCTCCATAGCTTCCTCTCTGAGCACCCATTCTAACGGTACAGAACATGAATTGGACAGATTTTGAGTCTGTTTAATTTTAATGGTTTATGCCGTTATTTCCTTGAAATTTTTTTGACTAATAAAGTTTTAAAATTTAATAGATGCATGTGTGAAAGTTGATGGGCCCTTCCTTACATATCTATATCTTCTTCCAGTTTTTAACTCATTTTATAACATCATGTTCCTACCAGTAAATTACTTTGAAGCCTTAACCTATTTCCATCTCTAGTTCATAGAAACCCAGATGTAGTTCCCAAATCCGAGGGGGATTCTAAGGCATGCTAAAATTAGGGGATTTCTAGAGCAATAGAATCAGAACCAGAAATTTCTTACGTTTATATGGAAGTCCTGCTACATTTTAGGCTGTCTGTTTACTCTTTTTCCTATTTTTCTTTTACTGAAATTTTTTCATACAAAATAATTTGATTACAGTTGACCATTTACTTATAACAAGAAGCCTTTTTTGCACTGTCTGCTACCCTAAGCTTCAATAGTATTCTTGGAATTTGCTAGAGATTGCACTCAAATTAAAACAAAAAAAAATTGAATAGTGTTTTAGGAAAGTATGTGACGCTATCTAAGTAAGTCTTATACCACCGGAGTAAAACCAAACACTGTGGGCCAGGCAACAGTGTGGTCTAATAATATAAGGTGCAAACTTTGATTCTGGTAGACATGAGTTTGAATCAACTAGTCCTTAATTGCTGCCGCTAAGAGGTAGCAATTTTTTTTAATTTAAATTATTTTATTTATTTACACTCCAATTGTTGCTTACTCCCCTTGGTTTCCCCTCTCATACTTCCTCATGCCACTCCTCCTCCCCATTGCCTCCAACACGGTGCTCCTCCACACACCAGGCCTCCCCCCTCCCTGGGGCCTCAAGTCTCTCAAGGATTAAGCACACCTTCTCTCACTGAGGCCAAACCAGGCAAACCTCTGCTGTATCTGTGCCAGGGATCTTGAACCAGCCGGTGCGCTCCTGGTTGGTGGCTCAGTTTCTGGGAGTTCCCTGGGGTCTGGGTTAGTTGACACTGCTGGTCTTCCTATGTGGTCTCCCTCCCTTTCGCCTTCTTCAATCCTTCTCCTAATTCAACCATAGGGGTGCCCTCCTTCAGTCCACTGGTTGGGTGTATCTGCCCCTGTCTCAGTCAGTTGCTGGTAGGGCCTCACAAAGTACAGCCATGCCAGGCTGAGGGAGCATGTGTCTAAAACCTGAGATTTGTAATGTAAGACAGAGTAGCATTAACGTGCCTTTCATGTAAATTGTGAAGTTCTAAAATGACATCATGCTTATGGATTAGTTAGCATGATTGTTATCTTGGTTGTTTTTCTTTCACTTTTCTAAATGATTTCAAGTACTTTAACAATCCTTTGTGGAAACTATGCCAATACCCATGCTGCTGACTCAGTCTACTCTTTGGATTACCTACACCAGTGTTCCTTTTATGAATCACTGACTTGCTTTCAGGCGCTACAATTTTTTTTAAGAAGGCTCCTAAGATACTCTCACATTAGCAAAATGGCTGGAAAATAAAGATATCTGGACTACAATGATACTTTGATTTTCTTTAGATATACATCAAATTTCTTTTATATGAGAAGCAAAGGAGCATTACGATTTATCTATATATTTGTGCTTATAGGAATGAGAGCCGTGGAATTCTCTTAAGAAAGGATAGGTGAATATTCCTTAATCCATTCATTCTGTCAGACAGCTGGAAGATGCCTTCAATCCCAGTAATTGGGAGACAAAAACATCATGGAGAATACTTTTGTGCTTACCCTGAAACTAGTAATAATTTCTAAATTCAGACCCATTGTAGAAATAATGTAATGGAATCACATTTTCTCTGTAACTGGGTTTGGACCGGTGAAAGTTGACTGAGAGAAGATATATACATATCTAAGTCATATCATGGACTGGGTTCCACTAGACGCTCTACACTGCTGCCAGGACCTGATTTGGTCTGAAGCTCAGTGTAATAAACAGGGAAACTAATTTGCTCAGCCTCTGAACCACTTACTCAATCAATAAACAATTAGTCAATGTCTGCTATACATCACTGCCTCTTCTTAGCACTACAGTATGATAGAGTTGGGTACAACAATGCCCTCTATATAACTAATCATCATATAGATGAATCCAAAGGGAAAAGTGAATATTAAGAAAGGGCTAGGGACCTGTCCCATAAATAACATGGCTCCTGAAGGCCTTTGATCAAGACTGCAATGAGATTAAGTGGGCTATGCAAATAAATGAAGAATCAGTATTTTTTGATGGGTCAACAGAAGCACTTCTCTGTGGTGAAATACATCTAACATTTGAAGAAACTCTAGGCACCAGTATACTGAAAAGATTGACAGAAAATGAATGTAAGAGCTCTCAGAGATAACAAGAATCTAATTACAAAGTCTTACAGCTTCTCAAGAGAGCATCTTGATAGAGTCTTGATGATTTCTTGGGGGTTCCTGTGGAAATTCAGATGAGGGAGTTAATAGGGCCTTAGCCTAATGTAGTAGAGTTGGGGATGGTGGGACTGAAATTTTTACTACTTTTATGGTAAGTTGAAAGGCCTTGTTGATGACTGGGAATGAGGTGTTGTAAGAGGGTTTGAAAAATACGAACTCAAAAACAGGAAACATACTGATTCCACCTGAAAATTTAAGAAGCATATGTTCCCAGAAAGCAAAATAGAGAATGTGCCAACTTCCACTGGAAATCAACTCTTACAAATCCAAGAGGAATCTGCAAGACCTAAGGTAGAACGGATGATAGTTCAGAGTAGCACATGACCCACAGGAAATACTCAATTGAGAAGGTCAACATAAAAATCAAAAGAACATAAAGTTAAACAAGAGTGGTACTTTATATAGGTGATCTTTTTTTACTGTCCTTTGCCATAAAGACCTTGATTCTTCTGTTTCTTGCTGTTGCATTGCTGACAAGTTTTACCAACTGCTGTCTGTCTTCCTTTTGCTTCACTTTCTCCTCTCTCAGCCACATCTTTCCTTAATTCTCATTGTGGCTTTGTATTTCAGAAATCCCCATCCCTTCCATAGGTCTCATGGTGTGTTCTGCATTGTCCTTCATGTCTCAGAAATGAACTAATTATGAGTATGACAAACCAATTAAATATGGGCATGACATAATTATGGGTCTACTTATTTGTGTATTGTACCTTTTTAGGAATTATTTGTATAATAAATTTATGCCACCAGAATCTGAGTTAGAAAGGAACCTCTAACATTGTTGTTGTTGTTGTTGTTGTTTAAATCATGGCTTTTCAGTTAAGTTTGTAGGCAGAGCCAGTTTATCTTCTCTTTAAAATATTCTGAGTTCATCAATTCTTCCTATAAATAACTAATAACAAATTCTCACTTTAATAAAAGAATTAACAATTCCATTCAGTCTTTTCTTTATTTTGAAAGGATATTATGAACAAAACATTTGTTTTATATCATGTAAACACTGATAGTATTAATAAGTTTATTTTCCCCTAATCAGTTTTATATGGATTAAATTGATTATGCTGTAGTGTTCTGGGGTGATCTGTCTTTTGGATAGGTTTCCTTTCTGTTGGGGATCATTGCTCTAACATGATGAAACCTAGCCTAGACTTTATGTAATGTATCACAAAAGCAAACTAATGATCCCACCCAAAAGACAAAGACCCGGCCCACTGGGACTCATTAGACTGTTTAGAGATATTGTTGTGTTTGCATTTAATTAATAGTCACTCTACAGAGAAGGTATGATAGCCTTGCTAACCAGCTAGGTTGGGAATCCCTGGGGATTGGCTTTTTGCATGAACAGCAGGCAGGTGACTGAGCACTCCTGCATCAGGTAAGAGAGGAATCCCCCGTGGTATGATCCACCCAGGGGCAATGGTTATGAGGCGTTCGCTCAGACAAAACTTTCCTTATTTCCTAATTACAATGCAGTTTGTTTTCCTTTCCATAGTCATAAAAATGTGGGGTTTTTTTTTTCAATTTTAAGATGAGCAAGATTGCATCTCACATAGCAAAATCTTGGCAAAAGTTAATTTCTCCTGCGACAATTCTCTTCTTAAAAGTAATCCTGGTTGTTTATTTTTCATCAATGTCACCATTTTAATAGATTTTTAAAATTTGCAATGACAATCTTTCTGGTCCCTCGTGTTCACATTTCTCTTTGCCTATCCATCACTGTTCCTTTACTTGGCTTTCCATGAACACTGATTACCATTCCCACTCTGTCTCCTCCTTCTACTGGTCCCAGAGGTACCCAGTTCAATACATAGCAACTACTTGTCCAAGAGAAAAATCTATGTTTGCACACAGATTTTAGTATAAGAATTTCTGATACTAATGTGTATGAAATTAACAATTGTATGTAATTAATACATATTATTATATGTAACTTCCTTGCCACAGACTCTACATATGCAACAGTGTCTTACAGAATGTTCTTGTTGAATTCTGCTAACTGCCTATAATTGCAGTTGATGAGTAAATACAATTCATGTCAGTGTCTTCATTTATATTAGTTACTGAAACAAACACTATTTCATTCCTACATTAATGATTTGAGCAGTTTTTAATAACCACATAATAAAGTAAGGAAAAAGCATTTCTCAAATGGTTTCTGCTGTCAGTATATACTGCATCATAGACTTACTGTTTATCTATTTCATTAACATTTCCTCCATCATTTTATTACACACACACACACACACACACACACACACACACACACACACACACGTCAAGTTCCCACAAATTACCTATAATGGTTTTCACTACGTAAAGGTTTATGCCAGCCATGTTCACACTGTGGCTGTAACCTTGTTGAGTGTATGATACACACAAGCCAAATAGCATGATATGGTCCACCATTCAAAAGAAAAGCCAAAGTGCAGCCTCAAGAATATGATAGAGAATGATATCACACTCACCTCTAAGAACATCGCTTTTTTAATTCTGACCTGTTTTAATTCCCACAAAGGACCGTCTTTGTTGCTCTTTTGCAATGGACCTCCTTCCAAACTCAGACTTTTTCCAAAACAAAACTCTTTTTGCTACTAATAAATTGATTCATTTTAGGCTCTGTCTCTTCCAAGAAACCTCTTCCCAACTCTTTTTAATATAAGAAACCGGGTTATGCGGACTTCTGCTCGTCCAAAAGGACCTCTACATATGAGTTATTTTAATTTCTTTATCCACTTATTTCATTAATATCTGTGCCTATTTAACCTAGATAAAGTCAAAAGCCAATTCTCTATGGAGATGAAGCTAACTAGAAAGACACACTAAAATACTTGATGTAAAAATGAATGAATAAGTGGGGTTGGGGATTTAGCTCAGTGGTAGAGCGCTTGCCTAGGAAGCGCAAAGCCCTGGGTTCGGTCCCCAGCTCCGAAAAAAAGAACCGAAAAAAAATGAATGAATAAGCATAAACATTTTAAATAAAATTTCCCTCTGTTTTTCATAGCCAAATAATTTAAATATTAGAGTCCAATTCAGATCTTTCAAGCTTAAAGCAGATTGCAATATATCCATTTGGATTCCCAAAAAACATTTACCTTTCTAATCTTAATTTTAACACTTCCCATTATTTTTTCCAACATTATTGAGAATACTGTTTCTCAAAATATTTTGTCTTGTGTTTGTGTTTATTCCATCTGATTCCATTTATTACCAAGGATATCATTGACCTGCTGATTCTCTTGCTTGGATGTCAGTTTCACCACCCCCATATATGCAGTTCTGGAGACCAAATGTAGCTTCCTACTTGCTCTTCAAACACTGTACCAACTGAACCACACTTCCAGTTCCTCAAAATAATTTTAAATTCAGGAGTAGAACTATGTCCAATTATATTATCTGTCAGTGAAGAAAGTCTTGAAACTAATTCTGCCTCAGTGTTACATTTATTCCATTCATTTATTTGTTTCCTCATTAAATAATTTAAATGGTGTGGAAGAAATCAAGAAATTAGAAAATTGCACATGATAATATATTGTGTTAGAAATAATGGATGGATACCAAAAGAATGCCATCAAAATTAGACAATGAAAGAAAGTCTTGAGGCATTGGGAAAAAGAAACTATGTAATGTGGGAGAAGGTTGTCCTTAAATGATATTTTCTAAGCTTTTACTCTCAGTGTCAAGACCTTCTACACATATCCTTCTTGCCAGGTTGTGTGAGGAGATTTCCATGCTGCCAAGTTAATGTAGACTCTGGGAAAGGGAAAGTTTGGTGGACCATCAGGAAGACGTGCTACAGGATAGTTGAACACAGCTGGTTTGAAAGCTTCATCGTTCTCATGATCCTGCTCAGCAGTGGAGCTCTGGTAAGTGGACTGATAACTGGACTCATAAAATAATATCTTTATACCAAAAAATGGGATGGGAAGTATGTCAGACTTCGCTGAAAATTAATCCTTAGGCTATCATAAATATGGCTCATTCTGATTTCTTTCTTAGCATTATTGTCATTTGTGTATAAAAAGGGTACTGACAAGATATATTTTACTGTTCAATCCTTGGGTTGCATGTACATTCGCATGCATGTGAGAGTGCAAAAACCATTAACAGGTGCCAGAACCGAGCATCTGATTCATCGGAACTGGAGTTACAGATGATAGGGAGTCACCCACTGTGTGTACTGTGAGCCAAATTCAGGTCTTCTGCTAGAGCATTATGTTCTTAACCTCTGAGCTATTTCTCCAGCTAGTGATCTCTGTGTGTTAATTTTGTAGTCTGACATGTTGTTTGAAGTGCTTATCAACTTTGAGGGTTTCGTAGTAGAGTCTGTTAAGATTAGTTAGCTATTGAAGCAAAAATCATCTGTTAAGTCTGGATTCTTCGACCTCTTCTTTTCCTATTCGCATCTCTTTCTTCTGCCATAAGTAAAATGCTTACAGTAGCACTTCCGAAAATAAAAAATGAAAATAAAAGAGAGTGGACTTGTGGTTTTCCTGATTCTAGTAGTAGAAACCTAAGTTCCCCTACCTTTAGTATGATGCTAACAGTTTGTAAAATGCATATTATTTATCCTGCAGAGGAATGCTCCCTCCATCCCTATCCTCCATTACTTTTACCATGCAGGGATTTGGGATATTGTCCAAGATCTCTTTGTTTATTGAAGCTTTCGTGTGATCTATGTCTGAATTGATTTATATGATGAACCACATTTATTTATTTACATAAATTGAACCAGTCTGCATCTGTGGAATAAAGCCAATTTGGTCATAATGAATGATTTTTGATATAATTTTGAATGCCATTTGAAAATAATTTACTGATAGTTTTCGAATTTATATTTATCATGGAGAAGGACTTGCAATTTCTCCTTCTGTGGTATTTTTTGGGAACCCTGTATTCTGTGAGAAAAGTCAGGGCCCACAGAGTAATGCTTTTCTTAACAAGTCTAGTCTCTTAAAAATTAAAAATAGAGTGTGTCTTCAGAATGGAAATCAGAGCCCTCCTAATACTACCTATTAATAACTAATAAAGTCTCTCAACTTTATCTTTTTCTAAGTCATAGATGGCCACTTATTTTAAAGAATATATTTAAAAGGATAAAGTTTTAAATAAACTTTTGCTCAAAATGTCCAAAAAAAGACTGACGTTTTGGAAGAATCCATCACAAATTAATTAAAAGAATCCCATTAGGAAAAGAAACAGGCTCACGATTGGTGTTTTCACTCAAGGAGTTTTCCAAGTAAGATAATGAAAATTTTGAAATTCCCGCCTATAAAATAAATGCAAATAATAGGTATAATATAGAAAATACCATATTTTATAATTTCAATATACATTTCTCTCATTAAATTCTCAAAAATCTCTGAGAAAATATATAATCTCATCACTTAACAAATACAGAGTTTAAAATGTTTCCTCATATGTCAAATATAGTAAATGTCAGTGTTACAACTTCGAAATCCTTTCTTTAACCCAGACATAGGTGAAAAGAAAAACAAGTAGTACCTGAAATGAGCAGTGAGGAAGCCTAAACCCCTACTTCTGCTTCCCCAAAGTTCACACTGCAAACTGAGACCCTGCACTGAGTCTGCTGCCTGGTTTAGTCACGACGAGGTCTGCCGAGCAGAGCATCTCACCTCATCACTAAGACTCGATACTCCTCTCTCTGAGCCTCTACCCAAATCCAAAGAACGGACTTCTTCTCTGACACCAAATCTCTGTCTTGCCATGTTTTGAAGTTACTGATTCTGCTTGGATGGTTTTTGTGAATCCCCTAGAACTTGGAGAAAGGTGCAGGAAAGTCTTGAGAGCGAGACTCCTTCTCTACCCCATACCATCCCCATCTCAACCCTGCTTACTTTCAGAATATCTGCAAATGTGAATCTTAGCAAGTCTGCCCATTCTCTCGAACCTAGATTTTTTTCCTTTGGTATTGTTGTCAACAGTTGAAAAAAATGTGCTAAGGATAATATTTAAAGTACTAACACACTTGACTCACTTTGGCAGTGAGGGGGATAAGAACTGATCAAGTCCAAAACCATGGGCAGGAAATATGATGTTAACCACCAAATCTATGTTAGCTTTCATTTCTTCTACCAAAGAGATTACTGCTTCCATATGAGGAAAAAAACTCTAGAAATTCACATCTATTTTGATCAGCGGCCATTTATAATGCCCTCATTAGTTCAACTCTCTAAATGTATTTTCCAAAGAGCTTCTGACTGTGATAAGTTCCCTAACTACCACACCCTTGTCACTCTTCTAGAATATTTTGCAGACTATAAATGCTATTTGCTTGGAGTAAGAGCCAAAGGAGGTTCCTAACCTTATGGGTGGGTGTGAATTAAAGCTTGGGATTACAAAGCTCTAGAGAGGGGCTGACCCAGAATTGAAGTCTGAAAAGGATCAGGACTCTTTCCATTTGAAAGGGAAGAAAGACCAAGCAGGTGATGTTAAAAAAAAAAAGTAGGTTTTTAGAAACCATGATTATTTCAGATGATTGTATGTAATTTCATTCCTTTGCATTCTCTCAGCCTCTAGTAACAAAAAAAAAAGGATACTGGAAGTAAATTTTGTGCTGGAACTAGAATGCTAATCAAGTTGTTTTCACACCATTATTTTTTGTGATGTCTCCTACTGAATTGTAATTTCTTCTCCTCCTGTGAAATATAAATTTAGCATTGTACATAAATTGAAATGTGTTTCCACAGGCTTTTGAAGATATCTATATTGAAAAGAAAAAGACCATTAAGATTATCCTGGAGTATGCTGACAAGATATTCACCTACATCTTCATTCTGGAAATGCTTCTAAAATGGGTCGCATATGGGTATAAAACATATTTCACTAATGCCTGGTGTTGGCTGGACTTCTTAATTGTTGATGTAAGTATTTTAGAATAAAATTTAAAGTGTGGTTTATTCAAGAGTTCTGTTTTCACCAGTGCTTTTCTAGATTACCATTTTGTCATCTTACTTTAAAGCCAGAAGCTTTTATGAATGTTAAGGTAGTTATAGAAATCTGTCTGTGATGAACAGAACAGCAATCTTTCAATCATTGTAATTTTTCTTCCATATGACTCTAATATACTTGTAACCTTTGCATATGTTTCTCAAAAATCAAACGAAACTGTGGATTTAAAACTATACCTGATTTGAGACTGGAGAGATGGCTTGAGGGTTAAGGCACTAAATTCTCTTCCAGTGGACCTACTTATAGTACCCAGCGCTCTCCTAGAGACTCACAGCACTCTCTCACTTCTGCTACCGATGCCCCCATCTGACCTATGTGGGCAGTACATGCACATGCTGAACAGACATGTTGGTAAGATAACCACACATAATTCAAAAAATAATTTTCTTAAAATTGCACATGATTTAAATATCATTCCACTTAACACTGAAAAAGGAAAGAGAAAGAAAGAAAGAAAGAAAGAAAGAAAGAAAGAAAGAAAGAAAGAAAGAAAGAAAGAAAGAAAGAAAGAAAGGAAAAGAAAGGGAAAGGAAATAGAGACCAGAGTATCCTTGAGCAATAGAAACAGAAAAGGGCATATGAATATTTCTAAAAGACAGGATACTAATTTTCAAGTTGTCTCACATGGTGGTTAAATTTGGGTAAAAATTCAGGATTAAGACTAGTTCTATGCTAGAGAGAAGGAAAGGCTAGAAAATAGCTCAGTCATAATGATGGAGAAAACCAATATGAGTTTTCCTTTTATTTTTGTATCTTTTATTAGATATATTTCTTTATATTTCAAATGTTATTCCCTTTCCTAGTTTCCTGTCCATAAGCCCACATCCCCTTCCCCTCCCCCATACGGGTGCTCCTACCCCACCCACTCCCCTTACAGAAGGCCAGCAAAGCTACTAATTACTTCAATAAATGAAGAGAATATTTTTGGACTTGGATGATGGAAAGTGCATAAGAATAATTTAATTTACTTGTTATTCAACATAGGAAAAATGATTTGGGAGCTAGGGACAGAACTCTATTGTAGAGTGTCTGCCTACCATGCGTGATGCGCTAGGTTCAATATTCAGCACAGAAAAAATAAAAGAGGAAGCGACGGCAAACTTGTGCCATTGCTTCCTTATTATTTTAATTTGTTGAAAATTTTGTATGCATATATACAAATTACCCCCAACATTTCTTATGTTCTTACTTGTCTCTAGTTCTTTGTGTAGAGTTGAGCTTACGGCTGCCCTCCAATACCTGTCCACATTAGACCATCTATTGTTGTTTTGTTTAGCTCAAGTTTAGGCAGTCATGTTAATAAAATGCTCTGATAGAGTCTCTGACATTCCTCGAAATAAATATGTATTCAGGAATACACGTGTGGGCATATGCACACATACACATACACACATACGTAACAACAATTAATGAAAAAGAGAGAGTGAGGAGGGGTATATTGTTAATCTCACAGATTTAAGGGAAAAGATCGCCAACCCAAATCATCATGGTCAAACTAATTATAGCAAGCAATTAATTAAAACAAGCTTTAAAAAAAAGTGTACACAGCTTGTCTCTTCCTGAAACAGGGTTCAAGAGATCATCATTGGACGTGGTGAGATAAGGACTTTTACAGACCAGGAGTAGGGGGTTTCCAAATAGGGGATTCAGCAGGCAAATAGGTGGGGTTACAGAAACAGTATAACAAGTTCCTGAATTAAAGAGGTTACAGGTGCTCATAACAAGGTAATCAGAACAGCATCTGTTGTAATAAACTTTTGAAACAAATGCATGGTTGCCATTTTCTGGACCAGGCAGCATGGAACTATTTGTAGTTAAGGTTATAGGTGGGGCACAGCCAACAATGAGAAACAGTTTTAATTATAAACAGGAATGACTCTACCTTGACTTCACTACAAAATGACTTTCAAGTCTAAGATAGAGGCAGGGTGATTAATCAATATGAGAGCATTTGGAGGAAAGAAATTCAAAGGGGGAATGATTTAATTATTATAATCTCAAAAATAAAGGAAATACTTTTAAAATTAAAAAGGAACAATATACGTGTGGGTACATGCACATAGGTTCCCAGGAACAGACTGGAGTGCAGCATTTCTCGATTATCACATTTTCATTATCACAACATTCAGCATCAGGTTGAAGGACTGGTCTACTATGTCACTAAAGAATGAGCAAATTCTATGTAATATTTTTAGAATCTCTCTTATGAAAAAGAGAGCATACCCTTTTTTCTTACGTGGGAAATGGGGATAACTGCATGACTGAATCACTTTAGGAGTGAGAAGAAGAGTAATGAGTCCTACTAGCTAGAGGTTATTAAAAATGTATGCTCCATTTAGTGGGATATTCTGAAATGACTCCACAAGGACATCTGTTCCACAGAGCATTGTCCCTGTCTCAAGCAGCAGCAGTGAACTTCTAAGGAATGAAGTCTTTAATTCTCTAAACCATTCAGTGAAACTGAACTCAATCCACTCTTCCCTAGAAATACTGGGTCTCTGACATTGCATTAGCTTGTGTTGAAGGCATTGTTCTTAGACACAGTGCCTGCCGCAGTAAATAATAAACGGAAATTACTCAGACGTGGAGCACACTTAGAGATACAGATTTTTTTTTTGTTCACTGGGAACTCGTTGTTCTATTCCAAAATGGACGCTGATTTCCTTTCTGAAAGTGTTCTTTCTTTTGAGATGATTCGTGAAGAGAGTACACATTCCTGTAGCTTCGTCATCATGGTGGCTAGGTCTAACATGATGAAATTATTATGCCCTCAGGTTGACAGTTAAGCAGTGACTCACTCACTCTCACTCTATTTTCAATATAATTCAAAGTTCCTTCCATAAATCATTACAGACAGATCTTTTGTGATAATGTTGACTAACCAAAGGCTGCAAACGTTCTTTCTTTGAACTTGTTCCCATCTCAGTCATGAATCTTCAGATGGCTTCAAAATACAGTGATAATCATGTTTAGATCTATTTAAGTTTTTAACATACTTTTATTTACAGCTTTGAAGGCATGCTGGGGTGTGCCATGGGTTTCATTTTAATAGAAAATGTGTTGGTTGCTGTTATCAAGGTCCTGATTTATTATTCAATTAGATAGCCAGTAATTATGAAATACAAAAATTGTAGATGTTGTTTCTACTTATGTGTAGTAATAAGTAATCTTTCTTCCTTCCATTATTTCCTCTTTTGGCCATCCTTCTAAGAAATCTATTTTTTTTCCAAATCTTCCTTCTTACATACTATTATGGGGAGGGCTGACTGGAAGAAAATTACATTATTGTTGCTTTTTCTGAGTGCAATTTAGACTTGAATTTTCATTGTGTCACTTCATTAAAATCCTTACTGAGAATGCCATGTTTTGCAGGTGTCTCTAGTTACTTTAGTAGCCAACACTCTTGGCTACTCAGACCTTGGCCCCATTAAATCTCTACGGACACTGAGGGCCCTAAGACCCCTAAGAGCCTTGTCTAGATTTGAAGGAATGAGGGTAAGAAAATACCAAACTCCTTAATGTAAAATTCTTTTTTATACTATAGTTTGAAATAATTCTAAAATGATTGTATAGTTCTTATGAACTATCTGTATATGTACACAGACATATACATACACATGTGATATGGCTATATAGATTAACTACACAGAGAACTGTAGAATACCTATGATGTAACAAAGTAGCAGATGATACTATAATTTATATAATATGGATAGAAAGTCTATGGTCTTAATAAAGAGCCTTCTTTTCAAAATGAAGTTTTTCCTATGCTAGAATTAAAGGATGAGATCACTGTTCATCCTAATACAACTTTTCATAAATACATAAATAGTTTGCCTCATCAAATGTCCAGCTGATTCCTGATTAGAGAACAAACTTAGGGAACATAAGAAATGATAAGAAGGTAAGGTAACACTAGCCATTGTATCTAATTTCATGCTCAAAATAAGGATTCAAAATCAGTGGATTATACCAAAATTGCACTTAAAGAAATCGAAGCCCCAGGAGTTATATGCTCTAGTACAACGTAATATGTGCATAGTAGACCCCAAATAGAGTCATTCCACAGAAACAAAGTGAAGCAAACAGTAACTACAGTAACCTGGTTTTAAGGGCTGTATTAAATCAGCAACTTCTTCATAGTACCCATAGAGGACAGTGCCTATATTTCCTGAATTTGGCACAAGTCATTTGTTGATATTCATCCTGAGTCATTCTTCAGAGTCAGACCCTTTATGTGTGGAAGATGATTCCAATGGCCATAGAGATCATGGAACCCATGTTGGCTAAACATACTGAAGCCTATCTCCATTCCAGATTGTCTCACAAGTGGACAGAGAGCCCACGAGTCCCCACTTGGAAGTGTCTTGAGATCCTGTTTAATAAGTTGAAAGTTTAAAAAACGGCAAATGCTAATCTATTATCTAACCATCTAATTCTAACTCATTTGTACCCAAATGTGGACTATTAGCTTAAGAGTAAGAAGAAAGACCGTTTTTTGAGGAATGAGATAATTAAGAAAACCGGGTTAGAGAGACCTACTCCAGAAGGTGTGTGGCAGGAAATTAGAAGCAGGGAACTCACAGGATCAGTAGCCAAGACTGAAAGGCAGTAATGAAGAAGAGGGGCATGAGCTTCACCTAGGGCCAGCTGCTGCTGAGGCCAGCACCGCCTGTATTTGGCCAAGCACTTACATAAAAGCTAATTTTAGAGTTATAAAGGTAATTTCAAGAAAATTACCTTCACCTTGTATAATCATCACAATCTAAAGAATACAAACCTAAAAGACTCCCAACCCTAACCTAATCCAATACAAACTAGCAGGTTCACCATACGGGAGAGTGCATTTCCAAAAGTTGGTGATTTCAAGATCATGGAACTGTCAATACGCACATTCTTAATTGATGGTTTTTGTCTGTTTGGTCTTTTCTTTTGTTTTTTGCTTGTTCGTTTTTGCCATTTATGTTTCTCTTTTCAAACGTTTGTATATTTCTGACTTTGTCTTAGCAGGACCAGGTTCTTTGGAGAGTTTTTTGAGAGGAGGGGATGTTTTTGGTTTTTCTGTTTGACTTGGTTTTGTTTTCATTTATTTGGAGTACAATGTAATCTTGGCCACTTAGTCCTTGTGTATGGTAATAGTTTTCCTGTCTTAATCATGAAACTGGTAAATCAAAAATCACATGGTGTGTGGCACACCTCGTATTACTAGGTGCCCTACTGGCCACTGTATATCGGTAGCTCTATATAGACTTGTGGGTTGGTTGGCCTTATGCCTTTAATTCTGCACTGGTGCCTGTGTGACATTTTCTACTGATCCTAACTGGTCTTGTCTTGTCTCTTGGGAATCAGGTAGTGGTCAACGCACTCATAGGAGCAATCCCTTCCATCATGAATGTGCTTCTCGTGTGCCTTATATTCTGGCTAATATTTAGCATCATGGGAGTCAATCTGTTTGCTGGCAAGTTCTATGAGTGTGTCAACACCACCGATGGGTCACGATTTCCTACATCTCAAGTTGCAAACCGTTCTGAGTGTTTTGCCCTGATGAACGTTAGTGGAAATGTGCGATGGAAAAACCTGAAAGTAAACTTCGACAACGTTGGGCTTGGTTACCTGTCGCTGCTTCAAGTTGTAAGTGACTCCCTTCGCGAATACTTGGTACAGAGTGGAGGGTGTAAAATGCTGTGTAAATCTGCTACTAACTAGAAATTAAGATGCCATATGATTTTTCAAGTGGATTTAATATTTTCTCAGAGCATGTGCCCTGTAAGCTTAGCTAAAGCGCACAGGTTTCTTGATTTTTAGATTTATTAATCCAGGATAGATGGTTTATTTTCCCTTGAACCCCCATCACTGCATCAACAGAAAATTGCCTTCCAAGCAGTCTTTGTGGGACTTCTATGTTTATCTTACAAGGTAATGGGAAGATCTTCTTAAAGGCACTGAGAAGCCCTGAGAAATAGAGACAAATTATTTTCTGCTCTAATGAAAAAAACTCAGTTCCACTTTTAGAAAAAGTTTCATATATAAAACGTACAAGTATTTGTAACAATTAAGAAATTCTTAATAAGGAAAAAAGCTTAGACTATGTCTTCTTAAAATATTATAGCAGTTTTCACATGTCTTTTTACATCTGAAGTAAATTATGGAGTGCTCTGATTCTAAAGCATAATCATAGCACTTTTATGTTAAGTCTACCGAGTTCTTTAAATAGAACTAAACTAATTGGATGCTACTAGTTATATTGGAAGATTAAATAGGTAAACCATATGATGATTTTAGAGTCTGAGCTTATCATTTAATTTCTCTAAATGTATTTTTTTGCAGGCAACATTCAAGGGCTGGATGGATATTATGTATGCAGCAGTTGACTCTGTTAATGTAAGTTTCTATCAACCTAAAAGGAAATCTTACATTTTTTTACCTTTAATTTAGCTTTAGAATTTGAACTTCAGCTCTCTAGGACCCTAAATATGTACAAATACAACGAAAATCTGCCTCCCTACTGAGTTCAATTACTTTGGAGTCTAGCATTTGAAGGCGGGACCCAGTGTAAATTCTGGGTCTGCTACATTGTGCAAATTCTGCAACCAACTCAGAGCAGTCTACTGAAAAACTGAAACGACCCAGTGTCTCCCTCACAGGTTCCTTGTGGGGATCCACCATCCAGCACTTAGCAGAGGCTAGTGGTAACCAGTGAGCAGCAAATACTAGTGGATCAAAATAAAAGTAAAGTGATTTTTTTTATTCATAGTTTTTACTGTTTTTATGTCTTGAAACCCTTTGCAACAATATCTTTACCAATAAACTTTAGAGATTATTGGCTGGTTTGTGTTCCTGTGAAATCCAGTAAAGACCTATTTATAAATAATGGAAATACAATAAAATTAGTATGACTCTGGTACGATCACTTTGACAATTTCATTTGAAAATGAAGGGAATACTTTGAGTAATTTACCTGGTGACTTGTCCTGTCAGTCTGAGGACAATCACTGCCTATGATAAGATCCTTTATACATCATTGGAAGACTGTGTGCATATAATATAAGCATGTATTAAACATGTGCTTATTGCTGAACGCGAGTGCTTCTGAAATACTAACTTTTTCCAGCCCACGTATGACTGGAAATAATCCATGCTACTGTCAACACGCTGTTGACTTTTTCTGCAGGTAAATGAACAGCCGAAATACGAATACAGTCTCTACATGTACATTTACTTTGTCATCTTCATCATCTTCGGCTCATTCTTCACGTTGAACCTGTTCATTGGTGTCATCATAGATAATTTCAACCAACAGAAAAAAAAGATAAGTATCTTAGGTTTCCTTCATTGCACTGAGAAAAAATGCACTTCATGTAAGGGGGTTATTTTGATTTTAATTTTTCAAAATAATTGGTCAAGTATGCAATTGCATATATGCATAATCTTATCATATTTGTTGTGTAGTTTTGAATATTATATTAATAGTTTTAATTAAATCATTACATCATATTGTATGTAGTTATATATTATTATATAGTATACTCATTATTTAAACTATCATTTAGTTATATGCTATTATATATGTATTTAAAATATTAAAATGTAATTAAACATAATAATACTTTTAATTATATTCTCTGCTTTCTCTGATCTTGCATATAGAGGACTAAACAATAAATATACTACAACTCAAAGCAGTGAGCTATTTTGTTCAAAGCAGTTATAGTAGTTTATTTCAGGGTTTTTTTTCCTGCTAACCACTCTTCTGTGATGAATCTTATGATGGTCATGGGGTGACAGTTACCTAGGACATGGCTGGTGAACCCAGGTCACTTATGTCACACATAAGAAATAGTATAACTAGTGAAAATAAGGTCTGCAGAGTGTGTGTGCCAATCACTCTCCTTAGCTTTTAAGCTCACTAATCCACGTGTCAGCTTTCGATCCTTTTGACTGTCATAATAAAATACAACCAAGAGCAGGACTTAAAAACAACAGTAATTTATTCCCCACTCATCTAGACATTAGAAGTCAAAATCAAAGAGCTGGAGGAGTCATGCTTTTTGTCCTGGCCCCTAAGAGAGGACTCATCTTTGTATCCCTCAGTCCCTGTCAGCCCAGGCTCCCTTTTGGGGTGAGAACAGGGTACATCTAATATATATATATATATATATATATATATATATATGTATAATATTCCTTCTATATCATCTCCTCTACTGAGTACCTGATTATGAATCTGCTCTACTTCTCTTGGACCTCCTCTTAATCACACTAGGCAATAACAGTATCTTCAATCAATGTCATATACTGGGGTGCTAGGAATTAAGATTTCCATATTTATTTGAAGGGAATACAATTCAATTCATACAGTCAACCATTATAGTCTGAATTGTTGCTACAATAACCTAGAAAGGGGGATATGAAGTTGGGGATCTAACATATGTAAAGCACTTACTTAGGAAGCACGAGGCCCTGTTTTTTGTCCCAGCATGAAAATAAATAACTAAATAAAATTAGGAAAGTAGAAAATAGGAAGGGCACAAAGAACAAGTAATTCCTCCAAATCAGATATCAGACTAAGTAGAATCTGTAATATATCCCTTATCTGTTGGGTATTTAATCAAGTATTTTATTCCATCTGCCACACTGCACATATAAAATAGCAATAAGCGCAATGATAAAATTTTATGATAATGCAAATGAGCTGTCAGGAAGTGGATGCTGTGGTACTTGATTTGCTTTCTGAAGGTAGGAAAGAGAATATGCAGCAACTGGGAGGTCAATGGATAGACTGTCTTCATGAAGAACAGAAATATGTGGGCATAATGTCTAGCCCTAATAAAGGAGGAAGATCTTCAGGATGAGTAGCAACTCACTCCATTATTATAGAGTTCAGATTTGAAGATAGAAATTTTTAAAAATACATGCTGTTTGTAGTTTTGGAAAAGCAGATTTGAAAACCCTTACTAACTACCATTCAGTAGGAGCTGATATGTCATTGGGTATTCCAAGCAAGGAATTACATGCAAGCATTGACATTTTTGGAATTCTGTTCTGTCTGATATTGCATAAGATGCCTTGTGTGTAATTTAGAGGAATGATATCTAGTTAACTTCTTAGAAACATTATGTAATATTTACAGTCTGACCCTAGAGAGTAGCTTCATCAAAAACTAAGCCCCAGAATTCTTTCAATCACAGATTATGAAACGGGGCTTTAGTAGATGTGTCTGTGACTAGGAAAACACAAGTTGATCCAGGTCCTGTGTAATCTGACAACTGAGCTGCTCTTGGAAACCCAAAATAGCCCACCATGACAACTGGGAAAGGGAACATACTCAAATGAGACATTCTCTCAAGGAGTGTCTACATGGTTGTTGTGGATTTCAAGAGAGCAGAATCTATGTCTCAGGTTTCTTGATGATTAACTTTGACCTGGTTACCATCTAAGGAAAAGAGATGCTTGGAGAATTAGAAGTAGGATCTCTACAGAAAATTATTCTATGTGCTAATTCTAAGTAACAACAGCCCTATTTAAATAGCTACATCCTTATAGGGAAGATGAATGCAAATACACAAAAACATCTTTCATTCAAAATTTTGGAGCCCCACATGTTTCAAATGTCACACTTTCTTGTATTTTTAAATATCAACATATATAATAAAGTATTGAGGTATGAGGCCCAACACTAAACAAAAAAAACAATCATTTATGATTCATAGAAATGAGAAGAATGAAATTTAGCATAAAATTTGAAGTGTATCTGCATGTTCACTAAGACCAAGCCACTGGGTTAGTAACAGAATTCTCCACTTTGAGTATCATGCCAATTCTCAAAACATTCAGAATTTGAAAGATTTCAAGTTAATATAGAGCATTTATAAAGTGTTTCTCTGTCCTAGTTTTATACTGTTTGGCAAGTCTGATTTCATTTGATCCTCTCAGCAAATGAATGGTGTATTTGCTATATAACAGCATAATAATAGTGTGTTTGGGGAAATCAAGGAACTTATATATGGACAAGAGAGATGAGATTTGAACAAAGATAAGAGCCTAGTCTTAACTGATACAACTTTGACATCCAATAAACATTCGGATAGGAAAAACTGACCTATATATAATGTCCGTCTGGCCTTTCTAGGAGGCGATTTTGCACAAGGACTATATAGTCTGCAGTAAAACACAACAGTTTTACTCTGGGTCACACAGTCTCCCCTACGGTTCATCATACCCATCATGATATTTTGAAAATAGAATATTTTCCCTGGAAAACAAAGTCTGCAACATTATTTTATGCTTTAAATTTCTTCTCCATGTGTTGTTACCAACTTTTGTTTAGTTTCTGATGTGTGAAGATAGTCAGTCACTACTAATAATGACTAAGGACCAAGGCTGCTCTCTTAACATTAGCAGGAACTCTCTGCCATCAGATGAGTACCAAAATGAATGGCATGAAGACAGTGGGCCAAGTAGGCAGAGTGAATAAAATCTAAGAAAAAGAAAGTATGACTATATGAAACCAAAATAAAGCTGAATATAGGTTAAATCAGGAAAACAAAATGGAAGCCACAGTCAGATTGTCCTCAACTTCAACACACTGTAAGTTAAGCAAAGCAGTTGAAGCTTCAAGTCCTCAGAAATGAATCTGTAAGATCACATTACTCTGCATTATGCTGTGAGTTTAAAAGAGCAATAGCAAAGACCATGGCAGAGTCCATCCAAGTCTGTGAAGATTGTGGATAGTCTTCAAAAGTCAGCAAAGGATAAAAAAAAATAACCAAAGTTTCTAGACTTTCTTTCTGAAGTTTTGTCTTTTCTGATGAAGAAAGGGTTAAAATGTGATTTTGACATCAGCTTAGGCTATTTAATCTAGGTGACTGCATTTCTTTTTGTTTAATTATTTGATAATCTTTCAGACCGCTCAAGACTGATGACTGGTAGCTTCCTTTGTACCTGAACTTTACAAGTATAATGCTGATATCCAATAAAATATTTATATTGAAACCAGAGAGGGATTATTAAAAATCCAGTTTCTTTACATGAAGACAGAGACATACATGGATGCTGACATAGATATAGGACTGCCCAAGCACTTCTAGAATTGCCTGTGTTTTTTCCTCCATTAATGAAATGGTGCCATTTGGAAATTATAAATCAATAGAAAATTAGTGCTATCTTAGTTGTTATTTCTGAACCCTACTTGTGATTAGAGTCCAAAACATCTGCCAATGTGTGAAAGACATTTTTAAATTTTCCTAATCTGTCCGTTACTTAGCACAAATATTTTCCAGTAAGAGAGATAGCAGAGGAAACAAAACCTCAACACAGAGGCTAAAGAATAACGTATTAGTATATCATAGGTAATGTGGCCACTCATGATCATATGTTGTGCATACTCTATATATTTGAATTACAGCATGTCCATGTTTATACAAGGTTTATACAGGTAACCCTTTTTAGGCATCTTATGTATGGCTCCTAGGTATTAGCCAAGTGAATAATATCATCTCTATGTTTATATATTTAACCTTTATGAAGGAGAAGAAAGAACTGCACTTTGGTTCTGGTTTTAATTGGATTTCTTTTTTATTCCTTTACCTTGGAGGTCAAGATATCTTTATGACAGAAGAACAGAAGAAATACTATAATGCAATGAAGAAGCTTGGGTCCAAGAAACCACAAAAACCAATTCCAAGGCCAGGGGTAAATAAATACAAACACACACACACACACACACACACACACACACACACACACACACACCTTTGATATTCATTCTCTTAAGCATGTTTGTGTACTAAATTTGTAACATATTTTTAATCTTTCATAAAATTTATTTTTTATACAATATATTTGTTCATGATTTTCCCCCTCTCTCAACTCCTCCCAGAACCTTTGTATGTTTAAAATTGCAGATAATACTTTAGAATTGTGTTCAGCATTCTGTCTCACTTTTGGTTTCTTTTGCAGAACAAATTCCAAGGATGTATATTTGACTTAGTGACAAACCAAGCTTTTGATATCACCATCATGGTTCTTATATGCCTCAACATGGTAACCATGATGGTAGAAAAAGAGGGGCAAACTGAGTACATGGATTATGTTTTACACTGGATCAACATGGTCTTCATTATCCTGTTCACTGGGGAGTGTGTGCTGAAGCTAATCTCCCTCAGACATTACTACTTCACTGTGGGTTGGAACATTTTTGATTTTGTGGTAGTGATCCTCTCCATTGTAGGTAAGGCCGTTTACTAATCAAATCTTAATTGTGGATAAAGTCCACATTTGTTCTAAGAAGTAGTCTACATGTGTGAGATCCGTTTTACCATTGAGTGAATTATTAGCATGATAGAAGGAAGGAGATTTAGAAAGAAAGCAAAGTTCTGGTCAGAATTTCCAAGTTCAAACCCCAGCCCAGAAAGCCAAAGGTATGGGTCTGTCAGAAAGAAATTCCCATTGAGATTAGTTTCCAAAACTGCCCCATGGAACCTGCTCATAGACATCTATTCATAGATGTGTCTTGGAAGCCAATGAAGAATGCGCAATTATTTTTATTAGCAGGGCCAAGCTAGTCGATATGGATACTGGCTTACTTTTGAAATTCATCCTGATTTAAAATGTACAAAAAAATTGACATTTCATCTCTTATAATTAATACTGGAGCAGTCTATAAAATTCAGTTATTTCTCATCTAGCAGCTGTGTCCGTGTAGCACAGATATGATTTACAAGTCTTCTTTCACTGTCATATCTTTCCTGTTCTCTTTTTGTCCAACATGCCTAATATCTTAAGGTTACATTTAACTTTTAGCATTGAACTTTCTAGATGGAAGAAACTGCAGGATAAAATGCACAGCTAACCAAACAGGGCCAAAAAATCCAAAGTTTATATAATCCAGAACCACAATAAAAAAAATACCAAATGACTTAAAACCAATGTTCGAGCAATATTGCTACCAGATTGATATATCCAAGCAAATTAAATTTCAGGTAGTAATTAATGCCAGAGTGACAAGATAAAGTGTAAGGATGGAAACGTTCATGTTCAGTCAGGACAATAAAATAATGTAGTCTTAGCAATGTTAGCCAGAGCATTTAAACAAGAGAACAAGGAGGTTATGCATTAAAACCAGGAGTAATTCTTTGTTATCCTTGTTAAATCATGGCACTCTTCTAAAGGGAAGAGTTGACTGTGGCCCTGTACACTTCTCTGCCATTCCAGCATTAAGGAGGCTTTGCCTGGAGGATATGGAGTCCCAGACTTTCCTAGGATACCTAGTGAGACAATCTCAAACTTTAAAATAATAATAATTAATAATAATAATAATAATAATAATAATAATAATAATAATAATAAATCCATTGGAGTTAACTTTCTGAAATGTTGACCAAAAAAGTAGAAAACATATCTGAAGAAAAGTTTAATTCAAACTCACAATAAAAATAGGATTACAAATCTAGTAGTAAATGTACCATATAATGTATCAGATATCTATCGGAAAAAAAAGACAAAAAAGCTGCAATAATTGAAGGCTTATCTTACGCGTGCTTCCAAAGGCTTTCATTGCAATGATGACTTTCTGAAGGTTTGTTAACGTTTACTCATATGAGTGTGTACCTGTGTGAATGCATGTTGTATGTCTGAGCTCCTCCAGACGGCAGAAAGAAGGTGCTAGAGCCCTTGGAGATGAAGTTACAGGCTGTTGTGAATCATCAGATACAGAACTCAGGTCCTCTGCAAAAGCAGCAAGAAACCTTAGCCTCTGAGAGACCTCTCCAGCCTCAGTAGCCACCTTTCATGGAAATTAATTTATGATTTCAATAAAACTATCAGGGAAACTTTTTATATGGCGGTGGTTACTGACAGAAAATACAGCAGTGAGGGCAGCTGCAACGGTGTGTGAATTTTTAAAGAATTCCAAGGAACTGAACACTGGACTGTAATGCACAATTAGGAATTTATGCAGTTCTATAGGCATAGAAATCACAATATTTAAAACATGGGCAGGTGGAGTGAGATCTATCATTAATCCCAGCACAGGGGATAAAAAGGCAGGCAGATCCCTGTGAGTTCCAAGCTAACCTGGTTTACATAGCAAATCCCATTCTCCTTCCAAGGGCAAAGGCTACAAACTAATACTCTACCTCAAAGAAGGAAAGAAGGGAAGGAAAGAAGGAAGGAAAGAAGGAAGGAAGGAAGGAAGGAAGGAAGGAAGGAAGGAAGGAAGGAAGGAAGGGCGGGAGGGAGGGAGGGAGGGAGGGAGGAAGGAAGGAAAAAGAAAAATGTTTTAAGATCGAAATTTTTATAAATGATTTTACTTACACACACTCTCTCTCTCTCTCTCTCTCACACACACACACACACACACACACACACACGTGTTTTATTAGTAGGATTTAGTTTGCACATAGGTCTAGCACTGAACTCCATTCTGAACCCTGGAATTAAATTTTTGAGCATGCACATGTGAAATCTTTTCTATTCATGACACAAACTTTAGTCTCAAGAGAACGAAAAAACAAAATCTTACCAGCCAAAATAGAGAGGAGTGTGTCCATGAATTTAGTTTAGATGAAAAACATTCACAAGCAGTTAATAAAATATCAAATCAAGATAGAACAGCAATTCTGCATTTATCATATGTCGAATGAAGCTATTTAGACTCATGATATTGTGCTTAATGGATCTTTGAACATTTCTGTTTATTATTCCAATACAGGAATGTTTCTCGCTGAGATGATAGAGAAGTATTTCGTGTCCCCTACCCTGTTCCGAGTCATCCGCCTGGCCAGGATTGGACGAATCCTACGCCTGATCAAAGGCGCCAAGGGGATCCGCACTCTGCTCTTTGCTCTGATGATGTCCCTTCCTGCGCTGTTCAACATCGGCCTCCTGCTTTTCCTGGTCATGTTCATCTACGCCATCTTTGGGATGTCCAACTTTGCCTACGTTAAAAAGGAGGCTGGAATTAATGACATGTTCAACTTTGAGACTTTTGGCAACAGCATGATCTGCTTGTTCCAAATCACCACCTCTGCCGGCTGGGACGGACTGCTGGCCCCCATCCTCAACAGCGCACCTCCCGACTGTGACCCTAAAAAAGTTCACCCAGGAAGTTCAGTGGAAGGGGACTGTGGGAACCCATCCGTGGGGATTTTTTACTTTGTCAGCTACATCATCATATCCTTCCTGGTGGTGGTGAACATGTACATCGCTGTCATCCTGGAGAACTTCAGCGTCGCCACCGAAGAGAGCACTGAGCCTCTGAGTGAGGACGACTTTGAGATGTTCTACGAGGTCTGGGAGAAGTTCGACCCTGACGCCACTCAGTTCATAGAGTTCTGCAAGCTCTCTGACTTTGCAGCTGCCCTGGATCCTCCCCTCCTCATCGCAAAGCCAAACAAAGTCCAGCTCATTGCCATGGACCTGCCCATGGTGAGTGGAGACCGCATCCACTGCCTGGACATCTTGTTTGCTTTTACAAAGCGGGTCCTGGGTGAGGGTGGAGAGATGGATTCTCTTCGTTCACAGATGGAAGAAAGGTTCATGTCAGCCAATCCTTCTAAAGTGTCCTATGAACCCATCACGACCACACTGAAGAGAAAACAAGAGGAGGTGTCCGCGACTATCATTCAGCGTGCTTACAGACGGTATCGCCTCAGACAACACGTCAAGAATATATCGAGTATATACATAAAAGATGGAGACAGGGATGATGATTTGCCCAATAAAGAAGATACAGTTTTTGATAACGTGAACGAGAACTCAAGTCCGGAAAAGACAGATGTAACTGCCTCAACCATCTCGCCACCTTCCTATGACAGTGTCACAAAGCCAGATCAAGAGAAATATGAAACAGACAAAACAGAGAAGGAAGACAAAGAGAAAGATGAAAGCAGGAAATAGAGCTTTGGTTTTGATACACTGTTGACAGCCTGTGAAGGTTGACTCACTCGTGTTAGTAAGACTCTTTTACGGAGGTCTATGCCAAACTCTTTTTATCAAAAAATTCTCAAAGGCAGCACAGCCATTAGCTCTGATCCAACGAGGCAGAGGGCAGCATTTACACATGGCTATGTTTTGCTTTGGTAAATGATTCTTTTAAGATTTGAGAGTGTAACTCTGCAGGGAATAGCCATCACTGCATTCAAGGGTGACTTAGACATTCTAAAAATCAGAAAACCAAGTCAAACATTTTCTCATTTGCCTCCATGTCTTTTCTCTAGGTTCTAAATAAATGTGCACCCATGTGAATCTAGAAATCCAGGCATACATGCACACATGCACACAGTCACAAATACAAACAGGATTGGCTACGATTTCAAATTCTATGTAAATGTTTCACTTTGGTTTGCAATGAAATTTCCTTGTAAAGGAAATGGGATTAGTGACGAAGGTTTTGTCAAAACATCTTATTATTAGGGAATCAGAATCTTTAATCTAAAAAGAATTCAGTTTATATTTTTGAGGTGCTGAAACTTATCCTACATTGCGTCAAAAGCAACTTATAGGAATCTATAAGATGTCATGGAATTGAAAAACGTATGTGGGCTACTTATTTAAGAAATCACTTTCATTTGTATATTAGCATCATTCACCTTGATTTATGGACATCTTGGACATTTTGTGGTCACATGATGCTCCCACAAAATTGTTTAGCTGAAACTTCAGGCACACATCACAGAGAACAGCTACCCAGTCTTACGCTCCACCCTGTTCATACAATAACCACAGACCTTTAAACATTATTTGGAATATAAATATTAGGTTTCTCAATATAAACATGTGAATATTAACAGAAAAGTTAATTTACAGCGTTTTACTTACTAATGTCTATCCAATCTAGTTTGCACAATGAGACAGCTCTCACCTCTTACAGCCAGTTGCCACATTTCTCTTCTTACGAAGCTTCGGTTTGTCAGACTTTATCTCTAAGCAAATTCTATGTTTCCTTTTTAATGAAACGTATCCTGAAAAGCGATTAGCTACTTGATACTTTAGTGCTTGTTTGAGCAGATGACTGGAGCATGGTATGTACCCCATCTTTTAAAATACAATCCTTAATGTGTTTGGCAGCTTCCCAAGTTACAGGGAACGCCGGGCTTTTAATATCTCTCCGTTCACCAGGTGTTTTGTATGAATGAAATGACATTCAAAGAGTGAGTCTCATTGGCTTGCTTTATTACCAACGACTTTCCTAAATGAGGAACTAATCCTCTGAAGCACTATTATATCCCCTTGTAAATAACATAGATGTCACTTCGTTCTTAATATTCTAATCCATGGTGTGACATATATTTTGCATTGATCAGTAAAGTAGTCTGGGATAACCATTTTAAGAGCATATACATTTTGAGGTAGTTGAAGTTAATCTACCAAGGATTAGAAACCTACTCCAAGTTTTTAAAGTACTTGATAAAAATGAATGACCCTGACAAATTCTCTCATAATTTTATTCCAGCAATGTGAAATCTTTCCTCCAACACTTTATCCTTGCAGAGAAGAAAGAAAAAACAAAGATAAGCCCATGGGCCATGTAAACAAAGGGGCTTTATCTAGAAGATTCTGAGAGAACCTTTGAAGTAAATATGTAAAACATACTTCCTCAGTTTGCCTTTGAAATTAAAAAGTAACACAAAAATATGGATTTAATAAGTCATCAAAACACGTTCTTTATTTCTGGCCCAGTTTAAAGGAAAGGATTAAAAATCCCTATAGAGGGGAAGGGACAGAGAGAGAAAGAGGGAGAGAAGAAACAAAGTACTAGGGACAAAAAGATTAGACAGAATACGTCCAGGTTTTCACACTATGGGCTTTGTCCGGGATGCTGTATAAAAGTCTCTTTCCAAATGTTTGTCATAAGGGGATCGAAGAAATTAAGTGCAAGACTAAAGGTTGTTTACAGATATCATTAATCATTAACAGTTTGGGAAGCTGCTTTTACATTTCTATGGAAGATGCCAAGGAATGCTAAGCCAGACAATACAGATGCATTGTGCATCTGTCAAGCGGCTAAAATATGTTTGGGCAACTTAATTAGGGAAACACACAAAGCCTTACATTTCTGACAATTTTAATACATTTAATTAAGAAATCAGTACTTTTATTATTTCACATTCCTAAAATATAACTATATCGTCCATTTTTATTGATATTATATGTGTGGATGTTTGTTGTAGATTATCTGTAATTTACTATTAATGTTTTTACACTGATTTTTGTGAAAATTTAAAATATGTTGGCAACTGGTTCCTCAACACAATTTTTTTAGCATTACAAAAAATAAACAGGTATAAAATTTCTCTTTTTTCTACATCATGTTGAACATATTTCATTCTGATTTACACAATTTTAAATGTAATATTATTTTATATGCATATGTTTATCTCCAAAATCACTACTTATGACATCATATCAATTAAAAATGGTATTTGACACTAGGACTGTATTTAGTAAAAGTTAAAAGCTTTCACCCTTTTTCATGTTGATTAGGGTTTGCACTAACTATAAAATGTCACCCACGGAAGCTACTAGTCACTGAAATTATTTTACCTATTGGTGGAGAATGGTGACTGGCCAGAAAATATGAGTTAGCATTAAGTAGAAGACAGCATACGTGACCACAAATCCATGCAGGTAGTTTGCGTGAAAACGGGAGAATCTCATTTTTCTGTTTTGTCTCTTCTCACTGTGCAAAAAGGACAAGAAATCTTTGGGCTATTTCTAAATTCGAATTGTCACAATTTGCAATCATAAATGTTTAGCACGACTTTGTAGAATTTTGATAGTTTTATAAAAGAGTGAAAAACAAATGCATATGTAAATAAAGCAGCCCATACTAACGGATTCATCAAATGTTAATATGTAAATAAAGCAGCCCATACTAGCAGATTCATCAAATGTTAATATGTAAATACAGCAGCCCATATGAGCAGATTCGTCATATGCTAAGGGAATTAATTAAAAGGAAGCAACTAAATAAGAATGGTCAGTGATTGATCTGGGTTTAGAACTTGTGTTTGGAGCCACCAATTTTTAAGTATGTATTCTCACTTTATTAGTTTTCTAAAGAAAGCAATCAAGAATTGCTCCCAGAAAATGAGTAAGTAGCCATGAATATATGAATGCTGTTTACAAAACCCATAGACCCATGAATGCTCAAAACGTCTGAGTTTGTAAAAAAAAATACATTGTAGTTATACTTGACAATTTAAAATGTTAATAGAATCTAAAATAAAAGTCGCTTAAAATTAAGTTATGTTGTATTTATTTTGTGCCCCAATGAGAATAGCACCTTTAGGGGTAAATTCATTGGATCTCTAATAACAGTTGGTATTTTTTTCCTTTTTTTCTCTCTCTCTCTCCAATCTTTGTTTTTTGCAACAAAGTATCTTGTGTAAATGACTCATGGATGCAAAAGTTAAGAAATCAAAGTCTGGAGTACCAAAGTAATTCATTCAAATCTACAACCTGGTATGAACAGTGAGATGAAATTGAGACAGGCAGCCACCAAAGGCAAGCATTTAGCCGCCCACTAATGTCTGCTTGTTCTTTTCGTCCTAACATAGGGAAGCTGCCTAGCATACATAACAGGAAATGGTGTGTGTGTCAGAGCCAGAGCCGTATATGGATACCAAAGAAATCATAACCTTCTGAATGCATTTCCTAGATGCATTATTTCTCCTACATGGATCTCTGTTTCTCATTGAAAATATGAGAGTGCCCTACTTCACAAGTTGTAGGAAGGGTAGAAAAATTCCCATGAAGCGATTAGAGCCATACTTGACAATACAAAATCACGAATTAGCTTCAGTAGTTGTACTACTTTAGCACTACATGGGCTCCCAAGGTTTCCAGGAGCCCAGGCTACATGTAGGTTGTGCAGAACCACAGTGCAGTCCACATACCTGTTCAATAACGGAAATAGTTCCTGTTTCCCATGAGTATGTATAAGTATATTCCTAGAAAAGTTCCATGTTTTCTAGTGTAAAGAATGAATGTTTAGTGATGTGATATTTGCACAAGTGTTCCAAGTTTTAGATTTTTCTTTTTTATGATTTGTGCATTGAACCAACATGGTAAGGTTGAAAAAAATGGGCATTGACAAAAGCTTAAATTATTCAAAAAATGGAGATATTTGTTCTAACATTTACCTACATAATTAATACAAACCACTGTGTTTTACTTTAGCTGTGAGCAGCCTGTGTTTATAACTTTCTTTCAGTTAACACACAGTAAAACTAATAGCTGTTATGTTGTATTATTATTTCAACCTTGGAAATAATATAATAGTGTTCAAAATAGCTTCAAAACATTCTAGAGGACCTCTGTAATGCTATTAATATTTGTCACAGTCACTCTGTAAAATAAAATTGTAGACATCGAATGATATCAAAATTCTTTCCAACAGTACTGACGGACACTGACAGAAATTTCCTCCCACAGAAAAGCTCAGTTCTTCTATGCTGTAAATTGCACTAATCAGTAACTCAAGCAACATGAGATGCCGAACCCATGTCAATCTGTCTCATGGAAAAAGGTTACACGCCAGCTAGAGCAGAAGGGAATTCTGCTGAGAGGACACCTCATGAACACAACAGAGGAATACGAATAATTAACAGTTATGTGCAATCGATCAAACCTGCTTCACTTAATGCCCATCTATCAACTCTGAGAGTTGATCTTTCAGTAGTAATTGGTCTGTCTGCAGGAAGCTGATTTGATAAGGTTGGAGAAGCTTCTGTATTGTTTGTCCTGTGGTCTAGCTGGAAGATCCCGCATTCCTATAAATATCAAACAATCGACAGGAACAGGGCAAACAATACCTTACTTGTTCCACTTGCTAAGGAGTCCTAAATTGTATTGCCTATGTTTCAAAGCAGAATATATTTCAAGTTACATTCCCTTATCAAAATAGACTTCTCTAAAATACTAATATAATGCAAAAAATATAAAATGTATAATTTATCAAAAATAGATCTCATTAAAAAGAATATTCTCCATTAAATTATAATCATTTCCAAATGCTTCTAAACTTAAACTAGGTTTCAATATGTTCATTAGACAAAAACATTCTTTTACTGCTAGTTGATCCTGTTGTTATTTGTGAACCCCAAGATTTTTTTCTTCATTTTTAAGGTGTATCCCCCATTCCTTTATCCATTAAAAAATGTTTATATCTAATTTTTTCTAGCATTTGAGAACTCAAAGTATTTTAGCTCACTATGTAAGAGGTTTTAGACAGCTGTAACACAGTAACTTCACTTTTTTTAAATTTTTTATCAGATATATTTCTTTGTTTACATTTCAAATATTATTCCCTTTCCCAGTTTCCTGTCCATAAGCCCCCATTGCCTCCCCCTCCCCCATAAGGGTGTTCCCCCACATTAACCTCCCTTATACCTCCCCCCAACATTCCCCTGCACTGGGAGTTCAACCTTGGCAGGACCAAGGGCTTCCCCTTCCACTGGTGCCCCAACAAGGCTATCCTCTGCTACATATGCAGTTGAAGCCCTGGGTCAGTCCACCTTAAAGAAGCAAAAACAATGTCTTTACTTTGATGACCTTACAGATTACCTTATAACCTCCCTATCCCCTGCCACTATTCCTAATTAATCCTCTAAACCTTAGTATTCCTCTAATTTCTTTCTTTTCACAAGTGTTTCACTAATGTTCTCCTTTCTTAAAAAAATGGGTTGTGAGGAAGTGGGCTTCTATATTTTTGTTCACATCTCTTTAATTTCCCTTCATGATTTTACAGGGTTGTTCCCAGAAAACAAAGATTTTTTTTAATAATGCAGGGTACAAGGTATGGTATATCAACCTTTGCTTTCAGCAAGAAGAGCAGAGTGACACAGGCTATCACCACTGCCTTTCATTACCCACCATGAGTACATGATAAAACCCTACTGATGAACATGCCAAATTATTTGGATTCTGGATATAGAGAAATCAATCCAAAACTACCCAGAAACTTCCTCTGCTGGCTAGTGCTGGCTCTCCCTTCATAGTGCTGAAAAGAGCTGTGCAGGATGGTGGGAAAGAAAAGATACTGATGATTTTAACCAGTGCTGGACAATGCATGCTGTGACAGTAATTGTGTGGCTAGTTTCATGTCAACTAGACACAAGCTAGAGTCAGTTGCAAAGAGAAGTTCTCAAATAAGAAAATGCCCCCCTATATCCAGCCTACGGGCACATCTGTAGTGCAGTTTCTTAATTAGTGATTAATGTGGGAAAGTCCAGCGGGACTTGGCAGGTGGTCCTGGGTTCTATAAGAAAGCAGGTTGAGCAAGCCATAAGGAGCAAGCCAGTAAGCAGCACCCCTCCATAGCCTCTGCATCAGCTCCTGCCTCCAAGTTCCTGCCCTGTAAGTTTCTACACTGACATCCCTCAGTGAAGGACTGTAATAAGGAAGTGTAAGCTGAAAGAAACACTGTCTTCTCAAGTTGCTTTAGGTTACAGGGTTTCAACAAAGCAATAGAAATCCTAACTAAAACACCAACCTTACTGTTAAAAATCTACCTGATGGTCAATAGCGGCATCACTTTTAGAGTAACTGCTGCTTTCTAGTGGATTTGAGCCCTGCTCCACCTGAGATAATCACAGGCCTGGTCAAAAGGCTATAGCTGAGGATGTCATAGACCGAAGGATATGTCATACTCCTGTCATGTTGCTAAATGACACACTCTCCAAGTACCTTCTAAGTATTGATGTTTATGCAATAGACTTGGGATGTTCTCAACCTTATCAGAGCATCTGACTTTTTGCAACAGACAATGGAGAGATATGTAACTGATCAAAGCGCTGAGATAAGAGACTAGTCCTAAACGGAAATTCTCTATTAACCACAGCACCAGAGTCAAGGCTCATTACAGAACACACACACACACACACACACACACACACACACACACACACACACACACACACACACACACCAGAGAGAGAGAGAGAGAGAGAGAGAGAGAGAGAGAGAGAGAGAGAGAGAGAGAGAGAGAGAGAATGCAAGGGCTGGAAGGTAAGGAGGAGTGCTGAGACGTGTCCTTCGGGACATGACATCGTTACTGCAATCATGGTCTCACAATAGCTTATATAAGATCACGCTAGACAAATCCTCTGAATAGATAGATGGGCAGATGGTTGATGATAGACGGTGGACAGCCCATCCTGTATAAGGGGGGAGAATCGTTTTCTGTGGAGGATATGATCCAATGGTTATATTCTCATCGCCAGCAGATGGCCCCATACCCATGCACATACGACCATCTTGAGTGAGTTAATCTGGGCCAAGTTCATATGAGAAATTGGAAATAAGTAAGACAAGTGTTGAGGGATATGAGAGAAATTGTTGGGGGGAGTAGGGTAGTTATGATCGCATTTCGTTTGATAAATGAATGAAATTCTCAATGCACAAATCTCCATGCAGAAAACACCAACAATTATAGCTAATCCCTGCCTGAAAAAATGAGCAAGCAAAGAAATAAATTTAAAGCTGCTAATTTTGCAATAACTTGTTATGAAGTATTGAAGACAAAGACATTCTCCTAAATTACAATGTGCTAGGTTAATACATTGAGGAGAGTGACCAAATGGCTACTAGGAAATGTTTTGTTTGTTTTGTTTTAGTTAAGCAAAATAACTAATGTGCTGTGGAAGTAAAAGGAGGGGAAAGCCAAAAAAGAGAGAGAGATACACTGACCTCTCTCTCTCTCTCTCTCTCTCTCTCTCTCTCTCTCTCTCTCTCTCTCTGTCTCTCTCTCTCTCTCTCTAACACACACACACACACACACACACACACACACACACACACACACACACAGATTCAAGCAAAGCAGGCATTGGTCAGCCTTAGACATTCAAAGTGGATTTTTGTCCCTGGTTGCCATACTTTTCATATCTACCATTTAGTGCATTCTGTTTTTGGCTTCAAGATATCTCATCAATTTATAATCAGAACCTAAAGAAAGTGGTGGTCAACTTTAAGTGATATTTTCTCCAGGTCAATGAGAACACAGCATACACCCAACAACCCATATGTAAAGAGAACTGCAATGATGTGTTTCCAAATGTCACTTGTGAGTCATAAACGTGTTTCCAAGTCTATACATGTCAAGAGGGATGTAAAATATATTTAAATCATAATTTAGTGTATTATATGATATAAGAGGTAGCCAAGGTATTACTGTGTTTGTGTTGGTAACTGTTTGAGTTAGTTCAGAGTGTCACAATCAAACACCAGATACCAGGGAACTGAAACAAAGGATTTTATTTCCAATAGTTGAGAGAGAGAGAGAGAGAGAGAGAGAGAGAGAGAGAGAGAGAGAGAGAGAGAGAGAGAGACTCTAAGAGTAGGCCTCTAACTAGCTTGGCACCCAGGTAGATTTCTGCTCTAAACTTGTAAAGACCTCCATTCTCATAGGAATTCACATGGTCCTCACAGGAAAAGCAGCTATCTCTGTTCTCTTCTACTAAAACTATTAATCCCCATGGTAATGATCATGTGTATAATGGTAATGATATATAATATAATATATTATAGTTTACATTATGTTCTTGGTGATTGATATCACCACCCCCTTCTATGCTTTCCTAATGACCCTCTTCCTTGCCTATCTATGATTCTTCACTAATATCTCCACTAATATATATTCATTTACCTAATACTTGAAATGTAAGTCCATTGCTTAACTCTAATTCCCGTTGTCAATGCTTCATCTGTTGTCCCCAAATCCCACCCTTCATCATTTGTCCCTCTTTGAAACACAATACAACAACTTCTTGACTTCAACTCCCCAACTCAACACACTTTCAAATCTTTTCTCAGCACACTTAGCCAGAATGGCTTTTGTTTGATAATGCTTATTGTTTGGTTCAAATTTTGTATAATTACCCTTTTCTCTTATCATTATTATCGCTCCTAAAACCCTTGGTACAGAAAGGCTGTACTAATTTGCCAATAAACCGTATTCTGACTGCAAGCCCTAAGTCCTGCCTGCTTCTCTTACCTTTTTTGTCTATTTTGCTATCATATTCCCTGTGCCTCTGTCCTGGCAGCTTCCCTCTAGTTTGTCTTGCCTTTAAGTGGTCATGTAGTACATGCCTATATCAACCTGTGCAATGGTCAGAGAGAGAGAGAGAGAGTTTCCTTTCAATATTGATATTTATTTGAAAATAGCAGAGCATAACAGTAGGAATATATACGCCATTGTGTTCTGAATATTCACATAAATTTTGAGGCCAAAAAAAAAAACCTCACCAGTTTTTAAAAATGAATTCAGGAGGATTAAGTAATGTGTTTTAAAGGAAGAGTCCTTAGCTACGAAGGATGGCAAGTGTGGGCCCACTGTGAGGATGAACAGAAGGTTACTGAACAAATGTGTTGGCAGAAGATGTTTTTCATATGTGGTCACGGTGCAACCTAACAAGGTTGTGGTCTGGGAGGCTTTGGGATCTGTTTTCATCAAATGATTATGTAGAAGCACTTTCCCTTCTTTGCCTCCTCACTGTATCTATTTTTCATCAAAACTGGCACAAGTGAATCCAGTTAGGTTCTGATAACTTTCTGATATAGATGGTCCTTAGAACACAGTCCTGGAGGGGGCTCCAACATAAAGATTTATGTGAATCTGAACAGCACTGCCTCTAAAATAAACAAACATAACTGATAATTGTAAAAATTAAGTTCACAACCTTTTCTCAATACTTTTATGTATAAGTAAGAAATAAAAACAAATAATGTCAAGTAAAAAAATAATAATTGTATATCAAATCACCTCTCCCTGAAGGCTTCTCCATAGTCGGTGTTAAAATGTGAGTTACTTGATTCTTTGTTGTAGGGAGCCACCTAGTGGATTGTCCTGTGCTTGGCCACATCCTAATGTCTGTGACTCTTTTTTTTTTTTTTTTTTTTTTTTTGGTTTTTTTTTTTTTTTTTTTTTTTTTTTTTCCGGAGCTGGGGACCGAACCCAGGGCCTTGCGCTTCCTAGGCAAGCGCTCTACCACTGAGCTAAATCCCCAACCCCTGTCTGTGACTCTTACATGTAATAGACTGCCCTCCTCCTCCTCCTCCTCCTCCTCCTCCTCTTCCTCCTCCTCCTCTTCTTCTTCCTCCTCCTCCTCTTCCTCCTCCTCCTCCTCTTCCTCCTCCTCCTCCTCCTCTTCCTCCTCCTCTTCCTCCTCCTCCTCCTCCTCTTCCTCCTCCTCCTCCTCCTCTTCCTCCTCCTCCTCCTCTTCCTCCTCCTCCTCCTCCTCACCATCATCATTCTCTTTCTTTTTATTGAATATTTTATTTATTTACATGTCAAATGTTATCCCTATCCCAGTTTCCCCTCCGGAACCCCCTATCCAATACCTCCTCCCATTGCTTCTATGAGGGTGCTCCCACAATCACCCACCCATTCTTGCCTCCCTGCCCAGACATTCCATACACTGGGGCATTGAGCCACCACAAGATCAAGGGCCTCTCCTCCCACTGATGGCCACTCTCTGCTACGTATATGGCTGAGCCATGGGTTGCTCCATGCATACTCTTTAAGCCCCTGAAAACTCTGGAAAGTCTGGGGGTTCCAGTTGGTTGATATTGTTGTTCTTCCTCTGGGGTTGCAAATCTTCAGCTCCTTCAGTCCTTTCTCTAACTCCCCCATTAGGGACCCCATGCTCAGTCCAATGGTTTGCTGCAAGCATCTGCCTCTGTATTTGTCATGCTCTGGCAGAGCCTCTCAGGACACAGCTGTATCAGGCTCCGGTCAGCAAGCACTTCTTAGCATCCACAATAGTGTCTGCGTTTGTTGTCTATGAGATGGCTCCCCAGGTGGGGGAGTCTCTGTATGGTCTTTCAGTCTCTCCTCTACACTTTGTCTCAGTATTTCCCAGTGAGTACTTTATTCCCCCTTCTAAGAAAGACTGAAGCATACACACTTTGGTCTCCCTTCTTCCTGAGCTTCATGTGGTCTGTGAATTGTATCTTGGGTATTCCAAGTTTTTGGCCTAATATCCACTTATCAGTGAGTGCATACCGTGTGTGTTCTTTTGTCACTGGGTTACCTCACTCAGGATGATAATTTCTAGTTCCTTCCATTTGCCTATAAATTTCATGAAGTCGTTGTTTTTGATAGCTGAGTAATACTCCATTGTGTAAATGTATCACATTCTCTGTATCCATTCCTCTGTTGAAGGGCATCTGGGTTTTTTCTAGCTTCTGGCTATTATAAATAAGGCTGCTATGAACATAGTGGAGCATGTGTTATTGTTATATGTTGGAGAATCTTTTAGGTATATGTCCAGCAGTGATATATAACTGGGTCCTCCAGTAGGATTACGTCCAATTTTCTGGGGAACCACCAGGCTAATTTCCAGAGTGGTTGTATCAGATTGCAATCCTTCCAACAATAAAAGAGTGTTCCTCTTTCTCCACGTCCTTACCAGGCATCTGTTGTCACTTGAGTTTTTTATCTTAGCCATTCTGACTGGTGTGAGGTGGAATCTCAGGGATGTTTTGATTTGCATTTCCCTGATGACAAAGGATTTTTAACATTTTTAGGTGCTTCTCAGCCTTTCAGTATTCCTAAATTGAGAATACTTTGTTTAGCTCTGTACCCCATTTTTAATAGGATTATTTGATTCTCTGGAGTATAACTTGTTGAGTTCTTTGTATATATTGTATGTTAGCTCGCTATTGGATGTAGGATTGGTAAAGATCTTTTACCAATCTGTTGGTAGCTGTTTCGTCCTATTGACAGTGTCCTTTGCCTTACAGAAGCTTTGCAGTTTTATGACATCTCATTGGTCTATGCTCATCTTAGAGCATAAGCCATTGGTGTTCTGTTAAGGAAATATTCCTCATTGTCATGTGTTAAAGGCTCTTCCCCCACTTTCTCTTCTATTAGTTTGAGTGTATCTGGTTTTGTGTGGAGGTCCTTGATTCACTTGGACTTGAGCTTTGTATCTTAGGAGATAAGAATGGATAGATTTGTATTCTTCTGCATGCTGACCTCCAGTTGAACCAGCACCATTTGTTGAATGCATTTGTGGGTGCTTTTTCCCACTGGATGGTTTTAGCACCCTTGTTAAAGATTAAATGATCATAGGTGTGTGGGTTCATTTCTGGGTCTTCAATTCTGTTCCATTCATCTACCTTCCTGTCTCTGATACCGATACCATGCAGCTTTTGTCACAATTGCTCTGTAATAAAGCTTGAGATCAGGGATCGTGATTCCCCTGGAAGTTCTTTTATTGTTCAGAATAGATTTTGCTATACTGGGTTTGTTGTTATTCCAAATGAATTTGCAAATTTCTCTTTCTAACTCTGTGAAGAACTGGTTTGGGATTTTGATAGGGATTGCATTGAATCTGTAGAGTTCTTTCAGCAAGATGGCCATGTTTGCTATATTAATCCTGCCAATTCATGAACATGGAAGATCTTTCTATCTTCTGAGATCTTTGATTTCTTTCTTCAGAAATTTGGAGTTCTTGTCATACAGATTTTTCACTTGCTTGGTTAGAGTCACACCAAGATATTTCATATTATTTGGTACTATTGTGAAGGGTGTTGTTTCCCTAATTTCTTTCTCGGCCTGCTTATCCTTTAAGTAGAAGAAGGCTCTACTTAAGGTTTGTTTGAGTTAAATTTATATCTAGCCACTTTACTGAAGTTGTTTATCAAGTTTAGGAGTTCTCTAGTGGAATTTGTGGGGTCACTTATACTACCATATCATTTGCAAATAGTGATATTTTGACTTCACCCTTTCTAATTTGTATCCCTTTGACCTCCTTGTGTTGTCTAATTGCTCCGGCTAGGACTTTGAGTACTATATTGGTTAAGTAGGAAGAGAGTGGGCAGCCTTGTCTGGTCCCTGATTTAGTGAAATTGCTTCAAGTTTCTCTCCTTTTAGTTTGATGTTGGCTACTAGTTTGCTGTATATTGTTTTTACTATGTTTAGGTATGGGCCTTGGATTCCTGATTTTTCCAGGACTTTTGACATGAAAAGGTATGTCAAATTCTTTTTGAACATCTAATGAGACGATGATGTGGGTTTTGGTTTGTTGTGGTTATTGTTGTTGTTTAGTTTGTTTCTACAGTTTGATCACAGTGAATGATGATCATATTGATGTATTCTTGGATTCAGGTTGTAAGAATTTTATTGAGGATTTTTGCACTGATACTTATAAGTGAAAGTGGTCTGAAGTGCTCTTTGTTTATGTGGTCTTTGTGTGGTTATATTTCTTTAGGGGTTATGGGACTGTTTGGATGGTTTATCTAATCTTATTTAACTTTGTTACCTGATATCTGTCTAGAAAATTGTCCATTTCATCCAGATTTTCCTGTTTTGTTTACAATGGGCTTTTGTAGTAGGATCCGATTATTTTTTTAATTTCCTCAGATTCTGTTGTTATGTCTCCCTTTTATTTTCTGATTTTGTTAATTTGGATACTCTCTCTGTCCCCTCTGGTTAGTCTGGCTAAGGGTTTACCTATCTTTTTGATTTTCTCAAAGAGCCAGCTCCTAGTTTTGTTGGTTATTTTTTATATAGTTCTTTTTGTTTCTACTTGGTTGATTACAGTCCTGAGTTTAATTATTTCCTGTTGTCTACTCCTTTGGGGTATATTTATATGCTCCCTCCAACTGAAACATAAAAGAAACCTTAAATCCTATCTTATAAAGATGGTAGAGGCCTTTAAAGAAATAGAGGAAAATTAAATCAAAAAGGAAGAAGCTTTTTAAAAGGAAACAAATTTCGTAAAGAAACACAGGAAAATACAATTAAACGGGTGAAGGAAATAAGTAAAACAGTTCAAGAGCTGACAATGGAAATAGAACAATGCTCTACTCAATGATAACCTGGTCAAGGAAGAAATAAAGAAAGAAATTAAAAACTTTTTAGAATTTAATGAAAATGAAGGTACAACATACCCAAACTTATGGGACACAATGAAAGCTGTGCTAAGAGGAAAACTCATAGCGCTGAGTGCCTGCAGAAAGAAACAGGAAAGAGCATATGTCAGCAGCTTGACAGCACACCTAAAAGATCTAGAACAAAAAGAAGCAAATACACCCAGGAGGAGTAGAAGGCAGGAAATAATCAAACTCAGAGCTGAAATCAACCAAGTAGAAACAAAAAGGACCATAGAAAGAATCAACAGAACCAAAAGTTGGTTCTTTGAGAATATCAACAAGATAGATAAACCCTTAGCCAGACTAACGAGAGGACACAGAGAATGTATCCAAATTAACAAATCAGAAATGAAAAGAGAGACATAACTACAGATTCAGAGGAAATTCAAAAAATCATCTTACTATAAAAGCCTATATTCAACAAAACTTGAAAATCTGCAGGAAATGGACAATTTCCTAGACAGATACCAGGTACAGAAGTTAAATCAGGAACAGATAAACCAGTTAAACAACCCCATAACTCCTAAGGAAATAGAAGCAGTCATTAAAGGTCTCCCAACCAAAAAGAGCCCAGGTCCAGACGGGTTTAGTGCAGAATTCTATCAGACCTTCATAGAGGACCTCGTACCAATATTATCCAAACTATTCCACAAAATTGAAACAGATGGATCACTACCGAATTCCTGCTATGAAGCCACAATTACTCTTATACCTAAACTACACAAAGACCCAACAAAGAAAGAGAACTTCAGACCAATTTCCCTTATGAATATCGACGCAAAAATACTCAATAAAATTCTGGCAAACCGAATCCAAGAGCATATCAAAACAATCATCCACCATGGTCAAGTAGGCTTCATCCCAGGAATGCAGGGATGGTTTAATATACGGAAAACCATCAACCTGATCCATTATATAAACAAACTGAAAGAACAAAACCACATGATCATTTCATTAGATGCTGAGAAAGCATTTGACAAAATTCAACACCCCTTCATGATAAAAGTCCTGGAAAGAATAGGAATTCAAGGCCCATACCTAAACATAGTAAAAGCCATATACAGCAAACCAGTTGCTAACATTAAACTAAATGGAGAGAAACTTGAAGCAATCCCACTAAAATCAGGGACTAGACAAGGCTGCCCACTCTCTCCCTACTTATTCAATATAGTTCTTGAAGTTCTAGCCAGAGCAATCAGACAACAAAAGGAGGTCAAGGGGATACAGATCGGAAAAGAAGAAGTCAAAATATCACTATTTGCAGATGATATGATAGTTTATTTAAGTGATCCCAAAAGTTCCACCAGAGAACTACTAAAGCTGATAAACAACTTCAGCAAAGTGGCTGGGTATAAAATTAACTCAAATAAATCAGTAGCCTTCCTCTACACAAAAGAGAAACAAGCCGAGAAAGAAATTAGGGAAACGACACCCTTCATAATAGACCCAAATAATATAAAGTACCTCGGTGTGACTTTAACCAAGCAAGTAAAAGATCTGTACAATAAGAACTTCAAGACACTGAAGAAAGAAATTGAAGAAGACCTCAGAAGATGGAAAGATCTTCCATGCTCATGGATTGGCATGATTAATATAGTAAAAATGGCCATTCTACCAAAAGCGATCTACAGATTCAATGCAATCCCCATCAAAATACCAATCCAATCCTTCAAAGAGTTAGATAGAACAATTTGCAAATTCATCTGGAATAACAAAAAACCCAGGATAGCTAAAACTATCCTCAACAATAAAAGGAGTTCAGGAGGAATCACTATCCCTGAACTCAAGCAGTATTACAGAGCAATAGTGATAAAAACTGCATGGTATTGGTACAGAGACAGACAGATAGACCAATGGAACAGAATTGAAGACCACGAAATGAGCCCACACACCTATGGGCACTTGATTTTTGACAAAGGAGCCAAAACCATCCAATGGAAAAAAGATAGCATTTTTAGCAAATGGTGCTGGTTCAACTGGAGGTCAACATGTAGAAGAATGCAGATCGATCCATGCTTATCACCCTGTACAAAGCTTAAGTCCAAGTGGATCAAGGACCTCCACATCAAATGAGATACACTCAAACTAATAGAAGAAAAACTAGGGAAGCATCTGGAACACATGGGCACTGGAAAAAATTTCCTGAACAAAACACCAATGGCTTATGCTCTAAGATCAAGAATCGACAAATGGGATCTCATAAAACTGCAAAGCTTCTGAAAGGCAAAGGACACTGTGGTTAGGACAAAACGGCAACCAACAGATTGGGAAAAGATCTTTACCAATCCTACAACAGATAGAGGCCTTATATCCAAAATATACAAAGAACTCAAGAAGTTAGACCACAGGGAGACAAATAACCCTATTAAAAAATGGGGTTCAGAGCTAAACAAACAATTCACAGCTGAGGAATGCCGAATGGCTGAGAAACACCTAAAGAAATGTTCAACATCTTTAGTCATAAGGGGAATGCAAATCAAAACAACCCTGAGATTTCACCTCACACCAGTGAGAATGGCTAAGATCAAAAACTCAGGTGACAGCAGATGCTGTCGAGGATGCGGAGAAAGAGGAACACTCCTCCATTGTTGGTGGGATTGCAGACTGGTACAACCATTCTGGAAATCAGTCTGGAGGTTCCTCAGAAAATTGGACATTGAATTGCCTGAGGATCCAGCTATACCTCTCTTGGGCGTATACCCAAAAGATGCCCCAACATATAAAAAAAGACACGTGCTCCACTACGTTCATCGCAGCCTTATTTATAATAGCCAGAAGCTGGAAAGAACCCAGATGCCCTTCAACAGAGGAATGGATACAGAAAATGTGGTACATCTACACAATGGAATATTACTCAGCTATCAAAAACAACGACTTTATGAAATTCGTAGGCAAATGGTTGGAACTGGAAAATATCATCCTGAGTGAGCTAACCCAATCACAGAAAGACATACATGGTATGCACTCATTGATAAGTAGCTATTAGCCCAAATGCTTGAATTACCCTAGATGCCTAGAACAAATGAAACTCAAGACGGATGATCAAAATGTGAATGCTTCATGCCTTCTTTAAAAGGGGAAAAAGAATACCCTTGGAAGGGAAGAGAGAGGCAAAGATTAAAACAGAGACTGAAGGAACACCCATTCAGAGCCTGCCCCACATGTGGCCCATACATATACAGCCACCCAATTGGACAAGATGGATGAAGCAAAGAAGTGCAGACTGACAGGAACCGGATGTAGATTGCTCCTGAGAGACACAGCCAGAATACAGCAAATACAGAGGCGAATGCCAGCAGCAAACCACTGAACTGAGAATAGGACCCCCGTTGAAGGAATCAGAGAAAGAACTGGAAGAGCTTGAAGGGGCTCGAGACCCCATATGTACAACAATGCCAAGCAACCAGAGCTTCCAGGGACTAAGCCACTACCTAAAGACTATACATGGACTGACCCTGGACTCTGACCTCATAGGTAGCAATGAATATCCTAGTAAGAGCACCAATGGAAGGGGAAGCCCTGAGTCCTGCTAAGACTGAACCCCCAGTGAACTAGACTGTTGGGGGGAGGGCGGCAATGGGGGGAGGGTTGGGAGGGGAACACCCATAAGGAAGGGGAGGGGGAGGGGGATGTTTGCCCGGAAACTGGGAAAGGGAATAACACTCGAAATGTATATAAGAAATATTCAAGTTAATAATAATAAAAAAAAAGAAATACAGGACAACACAGGTAAACAAGTAGAAGCCCTTAAAGAGGAAACAAAAACTCCCCTAAAGAATTACAGGAAAACACAACCAAACAGGTGGAAGAATTTAATAAAACCATCCATGATTTAAAAATGGAGATAGAAACAATAAAGAAATTACAAAGGGAGACAACCCTGGAGATAGAAAACCTAGGAAAGAAATCAGGAGTCATAGATCCAAGTATCACCAACAGAATACAAGAGATAGAAGAGAGAATCTCAGGGGCAGAAGATACCATAGAAACCACTGACACAGCCCTCAAAGATAATGTAAAATGCAAAAAGCTCCTAACCCAAAACATCTAGGAAATCTAGGACACAATGAGAAAATCAAACCTACCTAAGGATAATAGGTATAGAAGAGAGTGAAGACTCCCAACTTAAAGGGCCAGTAAATATCTTCAACAAAATTATAGAAGAAAACTTCCCTAACCTAAAGAAAGAGATGACCATAAACATATAAGAAGTCTACAGAACTCCAAATAGATTGGACAAGAAAAGAAATTCCTCCCATCACATAGTAGTCAAAATACGAAAGTCACAAAATAAAACAAAACAAAACAAAACAAAACAAAAAGAATATTAAAAGCAGTAAGGGGAAAATGTCAAGTAACTATAAAGGCAGACCTATCAGAATTATGCCAGACTCCTCATCAGAGACTATGAAAGCCAGAAGACCCTGGGCAGATGTCATACAGATCCTAAGAGAACACAAATGCCAACCCAGGCTACTATATCCAGCAAAACTCTCAATTAACATCATTGGAGAAACCAAGATATTCCATTACAAAACCAAATTTATACAATATCTTTCTACAAGTCCAGCCCTACAAAGGATAATAGATGGAAAACTCCAATACAAGGAGGGAAACTACACCTTAGGAAAAGCAAGAAAATAATCTCCTTGCAACAAAATCAATAAAAGAAAGACACAAAATCATAATTCTACCTCTAACAACAAAAATAACAGGAAACAACAATCACTATTCCTTAATATCGCTTAACAACATTTGACTCAATTCCCCAATAAAAAGACAGATTAACAGACTACATACATAAAGAGGAACCAGCATTTTGCTGCATACAAGAAACACAACTCAGTGACAAAGACAAACACTACCTTAGAGTAAAAGGTTGGAAAACAATTTTCCAAGCAAATGGTCCAAAGAAATAAGTTGGAGTAGCCATTCTAATATTGATTAAAATTGACTTTCAACCAAAGTTATCAAAAAGATAAGGAAGGACACTTCATATTCATCAAAAATAAAATCCACCAAGATGAACTCTCAATCCTGAATATCTATATTCCAAACGCAAGGGCACTTACATTCATAAAATAAATCATATTAAAGCTCAAGGCACAAATTGCACCTCATACAATAATAGTAGGAGATTTCAATATCCCACTCTCAGCAATGGACAGATTATGGAAACAGAAATTAAACAGATATAGAGAGACTAACAGAAGTTATGAAACAAATGGATTTAACAGTTATTTATAGAACATTTCATGCTAAAACAAAAGAATATACCTTCTGCTCAACACCTCATGGTACTTTCTCCAGGATTGACCATATATATAATTGTCACAAAACAGGCCTCAATAGATACAAGAAGATTGAAACAATCCCATGCATCCTATCAGATCACCACAGACTAAGGCAACAACAGAAAGCCCACATATACATGGAAGTTGAACAACACTCTACTCAATGATAACTTGGTCAAGGAAGAAATAAAGAAAGAAATTAAAGACTTTATAGAATTTAATGAAAATGAAGGCACAACATACCCAAATTTATGGGACACAATGAAAGCTGTGCTAAGGAGAAAACTCATAGCTCTCAGTGCCTCCAAAAGAAATTGGAGAGAGCATATATTGGTACCTTGACAGTACACCTAAAAGCTCTAGAACAAAAAAGAAGCAACACACCCAAGAGGAGTAGAAGGCAGGAAATAACCAACTCAGGGCTGAAATCACACAAGTAGGAAGAAAAAGGACTATATAAAGAATCAACAAAACCAGGAGCTGGTTCTTGAAAAATAATCAACAAGATAGATATACTGTTAGCCAGACTAACCAGAGGACACAGAGACTATATTCAAATTAACAAAATCGAAATGAAAAGGGAGAGAACAACAGAATCAGAGGAAATTCAGAAAATCATCAGATCCTATATTTAACAAAAACCTATATTTAACAAAATGGAAAAATCTGGATAAAATGGGTGATTTTTGAAACAGATACCAGGTACCAAAGTTAAATGAAGATGATATAAACCATCTAAACATAACATCTAAAGAAATAGAAATAGTTATGAAAAGTCTCCCATCCAAAAAAAGCCCAGGACCAGAAGGGTTTAGTGCAGAATCCTATCAGACACTCATAGAAAACCTCATACCAATACTGTCCAAACTATTCCACAAACTAGAAACAGAAGGAGCACTACCCAATTCCTTGTATGAAGCCACAATTATGCTTATACCTAAACCACACAAAGACCCAACAACAAAAGAGAACTTCAGAACAATTTCCCTTATGAATATCGATGCAAAAATACTCAATAGAATTCTTGCAAACCAAATGCATGAACACATCAAAATGATCATCCATCATGATCAAGTAGGCTTCATCCCAGGGATACGGGAATGGTTCAATATATGGAAATCCATCAACATAATCCACTATGTAAACAAGTCAAAGGAAAAAACCACATGATCATCTCATTAGATGCTGAGAAAGCATTTGACAAATTTCAACACCCCTTCATGTTAAAAGTCTTGGAACGATCGGGAATTCAAGGCCCATACTTAAACATAGTAAAAGTGATATACAGCAAACCAGTAGCCAACATCAAATTAAATGAAGAGAAACTTGAAGCAATCCCACTAAAATCAGGGACTAGACTAGGCTGCCCACTCTTTCCCTACTTATATAATATAGTTCTTGAAGTCCTAGCCAGAGTAATCACAACAAAAGGAGATCAAAGGTATACAGATTGGAAAGGAAGAAGTCAAAATATCACTATTTGCAGATGATATAATGGTATACTTAAGTGACCCCAAAAGTTCCACCAGAAAACTACTAAGCCTGAAAACCAATTTCAGCAAAGTAGATAGGTATAAAATTAACTCAAAACAAAACAACAGCCTTCCTCTACTCTAAGGATAAGCAGGATGAGAAAGAAATTAGGGAAATGACACCCTTCAAAATTGTCAAAAATAATATAAAATACCTTGGTGTGACTCTAACCAAACAAGTGAAAGATCTGTATGGCAAGAACGTCAAGTCTCTGAAGGAAGAAATTCCTATTCTCTTGGAATGACAGGATTATTACAATAAAAATGGCCATTTTGCCAAAGTAATCTACAGATTCAAAGCAATCCCCATCAAAATTCCAACTCAATTCTTCATAAAGTTAGAAAAAGCAATTTGCAAATTCATTTGGAATAACAAAAACCCAGAATAGTGAAAACTGTTCTCAACAATAAAAGAACTTCTAGGGGAATCACCATCCCTGACCTCAGGCTGTATTACATATGAATAGTGAAAAAACCTGTATGGTATTGGTACAGAGATAGGTGTGGAGGGCCACCCTCACATCCTCCATTGTTTGATGGCACCGATATCCGGCAGGATGCACCTAGTAAAAGGGCAACACTCAAGCGCCTGGTAAATTCCTCACTCAGGGGGACACGTATGCTGTGGTACGTCATCTGGCATGTTTGGCAGCGACCAGCCAGAGAGTGACACATCCTAGGCGAGGATAGTTTCCTATATAAGGGATGGTTTTTCCCTCACTCGGGGTCTCTGTATTGTAAGCTTATGCTCTCGCTCTCAAGATGCATTAAAGCTTTTTCTGCAGGAGGATCCTTTGTGTCCCGTGTCATTCTTGCTGGCGAGAAGTAGCGTGGGACAGATAGGCAGGTAGATGAATGGAATAGAATTGAAGACCCAGAAATGAACCCACACACCTATGGTCACTTGAATTTGACAAAGGAGCTAAAACCATCTAGTGGAAAAAAGCCTTTTCAACAAATGGGGCTGGTTCAACTCTAGGTCAGCATTTAGAAGAATGCAAATTGATCCATTCTTATCACCCTATACAAAGATTAAGTCCAAGTGGATCAAGGACCTTCACATAAAATCAGAAACACTCAAACTAATAGAAGAAAAAGTGGAAAAGAACCCCGAACGCATGGGCACTGGGGAAAGTTTCCTGAACAAAACACCAAGAGTTTGTGCTCCTAAGATTAAGAATCAGAATATGGGACCTCATAAAACTGCAAAGCTTCTCTAAGGCAAAGGACACTGTCATTAGGACAAATCGGCAACCAACATATTGGGAAAAGGTCTTTACCAACCCTACATCTGAAAGAGGGCAATATTCAATATATACAAGGAACTCAAGAAGTTAGACTCCAGACAGACAAATAACCCTATTAAAAATGGAATAAAGAGCTAAACAAAGAATTCTCAGATAAGGATATCGAATGACCGAGAAGTACCTAAAGAAATGTTCAGGATTCTTAGTCATTAGGGAAAAGATAGTCATAGCAACTCTGAGATTCCACCACAGTCCAGTCAGAATGGTTAAGATAAATGGTTAAGATAAGAACACTCCTCCATTGGTGGGATTGTAAGCTGGTAAAACCACTCTGTAAATCAGTCTGGAGGATCCTCAGAAAATTGGGCATTGCACTACCTGAGGACCCAGCTATACCACTCCTGGGCATATAACCAAATAATGCTCCAACATGCAACAAAGAAACATGCTCCACAATGTTCACAGCAGCCTTATTTATAATACCCAGAAGCTGGAAAGATCCCAGATGCCCTTCAACAGAGGAATGAATACAGAAAATGTCATACATCTACACAATGGAGTATTACTCAGCTATCAAAAACAATAACATCATGAAATTCATAGGTAAATGGATGGAATTAGAAAATATCATCCTGAGTGAGGTAATCCAATTACAAAAAACCACACATGGTATGCTCTCACTGATAAGTGAATATTAGCCCAAAATGCTCGAATTACCCCATGAATCTCAAGACAAAGGATAACCAAAAAGTGAATGCTTCAATCTTCCTCAAAAGGAGGAACAAATATATTCACAGGAGAGGATATGGAGACAAAGTTTGGAGCAGAGAATAAAGGAATGGCCACTCAGAGCCTGCCCCACCTGAGGATCCAGCCCATATATACATACATACATACATACATATATATATACATATATATATACATACATATATATATATATATATCCAGCCACCAAAACTAGACAATATTTATGAAGCTAAGAAGTTCATGCTAACAGGAGCCTGAGAGGCTCAGCCAGAGCATGACAAATACAGAGGCTAATATTAGCGGTAAGCCATTGAACTGAGAATGGGGTCCCCATTGGATGAATTAGAGAAAGGATTGAAGGAGCTGAAGGGGTTACAACCCCATAAGAACAACAATACCAACCAACCACAGCTACCAGGGACTAAACCAACTACCCAAAGAGTACACAAAAACAGATCCAGATGCATATGTAGCAGAGGATGGCCTTGTTGGGCACCAATGGGAGAAGAAACTCTTGGTCTTGCCAAGGCTGGACCCTCCAAAGTAAGCGAATGTCAAGGTGGGAATAGGGGGTTGTTGTGGAGGGGGAACACTCTTGAAGAAAAAAGGAGGAGGATGGGATAGGGTACGGGAAACTGAGGAAGGGACTAACATTTGAAATGTAAATAAAAATATCCAATTAAAAAAAAGATTATACCTTCTACTTTGCACCCCATGGAACCTTCCCCAAAATTGACCATATAATTTGTTACAAAGCAAACCTCAACAGATGCAAGAGAATTGATATAACATCTTGTTATCAGTCTACTGAGGATTAAAGCTGGATTTCAACAACAGTCTGCTTACTTATCAAGTGAACAACTCGCCACGCAATAATCCTGGATCAGAGAAGAAATAAAGAAATTAAAACCTTTCTAGAATTCGATAAAAAAAAAATAAAGGCAAAACATACCCAAATTTTTGGGACACAATGAAGCAGTGCTAAGACAAAAGTTCATAACACTAAATGCCGAGATAAAGAAATCAGAAAGCTCTCATACCAGCAATTTAAAACTACACCTAAAAACTCTAAAAAGAAAAAAACAAGCACATGGAAGGGGAGTAAAAGACAGAAAATATCAAATTAAGGGCTGAAAACAAAGAAAATCAAAGAAACCAAGTTTGTTCTTGAAGAAAATCAACAAAATAGACAAACCTTTAATCAGACTTTAATGTAAAATTGGATACTCTAAATTGAATAGAACTAAAAATGGGGAAATAGCCTTGAATTCCTTAGTACAGGACACAGTTTCCTGAACAGAACACCAATGGCTCAGACTGCAAGATCGACAATGGATAAATGGTCTCTCATGAATCTGAAAAGCTTCTGTAAGGCAAAGGACACTGTCAACAGGACAAAATAGCAGCCTACAGATTGGGAGCAGATCATCACTAACCCTACATCTGACAGAGGGCTAACATCCAAAAATTTATAAATAACTCAAAAAGTTAGACACTAAGAACATGAGTAACCCAATTAAAAAATTGGGGTACAGAGCTAAACAGAATTCTCAACAGAGGAATCTTGAATGACCAAGAAGCAGTTAAAGAAATGTCCTTAGTCATCAGAAAATGCAAATCAAAACAACTTTGAGGTTTTTTTTATTTATTAGTATAGCTAAATTCAAAAGTTCAAGAGATAGCGCATGCTGGCAAGGATGTGGAGAAAGGGAAACACCCCTCTTTTGCTGGTGTTAGTGTAAACTTGTACAACCATTTTGGAAAACAATTTGACAGTTTTCAGAAAATTGTGAAGAGTTCTACCTCAAGACCTGGCTATACCACTCCTGGGTATATATCTAAAAGATGTCCCACTATACCACAGGGATATTGCTCAACTATGTTCATAGCAGCTTTATTCATAATAGCCAGAAACTAGAAACAATCTAGATGTCCCTCAATTGAAGAATGGATAAAGATGATGTGGTACATCTATACAACAGAACACTATTCAGTCATTAAAATCAAAGACAATTTGAATTTCAAAGGCAAGTGAATGAAATGGTAATATCATCCTGAGTGAGGTAGCCCAGTCCCAAATGGACATGCCTAGCATGTACTTGCTTATAAGTGGGTATTAGCCACAAAACACAGGACACCCTGCTACAGTCCACAGACACAATGAAGCTAAGCAAGAAGAAAAGCCCAAGTGAAGATGCTTGGATCTCACTTAGAAGGGGGAGGGAACTGGGTGGAAAAGGGGATGGGGAGGGAAATGGAGGGTGTTTGGGTGAGTGAATAGACAGGAGAGATGGCCATATGACCAGGAGAATAAATAGAAATCTGCAATTGGGATAGCAAGGAGGGTGTATATCCAGGGTATGCCAGAGACCTAGGATAGGGGAGGTGTCCACAAATCAGTGGGATTAACCTTAGTTGTTACATGGGGGATATGAAACCTAAAGAGGCCACCCCCTGTAGCCAGACAGGAACTCCAGTGAGAGATAGGGATACCAACCTATCTGCAATACTTTTGACCCAAAAGTCTATCCTGTCTAGAAGAATTATAGAGACAAAGATAGAGTAAGGACTGAGGGAATGGCCAAGCAATAACTGGCCCAACTGGAGAACAGTCCCACAAGCAAGCATCAGTCCCTTACACTACTAATGATATTCTGCTAGGCTTGCAGACTCTGAGAGCCTCTACCCAGCAGCTGACTCAGACAGATGTAGAGACCCACAGTCAAATAGTGAGTGGAGCTTGAAGGCAATTACAGAAGAGTTGGAGAAAGGATTGAGAGCCACAATGAAAATAGGAACTCCATAGGAAGATAGGGGTCAACTAACCTGGACCCTTGAGGCTCTCAGAGACTGAATCATCAACCAAAGAGCATACATGGGCTATACGTAACCCCACCCCACCCCCACCCCTGATGTAGCAGATGTGCAGCTAGGTCTTCATGTAGGAGCCGAAAAACTGGAGCAGGGACTATGGCAAAGCTGTTGCCTATCTGTGAGATACATTCTCCTAGCAGGGCTACTTTGCCTAGCTTCAGTTGGGGAGAATGTACCTAGCCCTGTAGAGACTTGATGTGTCAGAGTGAGAGGATACCCAGAGGGAGCCTCCACCATCTCAGAGGAGAAAGGGGGAAGAGGAGGGGGAGAGACTGTGGAGGGGGTGTCTAGGAATGGCAGCGGTGATCAGAAGATAAGGTGAATAAATAAAAAAAATAAAATTTAAAAAAACACAACAAAAAAAGTCCCTGGTCTTGTGCCCCACCCCTTCTCTTCTCCCCACCTCTCTCTTTGTCTGCCTTAGACCTTTAAAACAGTAAGCAAGTTCCCAATTAAATGCTTCTTTTTCGTGGTCATGGTGTCTCTTCACAGCGATAGAAGAGTGATTAAAGTTTATACACGTTTGAAATGTATATTAGTCATTTATCATGGAAGTAAATATTTATACCTTCATAAGATTCTACTATAAGATAAAAGCTATCAGATATCAGATAGTAGCAATGGCAGCAAGCATGTCTCAAGGCTCCTGAGAACAGCAAAATCCCCATGGGACAGCTACAAGGCCATCTTATCACTTTCTGCATTACTTATCTTTTGCTTTGGGTTCCTAGAAATCTTTAATTGCTTAAAAGATTAGCCTTGCATGCAAAAATTATTAATTTTTAAAAATGTTTATTTAATCTTTTTTTTGTATACTCCAGGTTTTATCACCCCTCCCGACCCACCCTCTCACTATTCCACATCCTACACTTTCCCCTGCCCCCACCTCATCTTCACAAGGATTGTCCCAGCCACTCAACCCCAACACCACCAGATGTTCCCTCTCCCTGGGGCCTCCAGGCTCTTGAGGGTTAGGTGCATCTTCTCTGAGTGAACCCAGACCTTGTAGTCCTCAACTGTATATGTGTCCTCAGCTGTTGTATGCTGCCTGGTTGGTGGTCCAGTGTCTGAGAGATCTCAGGGATTCAGGTTAATTGAGACTGTTGGTCTTCCTACAGGGTCACCTTCTTCCTCAGCTTCTTCTAGCTTTTTCCTCATTCAACACAGGGGTCATCAGCTTCTGTTCATTGGTTGGGTGCACATATCTGTATGTGACTCTTTCAGGTGCTTGTTGGGTCTTTCTGAGGGCAGTTGTGATAGGTCCCTTTTTGTGAGCACCCCATAGCCTCAGTAATAGTGTCAGACCTTGGGACCTTCCCTTGAGCTGGATTCCATTTTGGGCCTGTCACTGTACTTCCTTTTCCTCAGGCTCTTCTCCATTTTTGTTCCTGCAGTTCTGTCAGACAGGAACAATTATGGGTCAGAGTTTTTGAGTGTGGGATGGCAACCTCATTCCTCACTTGATGATGTCTTGCTGTTGGAAGTGAGCTCTACAAGTTCTCTCTCCACTGTAGGGCATTTCATCTAAGGTCCCTCCCTTTGAGTCCTGAGAGTCTCTCACCTCCCCAGTCTCTGGTACTTTCTGGAGGGTCACCCCCCCCAACTCCTACCTCCACAGGTTTCCTGTTTCCATTCTTTCTGTTGGCCCTTGGGGGGCTTCAGTCCTTTTCCCCCATCCAACACCTGATCATGTTTCCCTCTTCCCCTCCCTGTCCCCTTTACCACTGAGGACCCTCGCTCCCCTCTCCTGTGACTGTTTTCTTCTCCCTCCCAAGTGGGATTGAAGTGTCCTCACTTGGACCCTTCAGCTTGTTAACCTTTTTGAATTCTATGGACTGTATCCTCGGTATTCTGTACTTTTTTTCTTTTGGCTAATACTCACTTATTAGTGAGAACATGCCATGCATGTCCTTTTGTGTTTGAGTTACCTCACTCAATGATTACTAAATTTTAACCACAGCTTTTTAACCCTCCCCCAAGATATCTGATCATCTAGTTGCTGGACACTAGATAGTCACTAAGTAATTTCCTGCCCAAGAATCTCCTGAAACTCTGTCTAAAAGTCACTAAATTTTAGCTGCTACAGTAAAAAAGTGGGCTTTCAATTATTTTTCATTTTTTTTTTGGTTTTTATTTCTAAGGCCTCTCAAGGGACACTGAAAATGCTAAAATTGGAAATGAAATAGAAAATTAAAGACTCCGGAAGACTTATTAACACTGAGAATTATATTTGTAGGTTTAAATATTATTTTAATTGTTTTATATTAGGCTAATTATTGGGTAATTTAATTGAACAATTACATTTCTATTGCTTTAAATTGTATGTTGCTAAAAATACAGAGAAATCTAAGCTCTTGGAAATATCACAAATGCATTATCACTTATCCTATTGAAAAGGGTTGAAAGAAATGAGGCAACATGAACAATTCTTTCTCCCACTTGCAAAAATATACACTCTTCAGCCTACACTAGACTACAAATGAACTTATGTGTATTTGTACATCATGTTTATACTTCTGCTACCATTAAAAAAGACTTCACATGTTTTGATTTTTTTTCCTTGCATGACATGTGAATCAGCACCAAGGACTGTCCTTGCCTCCTGCCCCAACTGCCCATTTCCACTTATTCCTGTCAAAATTGCCTGAGTCTCAGCACTGAGTGTTACAGTCACCATTTACTGATCTTTTGGCTTCCCCTTTGATTTGCTATTACAGATTCTCCATCGAATGAAAGTGATATTTTTTTTTTTGAGTGAGAATCTTTACATAGATTTCTGATTATTTCTTTTTTGTTTTGTTTTTAAGTTGAATATTTTCTTTATTTCCATTTCAAATATTATCCCCTTTCCCAGTTTCCCTTCTGAAACATCCCTATCCCATCCCCCCTTATCCTGCTTCTATGAAGGTGCTCCCTCACCCACCCACCCACCCCTGTCTCACCACCCTAGCATTCCTCTATACTGGAGCATCAAGTCTTCACAGGACCAAGCCCCCCCCCCCACTGATGACAGATAAGGACCCTTAAGCTCCTTTAGTCCTTCCTCTAACTCCTGTGATCAGCCCAATGGTTGGCTTCGAACATCTGCATTTGTATTGGTTAGGATCTGGCAGAGCTTCTCAGGAGACAGCTGTATCAGACTCCTGTCAGCAAGCACCTTTTGGTATCAACCATAAGGTCTGGGTTTGGTGTCTGCATGTGGGATGGATCCCCAGGTGGAGCAGTCTCTGGATGGCTTTTTCTTCAGTCTTTGATTCATTCCTTGTCCCTATATTTCCCTTAGACAGAAGCAAGTCTGGAAAAGAAATCTTTGAAAGCTCCAATTTAGATTAAGCCACTCTCCCAGTTATCTCCAGTTCTTAAGGATTTTCAGAAGTTCTTATGTCACTAGGAATGAAAGACAAGTTCTTTGTACTGTAAAAGGTTTTTCCAGGGACTGGGAAACTTCCCAGCATAAGTTCTCTCTCTCTAGAAAGACAACTCTGGGGGAGAAGTGTTAGTGATTGTGGTCAAGCTGATACCAGACAGGGACTGGTGACAGCCACTGGTGATTTATGGAGCCAAAATTATTGACAGAACAAAGCTAATTATCTGCGGCTGGCAAGAATGACCAGTGAGAAACTCTAAACTAGTCTAACTCTTAAGTGTTCATACATATAGACAGACATTTGGTAACTAATTTGGTTATACATTGGTAACTAATTTCTGATTACAGCAGCATTAGAGTTTCTTTCTCTCTTGCCCTGGGGCCTCACCTCTCACTGGCCAGGTAAAAGGGAAGCTTGAAGCTTATTAGTTCTTTGTGAACCAGAAGAAGAAAATCACACTCACAGAAAGGAAAAACATCACACAAGTAATATGCACAAACACACATACATTCATACATGTACAAGTTCTGATTCTGGTCAGGCCCAACTACTTGTCTCATCAACTCCACAAGTATTTCATACATACACCTGATTATACACACACACACACACACACACACACACACAGAGACTTACTCATTCTGGATGAAAAATGAACTCCATCCTTTATTTCTCAAAGAAAGAAAAAGCTTCTACCATTTTATTGCTAAATAAAGAAGCCTTGTGAGTAAAAGAGAAAAAAACATGCCTTATTGTTGTCCTTAGCACTTATATTTTCTTAGAATAGATCACATGGTTTTCCGAGTATGTTTACATTCTGAAAGTTTATCATAAATCAAATAAAAAGTTTTAGCAGGAATGTTTATATGAGTTTCCATTTTAAGACTGGTTATCTAATTAAGCATTCATTATCTGTCACTATCTTCACAAGTTCATTAAAAGCTTAAAATATTTTTCATGCCATAAGTTAGCATAGTTTTGTCAAGAGGCAAATCACTGCATTGTGTCTCATTAGTTTTGAAATTTTTGTATAGATAAATACAAACTTCTGTCCTTTCTTCTACAATAAATTATCTGTTCCCAGTGTATAGCATTAGTTAGCAGAAAAGGGTTCCCCAACTAGCCTAGAAGGAATAATTTACCTGGCCATGAATTTGTTCAAAGCCCACCTTCTATCCTAAGGGCAATTAGTCCGTGACCCATGAGATTTGCAGAGCCCATATGTAGCTTTTTCTATAAGGGTTCAAAATTAGTTGTATAAGTTTAGGAATTCTACAGAATCATTAGGAAAGAAATCACTGATTCCTCTATGTACCATTGCTACCAGATAATACATCTTTGTTGATCTATAGAAAATCTGACCTACAGGTTGGGATAATGCCCAGGAATCATTAGAATATATAATAATGACAGGAAAAATATATCATCAATAAGACTCAATCCTGAGATGAAATTTCTGAAGGCCATGAAATTCAGAATTTATCCATCATAGACCTTGAAAAAACTGCAGGCCATCTTTAGGAATGTCATCTGCTAGCCTTAGCCTCTCCTAGATGGCTCCTGACACACCAGTCCAGTCACCATTTAATTATACTGCCCCATGTTGCAACTTCTTAGACTGACAATGATCTGCCTACACTTCCCTTTCTGTTCTTGAGTCCAATAAGTCTGTTCTTCTCTCAGTATTTCTATCTTGATCTCAACCTGGAATACTCTAAACATAAAGTATCTTCCATGTTTCAGTTCAGAAATCTCTTCGCTTGGAGACCTTTCCTAATCAGTCTACCAAATATTCCTTGTTACTTTATCATTAAGGCATTTTATTTTCCTCTCACCATTTATTACTATCTAAATGTAGTGTACTTTGGCCTAACTTCATGTTCTCTCATCAGTGATAAATATGGTGCCACAAGGTACAGACTTGATCTGTTATAGCCATCTCCATTCCAAGATGGTGACACAGTCAGAAAATGCTCAACATATTGCTAGAGGATGTCTTAGTTAAGATTATTATTCCTATGATAAAATATCATGACCAAAATCAATCTGAGGAGGAAAGGGTTTATTTGGCTTAGACTTCTATATCATCGTTTATCACTGAAGGATATTAGGACAGGAACTGAACCAGGGCAGAAACCTGGAGGCAGGAGCTGATATAGAGGTGACAGAAGTGCTGTTTATTGGCTTGCTCCCCATGGCTTGCTCAGCCTACTTTCTTATAGAATCCAGGACCACCAGCCCAGGGATGGCACTACCCATGATGGGCAGGGCCCTCCTCCATCAACCACCAAATAGGAAAATATCCTGCAAGCTTGCCCACAGGCTGATCATATGGAGGCATTTTCTCTCTTGAGGCTCCCCTCCTTCAAATGGCTTTAGTTATGACAAGTTGTCATTAAGCTAACCAGCACAGATGGAGGTTCCAGAGCTGTGGACTCCGGCAGTTTGACATAAATGCTGAATCTCTGATGGGTTCACATGGATGTCTGCACACAATCCACAAGTATAGTTAAAGAGAGAAACTGTAGAGAAGTAGTTCCTATGTGGTTGGACAGAAATCTCAATGAAGGGCTCTCCCAGGCATGTTGTGATCATATCACCTATCTGGGCTTTGGCATTGCAATTTTTGTTTGTTCCATGAAACAAAGGCAATAACTCCCAAAAGTAGCAGCAGGCAACCCTAAGACGATGACTGTCATTGACTGTGCTAGTGTCTAATACACAGCTTTTCTTTTTCTTTTTCTTTTTTTTTTTAGATCCAATTGATAAGATATAATTGCCCACTTAAACATACAAAGCCTGGTACCATCCATCCCTTAGGAACATTGATAACAACCTGTAAATACACAGAGCGAGATCTTTACATCAGCCTCCTCCTGCCACAGCTTCTCCCCTTTTCTCTCCCTCCTGTCTCTTCCTTTCTGTTCTAGTCTCTTCCTCTTCCTTCAAACTTCTCTCCTGCCCTTCCTTCCTTCTCCTCCTTTGACAGGCCACCTTCTATCCTGTACCTGCCCCTCACCTGTATCTTACAAATTCAATGGGGAGAAGGTTCTGGTGAAGTCACCTGATTCCTGAGTACTGATTAGGCAGCTGTCCTTGGGGCAGTGGAATTAGCATCAAAATACAGATGACTTCAGGGCAAACCACAACATTTCTCCCTTTTTATCCAGTTAAAAAGCCTTTTCACTTATATATAAATTGAGTACAATTATTACCATTCTACAATTTATAAAGCATATGATATTCTCAACACCCAGTCCATCACTATATCAGTTAAACAGAACATTTAGTTATTCATTCCAGCTTAAGAAAGGCTTAAAATCTATATTATATCTTGGTTAGCTTGTATACTATCTGATAACTATTTAATAAAATATATATTATTCAGAGTTAAACAGCCTAATAAGCTATGAGACTATAATCAGTCTTCAACCCCGTCAGAAATCTGAGAATGACCAAATATCTATACACAAAGAAAACCTAACACGGCTTCCAGAACTGAGAGGTTGTAGAGACAAATCCCCACTAGCACAGTCCTCTGTTAGCAACATGTGAGCGCAAGTGTTCAGCCTTCTGGACCAAAATCAACTGACAGACTCTTGAAATGCAGATTTCGAAGGGCTGATCACCCTGTCTTGGCAGGGTTTATCAGTCAACTATTCTGCATAATTTGTCCTTTTCTGGACAGTATTAGTCTGCAGATGAAACAGTGGCTGCCTACCCACAAAGTATTCCCTCCACAAAATTTGAGATTTAAAGTTATTTATCTTTAGTTGAGACATTATCTGCTCCTAATTACCCTTTGGTGGATACAGTTTTTCTTAAAGATAGAGCTTCAATTTATTTACTTAAAGAAATTTTTAAAATAATAGTGTCTTACGTGGGACCTTGACAAGGTGAAGCAATAAAGCTTGTATTTTATGTACACTTTGCTAATTCTGATCATGCAAATACACTACGGCCAATTCCAAGTAATCAACCTGAAGTCACCAGACATAAACCGGAGAGGAGGCCAGCACCACTGTCTCATCCAACTCACCATGCTGGTATCAGCTCATCTACACCGCAACAATGCAGCAAAACATTTCATATTCACTTCTGACACCTGCAGAAAAAAAAATGGAAAGAAAACAGTGTTAGTCATGTGCCAGAAATTAGAAATAACCTTGGTGACTTACCCACGAGCATACCTTGTGAAAAGACAAAACAAGACTTTACACCCAGCTCTCTCTGACACTAAGGGATTGTACCTTTCAGATATCAGGGGTGGTGATAAAAAGAGGCAACAGCAACAAAAGAATTTTGAAAAATAAAATAATATTTTATAAAGAAAGAGTTCTGTTAAGTGTTAAGAGCTTCTTTTTTCTTTTAAAAAAACTTTAGTGTGTGTGTGTGTGGGAGGGGAGTATTTCACATCATACACCCTGATTCTACTTATCTTCCCATCTCTTCATATCTGCCTTTTGCCCTTACAATCTCCAACAAGCAAATATCACTTTTTTTAAGCTGTGATGTGTCATTGTGTGCCACACAATATTCCCTTCTGTCCACGTATCTCTACTTGAAAATGTTCATTGCAGTGAGTCATTGGTCGGGTTGAGGCCTTTGGTTTCTGACACACTGTCAATACTGGATCCCGACTGGGACTCCTCTTGGATATGTTATTGTTTCCCTGTGTCACTGAGATTCTACTACAGCTTTGGATCTGAAAAGGACTGGCCCCTTCACCAACTATAGCAGTGCATAGATGGCGCAGATGTTGAGATGGGCCAACACCCTGGACCTGAGCCTGGGTGGAAGCTGAGCTGGCTCTCCTGCACCCATACAATCAGGGTAAGCTCTTCAGCACTGCCCTGACAAGCTTACCCAATGCTTCAGCCATCAATAGGCAGGGCCAGCTCTCTCACTTTCACCACCTCAGACTAGTTCACCCATTCCCACGCCACCAAGGCCAGCTCACTGTGCTTCCCATGTGAGGTGCTGTCCACTCTCCTGAAGTATGCAGCTCTCCTGCTCCTGTTCTTACCCTCGTGACCTCTGGGCCAGCTCTCCCAGGACACTCAAGCAATGGGGCAGGGCCATCATCTGTGCAATGCCAGGCGGCAGCCAGGAACATCCTCCTGACCTTTGCTGGTAACAGACACCCACTGCTGTAGTGCCATGAACACAGAAATGGTCCTTAGCAAGAGGACAAGCCAGGACCCCACCGTGGCTTAAAGCGGTATTGCCAGCTATTCACGTTCAGCTGGTCTTCACCACCCTCCCATCGCCAGTTCTGCCTCTCTTCCTACTGCACACACCATTTGTCTCTTTCTCTTCCATCTGTTCACCACTTTCTCGTTCATCTAAGTAGTACCCAGGACCTCTGGGTGTCTGGGGTCAGCTCAAGTGTGCTATATCCTGGCCATGCTGGGAAGTACCCAGTGGACGGCTCATCCTAGGCTTGTTCTGCCCATACATACTGCATGGCACCTCTGCCGACCTGGCTTCAGGTCGGGGGGGCTTCTCAGGTTTGCCCTGCCCAAACAGGCTACATGACACCAGGGAGGGGTAGTGAAAGGGTGGATCAAGCTGCTTCTTAATAACATGAGAATTTTCTAAATATTCTGTCTTCCTCACAGATTATGCAAAGTTTACTCCTATCTATGGCATATATGAATGAGATCCTTAAAATAAAAATTCAGAGAAGGATACAGCAAGAACATCCCAGAAGTGTGCTTTGTACTCTGCTTATTCCTTCTTTGTTAGCTTCCAATTATATATAAAAAAAGAAAAAAAATCTTCAAGTTTAATGCCTAAGATATCAAGGAGTCCATTGAGAGAGAAGATACTAAAGAAAAATAACTGAAGGTGACCCTCCCTTGATGCTGGCTAAAATAACCAGCAGACATTGTCCTCTGCCTGCCCTTTGTCCTTAAGTACAGATTAGCAGGGGGAGTAAATAAAGGAATGGGAAAATATTCAGAGAAATCTAAAGTCACAAAGAATTGGCATTGAAGGCTATAATGACTTTGATGCTTAGACATGCTACACAGAGGAGAAAAGTATATTATCTCCTGTTTTCAAAATATAATCCCAGACCTCCTGATTATAGGAAGCTTCCAAATAAGGATGTTAAAAGGGGGCCTTGCAGCTCAAGCTCATAATCCAAACACTTGGAAAATGAGGGCTTCATGATTTTTCCTATAGTCTAAGGCAACTGAAGAGATTACCTTCTCTTATAGAATTCATCTCCTACAAAGGGAAGCAATGGATCTTGCTTGTTCATTCTCACTAGCTGTTGACTGGTCAAATATCATTGCAACATATTAGTCCTGTGAATAATAAATTATTTCCTTTAGGCAAAAAGTTAATACACAGAGAAATTGTGGTTCTAATGTGACCTATAAGCTTCAAAATGATTTGTCCAATGTCTCTATCTACTGGCCTGTGAAGTAAGTTTCAGCATCAAAAATGAAGTTGCAGAAGAAAAACACTCAAGACATGAACTCTCTGGGATGTTTCATACTCGACTGGCAATGTGTATTATTCATTCTTTTCTGATGAGCTTAACTCGTTTTGTTTTCTATTCCCATGATGTGAATAAGTTTATTACCAGTAAATCGAGTTCCTGATAGTATGTAATAAATGATATTTTATGCTGGGTAAATATGAAGTCATTTCACATTCTGCTGTAGGGGGTGCTTCTGATGCTAAGGTCCTGTTCCCCAATTGGTTCCTGATCTGTCAGTAATGAAAGCTGGGGGTCAATTGCTGGGCAGAAGGTACAGGCAGGATTTCCAGGTGTCAGGAGGACAGGACTGACACAAGGAAGGAGAGGAGGGGTTTTCAACCATGCTTTGGAACCAGAAAAACACAGCAGTCATATGAAGTCTCTGGAGGATCCGGGTCCTGTAGCCACTACCACAAGTGGGTGGTCAGGGAAGCTTGACAACGGTTACAGTAGTTTAGCAACTGAAGCCTAGGGCAGGTAGAAAAGATGGAGATAAGAAATTATAAGGGCACACTTCTCCAGGCGGGAGACAGTAGTGCACAGCAATTGTATCCTAAGGCAAAGTGAGAAGAAACAAGTTGTATATGTGTGTCTTTTATCCACAGAGTCATAGAAAGTTGGGAGGGGGCTGGCAGTGTGGTCACTTCCCGAAACTAAAGACGGGTACAGTGTAAAACTACATGCTACATTCTGTAAAACAGTGTAATATATCAGAAAAAGAGTATGGTTGTTTTCACAGTTTTATTTGACAAGGCTAAAGTCATTTTCCCTTGGAAATTTTATTTTGTTAGCCATTTCAGTCATCTTATGCTCCTAATCCTGCCATGGGTGGTATGGTTGCTTTGTCCCCTCTATTTTCTTTGTCGTCTTCCCCACTCCTACATCTTGATATTTTTTCCAGAATGCTCAAAAATCCTGCTGTTGCTGCCCCTGAGATTTTAAGATTTGCTTTCCCTACATTTTATAACTTTCTTCCAGACTTTCATGTCAGCTTTTTCAAAATCTACTTTAATAAGGGTTCTTTTTCTTTTTTATACATTTTATTTTTTTATACATTTTATTTTTTTTATTAACTTGAGTATTTCTTATATACATTTCGAGTGTTATTCCCTTTCCCGGTTTCCGGGCAAACATCCCCCTCCCCCCTCCCCTTCCTTATGGGTGTTCCCCTTCCAACCCTCCCCCCATTGCCGCCCTCCCCCCACCAGTCTAGTTCACTGGGGGTTCAGTCTTAGCAGGACCCAGGGCTTCCCCTTCCATTGGTGCTCTTACTAGGATATTCATTGCTACCTATGAGGTCAGAGTCCAGGGTCAGTCCATGTATAGTCTTTAGGTAGTGGCTTAGTCCCTGGAAGCTCTGGTTGCTTGGCATTGTTGTACATATGGGGTCTCGAGCCCCTTCAAGCTCTTCCAGTTCTTTCTCTGATTCCTTCAACGGGGGTCCTATTCTCAGTTCAGTGGTTTGCTGCTGGCATTCGCCTCTGTATTTGCTGTATTCTGGCTGTGTCTCTCAGGAGCGATCTACATCCGGCTCCTGTCGGTCTGCACTTCTTTGCTTCATCCATCTTGTCCAATTGGATGGCTGTATATGTATGGGCCACATGTGCGGCAGGCTCTGAATGGGAGTTCCTTCTGTCTCTGTTTTAATCTTTGCCTCTCTATTCCCTGCCAAGGGTATTCTTGTTCCCCTTTTAAAGAAGGAGTGAAGCATTCACATTTTGATCATCCGTCTTGAGTTTCATGTGTTCTAGGCATCTAGGGTAATTGAAGCATTTGGACTAATAGCCACTTATCAATGAGTGCATACCATGTGTGTTTTTCTGTGATTGGGTTACCTCACTCAGGATGATATTTTCCAGTTCCAACCATTTGCCTACGAATTTCATAAAGTCGTTGTTTTTGATAGCTGAGTAATATTCCATTGTGTAGATGTACCACATTTTCTGTATCCATTCCTCTGTTGAAGGGCATCTGGGTTCTTTCCAGCTTCTGACTATTATAAATAAGGCTGCAATGAACATAGTGGAGCACGTGTCTCTTTTATATGTTGAGGCATCTTTTGGGTATATGCCCAAGAGAGGTATAGCTGGATCCTCAGGCAGTTCAATGTCCAATTTTCTGAGGAACCTCCAGACTGATTTCCAGAATGGTTGTACCAGTATGCAATCCCACCAACAATGGAGAGTTCTTAAACACTTTAACCTTCCTTATAACTCAACGACCAAAGGCAGGGAAGGAAAATGGCTAATAGGACAAGGGGGATATGGACCTGTTTAGGAGAAGTTCCTTGGAGGTATTCCAATCTTCATTGTCTACAGTACAGTCCACTAGCAAAACACCAAACACAAATCAGCAGTAGTAGCTCAATCCAGAAGAAACCTCGAGGCTCTGCTAATCAGTATAAGGCAAGAAAGAGGCAAGAAACAGCGAGAACACCACCAGAGGTTCACTGGTACCTTTCTCTCTACAAGGTTTTGACAAGTGAAGATCAGAGACAAAAGCAAGGCCAGAGTGTCATCAGCAAGGACCCGTGTCAGCAAAGCCCAAAAAGACCAGTAAGGCAAACCAATGCCAAAACATCATTCACTGTCAGTTGGGTTATACTTATACCTTTTCCAAACAACATGTGTCCTCTCAACTGTCCACTCATATGCAAAGCATCACATGCCCTTTCACCGGGCATCTCCCAGATAAATTACCACATGTCTGTTATCAGGAAGACATCCTTTCCTGTGTCTGCTTCAGCAAAACATCCTCTCATAAGACAGTTTCCAGAAAAACATCACATACACAATTGAGTCTCCAATGAAACCAGAAATTCCCATTTTCATTCTCTTTGGGGACTCATTTTACAAATTTTTTGTCAAAATAGAAAGGAAAAATATGGAAAGCTAAAATGACCTGCTATTTAGCCTTACTGTCTACAGACAATCTACAAACAAGGAGGCTCCCCAGTAGACCTAGACTTAGGAAGTATCTTAGAGTATACCTGTCTATGATAAATGCCAATAAAGTGTGAATAGAAGGAACGTTTCTCAGCAAAATAGAGGCAATGTAGAGTAAGTCCATGGCTAGCAACACCCTCAAAGAGGAAGTTGAGAGCTTTACATCTAAATGTTATGAGACAATCACATCAGGAAGTAGAATTAGACAAGCAAACTCAGTATCACCATTCATTTCTATTCAACATGAAACTAGTAATCCAATTCAGATCAATTGGGCAAGACTATGAATAAAAAGCCACTACCTTAGGAAGGGTCAAGAGAATAATTGATATATATATATATATATATATATATATCAATTGACATATATATCAATTATTTATAAATATACAAATATTTACTTTTCATGACTAGTTTAAATGAACATGAAAGAGGTATGTATGTTGGCTACTATTGCAACTTTATCAGAACTCCTGAGAAATCACTGGTAACCCATTTTGTGTATGTATCATGCAACAAAAACCACTTGAGGGTCTAAGACATTATTATGCCTGTCATAGTCAGTCTCTTATTTCTATATTCACTGTCAACAACCCACCACCTAAAGTTCTCATTTCCTCACATCTGGGTTATGGCAAGGCCTTCCTATTTTCAATGTATTATGCATAATGTTCACAAATTAACCTCTGTTATACCTAATAGTATAAATAGTACCTACTGAAAGTAATCTACTCCTATTTCAAATAAGGTTAATCCAAACTCATTCTTCTGGTACTATTCACTTATAAACTAACTTCAGTCGGCCTTATCACTTCAGTCCTTCACAATTCCCCTTCAGTCCAGGGACCTCAGCCAGTCCTGCTACCCTGTATACCCTTCTGCACCTGTACTTTCGCTGTGTTCTATCGCCAGTACTTTGTCATTCTTGACACCTTTCCCACTGCCAATCCAAGCCTTCCCAGTAATTAGAGTACAACTTTTGTGGTCTATAATGGAGAGAAGCATGGTGTACAGCCAGGACTTGCTGCTTAAAAAGGCAGTTTTCCATCAGGAGTGGAGCAAGTTGGCTTCGCCAAGGGGATACTTAAAGATCAATATCACAGGAAACATAATTCTCAGATTACGTGCCAGTGGGAGAAGCAAGGCCACTGAGATTTGATCACTTGAGACACCAAGTTAGGTGATCTGAGCAGACAAATAGTTAAGAAACGAAACTGAGAGTGAATTGGGGAGCACGGCAACATCCATACTTCCTAGTCCAGTTCAGTGCTGTGGTGATGTGTTCATGGCTACTGCTCCCTTCTTAAGGCGTAGCATGCTTTTCAGGATCAGGAGACATAAAGTCAGTGTCCCACTTGAATTGTTCAATATAATCTCCAGGATCTCCTCAGAACACCTCAGCACATGGGGTTTGTAGCTGACTTGGACATCACTACATCCGCATCTTGATTTGGCTTGAATGGGCCAGATGGTAGCCACGTGATGTATTTGTCATGTGGTTTTGTTTTAACTCAATCTTTACTGTTCTATTTAATTTTATTTAATTTACTTTTATTTAATAAGCCACTTTAGACTTTCACCTTAAAATGTTCTTTACTGTGGAGATTATATATTTAATTACATCAACCTCTAAATCTGGCACAAAAAACATATATGTATTCTTCACGGGCATTTAAGCACTTATAGCATGAACAGAAATTGATGTACTCATTTGCTTTTTAATTGAGACTGAATATAAGATAGTCAGATTCCTTTGTCCCTGAAGGTGTCCCTACCCAAAGGAATAGCTTTAGAAAAGATGTTTATAAAATTCCATTAAAATACTGACTTATACTTGAGGAAATGCTGTATCTCAGTTAATCTTATACAGAGATAGGCTGGAGATGGTTCGGTGTGTGAGAACACTGGTTGTTCTTCCAGAGGACCCAGGCTCCATTCTCACACAGCCTTTGATGGCTCACAAATGTCTGTAACTCCAATTCCAAAGGATCAGATGGCTCCCACAAGCACCTGCACGCACATGGTGCACCAAGGTACATGTATACAGAATACCAATTCACATGAAATTAAATTAAATTTAAATTAAAAATATATTCAGAACTAGAAATCAACTCTGCCCTACTTAAAGAAATATAACATAGAGTTACATTTTAATTCAAAATTCATGGAATGTCTACATAAGAATCAGAAAATTTGAACTCTAGTCCATGTAAAGATCCAGCAAAGATCTATCATCAAGGGTAATGCATTTTGGCCACTTTTTCTATCCTCACATTCCACTTGTTCAATTTCTCAGTATTGGGAGACAAAATCTGATATAAACAGAATCATTTGCTCTTTTCTTTGGCAGGCAGGACAACAAAAACATCTTGATTGTCCAAAAATCAGGACAGGCGGTTTGTCCATTGAATCTTATCTTTCACCAAAGGATGACTACTGAAGTTGGCCTCCACATAAAGAAAAGAATAAGGAGGAGGAGGAGGAGGAGGAGGAGGAGGAGGAGGAGGAGGAGGAGGAGGAGGAGGAGGAGGAGAAGAAGAAGAAGAAGAAGAAGAAGAAGAAGAAGAAGAAGAAGAAGAAGAAGAAGAAGAAGAAGAAGAAGAAGAAGAAGAAGAAGAAGAAGAAGAAGAAGAAGAAGAACCTGTGACGTTTGGAAGATCAGCATTCACTCTGGGAACAAAGTCTATGAATCAGTATGCAGATGGTTCATGCTCCAAATGGACTATTTCAATCGGAACTTTATAACAAACATTATTCTTGGCAAGACCATTTCCACAGCATGAGTATAGGTCTGAGGGCAGGAAACACCTCTGAGCCAATTGGAGATATGCTCAGTGGGCGTGTGACTAAGTTAGGCTGCCTCCAGCACTGACCCTGACTCCACTCAGACAAGCTCTTCTAGTTCACATTCATGTAAATTCTGAATGAAGAGACATTTCACAATGGAGGAAAGAAAAATACAAATAACCAAAGCATGGCCATGTGTGCCTGTGACATTTAATGTCCAACCTTTCTAAACCAAAAGACATCAGTTTTGCAAAGATATGACTGGAAACGTATGCACCGTGAAGATAAGAGATCTTAAAAAGGTGTCACTATTATTATTATAATTACTATTATTATTATTACTATTATTATTATTACCATTATGTGGATATGTTTGTAATCTATAAAGTATTTCCTTGCTGATTTTCATTCTAAAAGAAAGTTGGAAATACCTTAAGATTAAGAGTGATAAAGCAGGGCTGGAGAGATGGTTCAGTGGTTAAGAACACTGACTGGTCTTCCAGAGCTCCTGAGTTCAATTCCCAGGAACTACATGGTGGCTCACAACCATATGGCCTGTCTGAACACAGCTACAGTGTATTCATATAAATAAAGTAAATAAAAACAAATGATAAAGAAAATCCATATGTAGACACAAATTCACACTCTGTGTTTCTTATCTTTTCATAAGTTGTCTGCTTCTATTCTCCTAAAGAGTTCTGAGAATAAAACTTAGTCTTTAAGAACACTTCACCTATTATTACCTTAGCAGTGGATCATAGATCTTTTGTTTATTCTTGGAAAAAAAGGGAAAAACATAGGTCACCATTAGAATTTAACAATCCAAAGAATATAACTCTAACAAGTTGTCCAGAACTAAGGACAATGTCATTTTACTTTTCCTATTATTTAATTATTTGTTTCTTTGTTCATTCAGTGATTCATATAATACACATACTTGTTCGTGCATGTATGTTTTTGCATCACATGTGTGTCACGCCCAAGAGGAGAGAAAAAAGGCATAGGATTCCCTAAAACTCTTGCTACAGAGGGCAGTAAGCTGCTGAGAGCCAATGCTGGGACCTACAGAAGGTAGTAGTAGTTCTCTTAACTACAGAGCCTCCTCTCAAACCTTCTTCCATTTTCTAACACCAAACATACAGTGAATGGAAATGTATGAGACCTGCCACATGGATGAAACACATCACAGTCTGTGTACACAAGGAAGAAAAATCAAAACAGTGAGTTGTCTAATATACTTTACCAACAGCCACATTTAAAAGCCCCATATTGCACACATAAAACCATCTAGTATCTTATGAATATTTTCCTTGTTACAAAGGCAACACTGAATGAACAGAAACATTGGTGAAACATTCCCACATGCCCCAAGAGCACTGTTAGATGTTAGTTGGCAGACACTGAGCTATTAGAGTGTAATTTTAATCATATCCAAGATATGGTAGTTTTGGAGCAAAGAGCACATTAAAGTGTTTATAATACCATCTTCCAAAGTTATTAAATTGTCTCTCTTGCTACCTTGAGCTCTTACTCTCTTCCCCCTCTGTCCCTTTTCTTTCCATTCTCTTTGCCCCTCTCTCTATGTACTCATAGCCAGCCTCTACTTCTTCCTGCCCCTGCCTTTTTCTGACTCTACTCCCTCAACTCCCCTCCCCATGCCCTAAATAAACTCTATTCTATATTATAAAAAGTTATTAAGTCAATATGGAAACTCCATTGAGTACTTTCTACCACAGGAAGAAAAATAAGGATTAATTTGTATATGTATTTTATTTATAAGTGTGTGTGTGTTTACCTGCATGAATTACATGCATCATATGTGTACAGGTACCCATGCAGGCCAGAAGAAAGTGTTTCATCCTCTGGATTTGAAATCACAGGTGGTTGGGAGTTGTCCAAAGTGGACACTGAGAACCAAACTGGATCTTCCACATGAGCAATAAATGTTCTTGACTGCTGAACTATATCTTTAGTCCTCAGATAATTAATAATAATAATAATAATAATAATAATAATAATAATGTCATGGAAATATAATTCTGTGTGGATATTTATAGCATAACATCACTTCTCCCTAGAAAAATATCCCTATAGTAAATATCAGATCAATGAATAGAGATATATAAAGTTATTTTCATGCTTAGAGAAGATATATAAAAATCTTTTTGCAACCTTCTAAGCTATAGGCATTACTGACCAGAATCCCTATTTCCAAGATTGCTTGCATTCACTTTTGCTATTAAACATTATCTAAAGGAAGATGAGAACTATACAAGCATATGCATTTTAAATGCTAAAGAAATAAATGTTAAATTTGACTAATGGTAGGCTAAGAGAGAGATTGTATAAGTGGGAGAACAAAAAAGGGTTAAATTGAACTGGTTGCTGGAGAAATAAGAAAAAAAGTCAGGGAACACAAGGTCAATCTTCTCACATAGGCATGAATATCACCTCTTGTAAGGAACACAGCTGGTGTGGATGGTGAAAGGCTACAGTAGAGCCAGGCTGGACCACATGAGCTTTGTATGATGCGATAAACCTCACGGATTTTCTTCTAGGGCTATTACCAAGTGGGATGACGTAATTCATCTGTATTTTAAGTGATTTCTCTGGCTACTAACTAGAGGGAAGATGTGGCAATTATGTAACCAGGGATTATAATTATGGAGCCTTTGCAACTGTCTGGACAAGAACCGCTAAGATTTGGGGTAGCGAGTTAAATAGGAGGGGGAGGAGAGCGGTAGTTCTATATGGCATGCTTGATCTTGCAACAGCATGCTCTTTATTCATTGCTATATTTTACAGCCATGGGATCCCAGATCATCACCCCATTTAACAGATGAGAACAAGGGCATAAACTATACTCTAGAGCTCACAGTACTGCAGTTAGTACCCACGAGCCCAGCTAAGATCTGCTTATGTCCTGCAATGTTGACATTGTATGTGTTTCAGGGGTTAACTACCAATGACAATGTAATGGACACTTACTAAAAATTAAGAGTTTTTATAAGCATACTCTTATTTTTGGCTAATATAATCGACTGATCTTTAAATATTAAAGAGTGATACTAGAAAATAGAACATTCAAATCTGCTCTGGGCAAAAGTGAGAGGAGCTCCTATATTCTCAAAACCTAAAGAAGTAGCATACGTTTATCTTTCCCACTCAAATAGGAAGTTATTTATTCGCTATTTAAAGAAATATTTTCTATTTATTCTGAGGGAATTAAAAATGTATAACGATAGGCATTTGGGAAAATTACTTCACAACAGAAGGTGCATGTCCTATTACCTCTGGTGTTATTTATTTATGTGTAGCTAGAGTTGCATGTCCACAAGGAACGGTCTTATGAAAATTCCTGAAAGAGTTCACAGAAGGAACTGTAAAAATGCGAAGCCAGGCCTGTCTTCTGAGCAGGCATTGTGAGAAGGCCCTCAGGTGTTCTCTGGGTTGAAGATGGATCAGCAAGGCTGAGGCAATGCTCTGAGTAAGTCTGCATTTGGAAACAACCACCCTGACTCACTTCAGCTCAACCTCATTACAGAGGGGATAAAGAAGAAATGGTCCCATTACAGGAGAGAGTCTTTAGTTTACTTTTAAGCCAGCAACCACCCCTTCATATTTGACTTCTCACGGGAGACCATGCTTTTTCTTTGTAAAGAGGATGCACCTTTGCCAGTTCCAAGAGAGTCTTAAATGCCTTACTATCCTTCCCTGAAGGTCACTAAGGTCAAGTGTACTTGCACTGTGAAACACTTCTGCACTGCCCTGTGATTGATCTACTACTATTCTTTGCAAGGCCTGCCAGGAACAAAGGAGAAGCAGCCTTGCAGAGTCTTCTTTACCTCATTAAATTTCTTTGGGAAGTTGGTTTGGGTATTAAGCTTTAACTAGGCCAATTGCTGGCCTGCATATCCCGAAAACTTCCCTTGACGCTTGAAGGGGAAAAGGACTTGAATTGTGTGGCTCACATTCATTTTGCATGTGTTTATTTAAAGGGATATAATGGAAGAAGATTCCATTTAAAAATAGAACTTGAGATAATTAAAATGTGCTTAGGTTCAGTCTTGCTTTTTTTTCTCTTTGCATGATTACATAGTTTCATAAACAGGAAATATATTCAAAATTATATGAGAGTAAAGTTAGTGGTAAAAGTAGGGTTATTTTAAAATCAGAATGTGTGCTCCCATGCCACATTACCTCCTCCCATAATTTCTTGATAAATAATAAATATTAGCCCAATGAATAAGTACTAAGTAAAAATATCAAGTCACATAATGAGAAATTTCAAGGACATGGTGTAAACTCCTACCAAGACCAAATTCTCATATTTTTCTTGAAGCGATGACATTGCTAGTTCTTAAATAACATATATAAATCATTTCTTTAATGAACTTTGTCTTTTAACCTTCACTTTTAAAAAAAACTAACAAGTGTCCTCTGCCATTGGAGATGTCAAATAAGATACATCAACAGAAATTAATAGACAATGGAGCCTGATGAATTCTCCTGGAGAATATTTTCATGATGGAAACTTGGCAGCTGTCCTCATGATTAATCATAACAACGCACAAACCCTTAGCTCTGCATAAACTGTCTTATTCCCTCCTTTTGGAACATTCCTTTCCTCCAAAAAGGACTAACTCCATCCTCTTTTATAAAATCTTCACCTCCATTTCTTGGTTCAATTTTCATTTTCCCACAATCGCAGGCTTTGACCACCAAAGGATGAAGCAATCCTGTCCTTCTTCAAACCCTAAATAGTCTGTTCTTCTAGTCATGAATATTGAATATACAATGACTTATATATAATCAGCCAAGAGATCAAGAGTTTCAAAATTATTGAATGATATTCTTTTAGAATATAGAAGAGGTGGTTGATTTCTTCCTTGCTGCAAGGTAGCGTACATCAGACAGTTAAGATGGTCAGAAGAAAGCATACTTGAAAATGGGACCACTAGATTATTAGGAAATTATATTCCACCGAGAGCGGAATTCCTCAGTTATAACGAACACTCAAACTTTCTAAGTTTCACAAACAGATGAGTGAATATAGAAAGGGGTTAATCATATAAAGCTAACAGAATCTTTTCAATGTGCTTGAATCTGATTATTTAAATGGTTAGGTGCATTTCTTTTGAACCATTAGAGATCAAAATCCCCGTGTTTGTAAGAAAGCATTAAGGAAGATGGAGGTGAACACTATTAGGTACTTGTGACATTCTTTTTGAATAAAACCTTACCAGAGAAGCATTACTTTTCCCATAATCTTACAAAATGCACTTTGATACTAACTAAACAGGAGTACAGACAATTACAGTCAAGGTGTATTATTACTTAAAAGTGGTACACTTTTCTATTCTTTGTTCTATAAAGTAAGTAAATATTAAGCGGTTATAAAGGGTAGAGAGATGGTTCAGTGCTTAAGAGCATTGGCTATTCTCCCAAAGAAACCAAGTTCTGTCTCTAGCACCCACATGGCACACAGCTCACAACCATCTGTAACTCTAGTCCCAGGGGATCCAACACCTGCTTCTAGCCTCCATGGGCACTCCATGCATCTGGTGCACACACATTCATGCAGGCCAAACACCCATATTCACAAAAGAATTTTAAAAAATAAAATAATGTCATTTGTTTTAAAAAATGATAGGTTTGGTGGACAACACAGTAAGATAATTGCTTGCATAAGGGCATGAGTTCAAATCCCAGAACCCACACAATGAAAGGTAGGTGTCTAATTAGAGTTTTGCTGCAGTAAACAGACACTATGACTCTGGCAACTCTTATAAAGGAAGACATTTAGCTGGGGCTCGCGTATAATTTCAGAGGCTTAGTTCATTATCATCACCAGGGCAACATGCAGGCAGACGTGGTGCAGGTAAGACTTCTCAATCTAGATCCCCAAGTCTATGAGCCACTAAACCTGGCTTGAGTTTCTGAGATGTCAAAATCCACCCTGCACTGGCACTTTCTCCAACAAAGCAACATTTCCTAATGATGCCATTGTCTATCACCTTGTTGGGGGACCATTTTATCCAAATCACCACAACAGGCATGGCAGTACACTCTTGTAAATACAGTGCTTGTGAAGTGGAGATCCAAGTGCTTCACTGGCCAGTCAGCTTAGCATGCTTATGAGCTCCAAAATAGTGAGATACGAGATCTCAGGAAATAAGAAAGAAGACACCTAAAGAAGGACACCAAGGTCAATTTCTGGCCTCTACACATGTACACATTCATGCACATGCACCCACACTTATATGTACACATGCACATATATAAACACATGTACACGTACACACATAATATTATATAGCCTAATGTTTTTGAACATTCACGAACATAGCGCTTTAATATTATTTACTTGTATAAAACACAATTTACTAGTGCTCAAAGCTTATACGTTATACCGCCACTGTTTTACATTTAAAGATTGCCTTACATCAATAAGAGAAGATGGCATACTTTAATGTGTTTTCAAAATACGTTTTATTTTCAAACATTATCTTCTCATGAAATCTATCTTTTTCATTTTTTTTCATGTTCAACACATGGGACAATAGCAAAACCAGGGTGTTTTTCAGTCTCAGGGTACTATTGTTAGTTGATATGTAATGTACATTGTCATTGAAATTAGAGGAAATTTTGTCCTGCATAATTACGTGTGCTGACAGAATAGTTCTTCCTAGGTGCAAAATTGCTCACATTTGGAGTTGCAGTGCCAGTCTAGCAGAAAGAGCAGTGCTTTCAAATCTGAGGAGATCTGCAGCTGTTCATCTACTTGGCGAAGCGCTTCTAAGATTGCTGTCCCCAAAATAAAAGGCATCTTGGGACTAATTGTTGCTCACAATAATGTCAGAGCATCATTTTGCTGGAAAAAAAAATCTCATCACCATTTCACGAGTCTGACCCTACCACTGAAATTAAGAACATCAATCAAAATTCCAAGTGGGAGGACGAGATCTCCCAGCTGCTGTGCAGCGCTTTCTAATTGAATTTGGTAATGTCCAAACACATTTTTTCCCTCACGTCCACGTAGCTCTGAGGGCTAGAAGCATCCTCTCCTATGACAAGGCAGAGTTCCGTGAGAGATGCTGTCTGAGTGGAACCTCACAGAGATATGTAATTAAGTTAGTAAGGGCTTTACCAAGCTCACACTGGTGGTAGGAATGCAGGTTAAGAGGCAGATAAATTAGAGGTTTGCAAAGAATTAAATATGCTCCCTGAATACATGTTATGACTAGCACTTGTTTGCACTGGCCCTATAGTCTCACCATACCCCACCCCCCTCGTATAAAAGGATGAAAAGTTGGGAGATGAGGACGAAAGAGTGTAAGACCCGGAAAGGATGGAGGACACCAAGAAAACAAGGATTTCTAAGTCAACAGGATCAAAGATCATAGGAGCTCACAGAGACTGAGGCAACAAGCGCACAGCCTGCAGGGGTCTTCACCAGGTCCTCTGTGTGCAAGTTATGGCTCCCAGCTTAATATTCTTATAGGATTCCCGAGTGTGCCAGAGAGTAGATGTCTGACTCCTGTATTCTTTTCCTGCTTTTGGGGTCTGTCTTGTCCAACTTTGAAGCAATTATTCTTTGTTTTTGTCTTATTACATTTTTAATATTATCTCTTAGAAGCCTGTTCTTTTCTGAGAAATAGGGAGAGCTGGACCTGGATGGACAAGAAGGTGGGGGCAGGAGAGCTGAAAAGAAGCAGGAGTGAAAACTGTAACCAGGATATATTGTTCTGGAAATGAATCTATTTCAATAAATGAAGGAAAGGTGCAAAAATAAAAAAGTAAAGGGAAACAAAGACAATGTGTCAGCACACAAGTCATCATATAGAAGATGTTCAGAATTTTTGCTACATGAAATATATTTAATTTTTTTTACAATCCAGCTGTGTGCACAAAAGAAACTGGTTGTTCATTTCAGTCCCATTGAATTTTCATTCTTTTGATTCCACTCGAGATCTATTTGTTGACCAAGTTTTACAGCAAATTAAGTATATGGGCTTGGACAAATCACCGAGTTTCTTCAGGACCTTTCTCCAAATGAAAAACTGGTGGTTAGGACTGGGAAATTTATCAGGCAAAACGGATAAACAGACCTGTATCAGCCTAAACCAGTTCAGTCAGTTCATCTTCACCCCCACAGAAGTGCAGGTCTTCAGTAGAAGGGGTATGGCTGGTTTTCAGCTCTCTTGGTGCTTACAGATCACCACATCAAAATATGAGGCTTGCTGTTGAGCTCTGAACTGCTAAGGCTGGATCCAAAGACCCATGCCTTAATTCTGAACTCAGATCAAAAGAGACTTCTTCACAAAAGCAAGGCTATACGGCACAGAGAAGGCAGTAAACAGATTTTGAAGAGATATACAACTCTTTCTCCCTCTGCTTGTTTTAAAGAGTAGCAAAATAAACTTTATGATCATTATAAGGGTATTATAGCAATGAAATAAGGAACTAACCATGAGTGTGATTGGAGGAACTGGAATCATTTATAGAATATATGATCAAGAAATTACTTTCAAGAATTACTTGAAAGAATGTGTCATAAAGTCCTAATTATTTCTCTAATTTATAGGATATGTGCTGTCAGTATTAAGCTTCTTAAAAAACAATAGTTCAGGTCTTATATAAAGTCAAACAAAATATGCAGAGAACAATCATATTGGATCCGCTACCACAATTATATCACATGTATATTTTATAAGATAGGCTTTTATTATGTAATCGGGCCAACCTAGGATCACTACATCATTTGGGCTAGCCTTAACTCTTGATCCTTGTGTCTCAGTCTCCCAAGGCCTCGAACTGCAAGCATTTGTTACAAGACCCACAGGTGCCTGGCTACTCCTGTTGGGTTTTGGTATCCAACTGAAATATGAGAGTTTTTGTTTCACCTTATTATATTTGATTTTGGCCTGTTTGGTTGTTATCTCTTAAAACCTTGTTCTTTTCTAATGAGAGAAAGAACGGGAGTGGATGTGGAGGGAAGGGGAGGGAAGGGAGGTAGAAACTGAGAGGAGTAGAGGGAAAGGAAACTATATTCAGGATATGTAATAAGAAAAATCTATTTCAGTAAAGAAAAATATTGCATCATAAAAATGAAGCAAAAACCCAAATAAGTTACAAAACTCATCACATACATGCATGCATGTATGTATGTATGTATGTATGTATGTATGTATGTATGTATGTATGCCAATGACTGCACCTGGATTTCAGTGAGACATATTCAATATGAAATTATTTGTGAAGAGATTATTTTAAAGATAATTGCAATTTAGCTTTAGAAGTCACCTGCCTTCTCTATAAATATTGATTGTGGAAGGTAAGGTTTTTGAGTAGATGGCCCTTCTCATTCCAGTGTCCTGGGATGCAGAATGACTTCTGATTAATGGCAGTATTTTATAATCTGATTGATGGAAAATAGGAGGATGTCCATGCATCTGCCAGGGGAACCTCATGCTTTTCAATTCCGTTGGTTTTGACAGGAGAGTGGGAGACTGAGAATGGTAAGCAATAGTGGTAGTAGCGTTGATCTAAGTTAGCCAGGCTGGAGTGTACTTATAACAGAGATCTGAGAGCTAGGGTTTAACTCAGAATCCATTTATTATTTCATGTAAGATTCTTTTTTATGTATCAATAGGCCTTTGAACAACTGTAACTGAAGGTCTCAGTTATACAAGGAGATGGTTCAGGGATAGAGAGATGGCTTAGCAGTCAGGAGCATATCCTGCTCTTTCAGAGGATCTTACTTCATATAGAAACACCTTTATTGGGGTGACAACTAAACATCTGTGACCCCAGTCCCTTGATTGTCAACTTGACAAGGTCTGTAGTATCACCAAGGAGACAGCTGGCTAGGCAAACCGGTCAGGGACTGGACTAATTAAGATGAGAAAATCCATTGTGAATGTGGCTGCTTTCGTGGGCTGGAGTCCTGTGCTGAAGAAAAAGGAGACATCTAGGTAAGTAGGAGCATTTATAACTCTCAGCGTTTCGACCTTGGATGGACATTGTGTGCCCGGCTACATGAAGCTTGTGTTACCATGCACCTTTATCATGAAATGCTGTATCCCTTCTGAGTGTAAACCGAAATCATCTCCTTAAGTATCATCTTGTCAGGTGCTTGGTCACAGCAAAGACTAAAGTAGTTAATAGAGAGAGGAATACCACATTGGCCATAAAAACAGAACCCAAGTTTCACTGTGGTGGTGGCAACATCTTAGCAAAAATACCAAATATTCTGGACAACCCTGTAGAAGGCATTTTTCACAGTTAAGCACTAGGAGATGTAAGTCAGTCTCCTGTGGTCCTCAAGAAATATTCTTAGAGAAACAATTGAACTGTTGGTACCTAACACCTATTGTTTCCTATCTCTCTTTACCTACATTGTAGTCACCCTTCATAATAATCCCAAATAATATAAAATACCTTGGTGTGACTCTAACCAAGCAAGTGAAAGATCTGTATGATAAGAACTTCAAGTCTCTGAAGAAAGAAATTAAAGAAGATCTCAGAAGATGGAAAGATCTCCCATGCTCATGGATTGGCAGGATTAATATAGTAAAAATGGCCATTTTACCAAAAGCAATCTACAGATTCAATGCAATCCCCATCAAAATACCAATCCAATTCTTCAGAGAGTTAGACAGAACAATTTGCAAATTCGTCTGGAATAACAAAAATCCCAGGATAGCTAGAACTATCCTCAACAATAAAAGACTTCCGGAGGAATCACTATCCCTGAACTCAAGCAGTATTACAGAGCAATAGTGATAAAAACTGTATGGTATTGGTACAGAGACAGGTAGATAGACCAGTGGAATAGAATTGAAGACCCAGAAATGAACCCACACACCTATGGTCACTTGATTTTTGACAAAGGAGCCAAAACCATCCAATATAAAAAAGATAGCATTTTCAGCAAATGGTGCTGGTTCAACTGGGGGTCAGCATGTAGAAGAATGCAGATCGATCCATTCTTATCACAAATAAGCTTACAAAGCTTAAGTCCAAGTGGATCAAGGATCTCCACATCAAACCAGATACACTCAAACCAATAGAAGAAAAAGTGGGGAAGAATCTTGAACACCAAAATTTCCTGAACAAAACACCAATGGCTTATGCTCTAAGATCAAGAATTAACAAACAGGATCTCATAAAACTACAACGCTTCTGTAAGGCAAAGGACACTGTTGTTAGGACAAAACGGCAACCAACATATTGGGAAAAGATCTTTACCAATCCTACAACTGATAGAGGGCTTATATCAAAAATATAAAAAGAACTCAAGAAGTTAGACCGCAGGGAAACAAATAACCCTATTAAAAATGGGGTTCAGAGCTAAACAAAGAATTCACAGCTCAGGAATGTCGAATGGCTGAGAAACACCTAAAGAAATGTTCAACATCTTTAGTCATAAGGGAAATGCAAATCAAAACAACCCTGAGATTCCACCTCACACCAGTGAGAATGGCTAAGATCAAAAACTCAGGTGACAGCAGATGCTGGTGAGGATGCGGAGAAAGAGGAACACTCCTCCATTGTTGGTGGGATTGCAGACTGGTACAACCATTCTGGAAATCAGTCTGGAGGTTCCTCAGAAAATTGGACATTGAACTACCTGAGGACCCAGCTATACCTCTCTTGGGCATATACCCAAAAGATGCCCCAACATATAAAAAAGACACGTGCTCCACTATGTTCATAGCAGCCATATTACATCTTATGTGGCCAAACTCATACTACCTTGATCCAGTAGGATAATCTTTATATTAAACATCATAAAAACCAGTTTGTGAACAAGTATTTCAGGAGCCTCCATTTGCATAGGAAATTATTACATTAACATGCTAATAGATAATCGTATAGACCATTTAACTTACTCCTGAAGAACTCGACTAAGCCGTAGTAGTGCAGCTCCCCGTACTTGAATACACATTGTGAACCCCGTTTATTCCACTATTCATTCATTCAGCAAACATTCAATGAGGTTCAGTGAGCACTGTCCTAATAGCAGAGACACCAGTGAGAAAATCAGATTCAGACTACAAGAGACTTAGTGTTTTTTCAAAAAAAAATGTAAGATAGGACTTTTTAAAATGATACGTATATCCCAGATCCTTGCCTTCTATGTGGTTTATTCCCAGGTCATCAATGCTTCAAACCACGTAGAAGCCTATTGCATAATTCACATCAGCACCGTCTATGTCACTTAATATTCAGAGTACAACGTAAGTCTCTGAAAATGTGACTCAACGCTATGCCAATATGTTCTTTACAGTTCTGGGGAGGAAGGCAGGGGAAGGGGATTATAAGTTTTCTTATTCTATTTACTACAGAACTTGATTTTTTCCAAAATTATACTACTGCAAAAATGCAAGTGTTTAGTGACATTATAGTCTGTCTGGAGCAAAAAAAAAAAAAAAAAAAAAAAAAAAGACTGTAAATCCAGCCCATGTTCGAGTATAAAAACAAATGAAAGCTGTTATTTACTATACAATGGTATCAAAATTACCAGGTGAGTTTGAGGAAAACCTCTTTTACATCGGCTTAGTCATATCTAACTTCTTTTGATATCTGTAAGGACTCATTAACTAACAGGAGGAAGTACATCACCGTGTTCTTTCCTAGACCTGCATTGTCTCATGGCCTCACCCTAGTCTTAATGTGGCCAATTGCTATCAGCCCTAGCTAAGAACAGAAGATTGTGATTGTTTTTAAATAGTGCATGGGGTCCTCTCTATTTCTGTCACCTCCAAAACTAGGTGGCTTTGTCCACAACCCATGTAAAACCATAAATTTACATATATCTAAATAGTATGATGTCATCTTACTCTCATAGGAAGTCATCATGTTCAGAATCATGATGGAAGACTGAATTTACTGTTCGTAGGTTTTAAGGCTGTAACTCATTTAACATTACACTTGAGATAATTGATTGCTAATTAGGCAGTTTTACACTTTGTTTTAATTTGCTGCTTAAAATATTCCCCTAGGTATCAAAAGTGAATCTAACCAAAACCATCTTTACAAAAAAAGAAAAAAGACAAAGTAAAACAAGAATTCCCATGATGCATTCATAGAGATTGCTTTCAAAGTCTAAAAAGGGTTTTCTATATGCAAAATTTAACAAGAAAACTCATAGCCTGTTTCGCAGTGCAGACCAATCTGACGTTTCTGCAAACCACAGAGATACCTGTTCTTATCACTTGAACATCAGGAGCTAAAATGCTTTAAACAGTTTAACCCAGCACAATTCGATCTAGGAGAGTAATTCTGCTGTCATCTTGTTTATAAAACTGTTTGCAAAGTATTGAACACTTTGAAAACCTTTTGGCTGTTACTCTGCAAAGCAACCTACATTGCCAGCTCTCTCATTTCGTACTGCCATATCCCCCTCTACTCACCACAACGAGTTAAAAGCAGACCAAAGCTCTCATCGACATCCTTTGCGTTTATTACAAGGCTTCACCGACGCCTTCACTCCAGATGTGATGGTTCATGAGTTCACAGCAGGCAAAGTCCTCCCCTCGGGTTTACTGCACACTCCAAGAAAGGGTTCATGCACTTGCCAGAAGATTTAGCTTTCATGCTTCTGGTCATTCTTCCTACCCACAAAATGAGATCTATTTCTGGGCTATTCATAATTCTCCTTCCAAAATGTTTCAAAAACGAAAAGCAAGACAGGGTTCATGATTTCCATGCAAGATCCCAGCCTGCCTGCCTGCTTGCTGCTGCCAATACTTCTTACTCTCGCTGGTGATGACATCGTGCAAGCTTCTCAGCACTGATGCTTCATTATGTAAGTCTGTCTAGGTCAAGTGTAGGAGACTCAGTACCGGCCTGTGGAAACTCATGGAACTGTTTCTTCAGATTAACACTTCAGGGGCTATGGAGGCTACAGGAAGCTGAGCTCTAACTACATACATCTTTTGGGGGTAAATATTTTTTTGCATGATTTGATTTTTTTTTCATCCTTTGGCGGGCACCTATCAGCCAGGCTGATAGGTGCAGGTAGACAGTCTTAAGAGGTTACAATTCTATCAGCATGCTTGAATAAGCCCTGGAAGTCTTGCACTGATCCTAGCCTTAAGGCCCGATGAAAAACATCCCAAGTTTAAATTTGCTAATGAAGCATTATTTGTGGTGTTGATTTGATGTTTTAAACCAAGTAGGAGCCGTTTGATCTGAGGCGTTGCAGGAGAGCATTGTTAGACATCGCTGTGAGCATGAAAAGATTTACTGCAGTTCTCTGCTGCTGCCGCGCTGCCCTTGTCTCCCTAACTGTGAATTCGCTTGTCTTGGAAATGAGCTCTGTGTCTGCTGCACTTGTCTTCTGTTGCACCTGTTTGTGACAAGAATGGGGCTTGAATAACCTGGTAGTTAGGGGACTTCGGCAGATAATCAATCCTGCCTACTTAGTCTCAGGATGGATAAATACTGCAGCAGCTGGAGCGTCATCTGATACTAGCGCTGAATGAGGTTGGATTAACTGCATTGGGTCAGGAGGGGCTGCGCTTAGGAGCTCCGGAGGGCTGAGCCCTGGTTTGATGTGAACAGTTACTCATCTAAGAGTAAAGGTGACAAGGCAAGAGAACTGGTTCTCTTTCAGACTACCTCCCCTTGTGTCCTGCTGTAGGAACTAGTTAAAACAGCACACCCAGACCGCACACTGCAGAACTTGCAGGACGAGTAGCTCAGTGAGGCTACCGCAGCGGTGTGAGATTGGCAGGAAATTTTCACACAATTAAACCAGAGATGATGCCACAACAGAGTGCACCTCGTTTAAAAAGACAGAGGGATTTTAAAAGTTGGAGGTAAATGCTGCACGCGTGAGTCTTTGCCTTCCTATATGCCCTTGGCAAGCAAGGGGCTCAATGGAGTTAAAGGCTTAATGGCTCTGTAAACCGTCTCCATCATCTCAAAGGGCAGAGTAGAAAGTTCCCTGTCATTTGCTTGGTGTTTTCAAATGAACTCTGGTATAAGACAGGCTAACTACAGGATGTACTCCGGGTAGATCCTTGAAAACTGCCTTACATTCCGTGCACCGTTGAATTAAAAGAATGAAATTGAGTGTTTTGGGAATCGATTTCCCTGGGTGCCATTTTCACACTGCCGAGTATGATGAACCAGGGCGTGTTGATCACTTATGATTGGCTGAATTTGTGCTGTATTTAATTGATTGAAGATGTACACATTTCCCCAAATCACTTGAAGAGACAGTTACAGCTCCCTGAAGGCCTGATTTTATATTACTGATGTCAATAGCAATGATCCCCACAGATGCAGCTTGGCTTAGCAGCCCCAACAAAATCAAGGTTACTGAGTCTGGCAGAAATAAAATGTTATAAATAAGGAATACATACAGAATAATATTTATTTTATTTGCTTGGATGTCTTCAATTTAGGGTGTTGTGTGTGTAATATTTATTATATTTAGAGAATCACTTCTCAAATAACATGGTTATTCCTCAATGTTATCTCCATTGCTATTATAAAATGGATTTACTTTTTTGTTCTTTTGTTTGTTTGGTTGGTTGTCTTTTGTTTTTTTTTTTTTACAAACTTTTTTTTTTTTTATTAACTTGAGTATTTCTTATATACATTTCGAGTGTTATTCCCTTTCCCGGTTTCCGGGCAAACATCCCCCTCCCCCCTCCCCTTCCTTATGGGTGTTCCCCTCCCAACCCTCCCCCCATTGCCGCCCTCCCCCCATAGACTAGTTCACTGGGGGTTCAGTCTTAGCGGGACCCAGGGCTTCCCCTTCCACTGGTGCTATGTTTTTGTTTTTTTTTTTTTTTTTACAAACTTTAAAACCTACAAGTTTCTTCCTTTTTAGATGTTTTGAAATTTGAATTATGTCTAAATTACTTTGGGGCTCACCATTTCTATGATTATATTCTTTTGTGTGAATTAACATTAAACACTCTATGTTAAAAGGCAAGATTCGAGTTTAAATACCTACACTCTTAGACCAATATTTGCCATTTCCCATCAAATGTTAGATAGTGGTTCTCAGTGGTCTGAGAGTGCCAGCTCCATCAGCATCTAAATGGAGCATTTAGAAATGCAGATCTTCAGGCCTCAAGGCAGACACACTTAGTAGAACTTCCCTAAGTAGGTTCTAGAAATACGTGTTCTTATAACCTCCAGACAGTTGTGAGATGTGTGAAGATCCCGTACATGGGCCAGTAATTTGGTCAGATATGAAAATGGTTTTCGTACGATATCTGAATATGTGTTACATAATTAAATTCTCTGTTTCTCCTTGCCTGATCTAACTAACATTAGCCATGGCCTGACGCTGACCTATGCTGTGTTTTAAAGGTGTGTGCAGTTATGTACTGAATCTGAAGTAGAACGTGTTCACAGCAATATTCGCTTTTCAGCAGTTTTGTGTAGAATACTGGCTCTTTGAGGCTAAACGGCATGACGGAAATGCACTAGAGGACCCACCTCTCCTGTTTGCTCAGTGTGACTTGGCCCCCTTTGATGCTCAATTTCCCTCTGTTAAGTAAGTGATCGTTCTGACACAAGATTGAGGCTGTGCCTAATTGGGTGTCTTAGTCGGGGTTTGAATTCCTGCACAAAACATCGTGACCAAGAAGCAAGTTGGGGAGTAAAGGGTTTATTCAGCTTACACTTCCACATTGCTGCTCATCACCAAAGGAAGTCAGGACTGGAACTCACACAGGGCAGGAACATGGAGGCAGGAGCTGATGCAGAGGCCATGGAGGGATGCTGCTTTCTGGCTTGCTTCCCCAGGCTTGTTCAGCTTGCTTTCCTATGGAACCCAAGACTACCAGCCCAGGGATGGCACCACCCACAATGCACCTGCACCTCCACCCCCGGCCCCTTGATCACTAATTGGGAAAATGCCATACAGCTGGATCTCATGGAGGCATTTCCTCAAGGGAGGCTCCTTTCCCTGTGATTAATTCCAGCTTGTATCAAGTTGACACATAAAACCAGCCATGATATTGGGCGTTTGGGCCAGGAATTCTTAGCGACGGGTCTATCTTGTGCATATCAGGATTCTACCACTATACTGACCTATACTGGTGTGCTGGTAGAGACTAACAAACATCCTCTAAAGGCAAAACTCTTCCCGCATGCCAATTTAAGTTCAACCAATTTAGATTATCTTTCCCATCTTAGATTATCTATCTATGAACAATTACAGTAAACAAGACAACTGTGTTGCTTCTCCTACCGGTAAGTTAAACTGACACAGAAATAAATATTTGCCTGTTGCATGAAGGATTAAATAAGAATCTCCTGCTACCACTGGCAGGGCTCAGGCGAACAGGCTGGCCTGGCCTGTTCTCAGCCCAGCAGAATCTCTGACCCCAAGCTCCGAAATCTCTCCACCTGGTTCCTTAAATTCCCATGGCTTTGGGGGTGCACCTCTCACAAACCCACTCTCCATCCCCCTATCTGTCTCTCTGGAACCCCATGTGAAGGAAAACACCACACAAAACCTAGTTTGGAATCAACAGGTAATACATTTGCTGGGAGCAGCAACTAGCATCCTAATTTGTGAGCCATTCTAAGTTATAAATCCTCCAGTAGTGCAACCCGGCAGGCCCTCCACCCGCACCCGGGGTCTCCCCTACCTACATTGTGTCCTCCATCAACTCACGGGTCTTAAAAGATCTTTCTTTTGTCTCTCCTTTTCCTCTCTCTGACCTGGAAGTCCCGCCTACCCCTCGCCCAGTGATTGGTCCCCTGAAATTTTTATTCATTAGGAGAAGGTTCTAACACATATGCCCACATATGTAATACGGTAAACTTAGATACCATCATATTCACAAATGTGGGGGTGTAATTCAATCAAGTATCCACAGACTGGAAATCTAAACTCTTTCTGCCACTTTCCAGGGAACTAGTTCTCCATCATCGTCTTTGTTCTGAAGTCTTGTTTTATGGACCGCCCTATTCTCCCAGATGGCCTAGACTCCTTCTACTATGAGCTTATACCAAATATTTAGCTAAGCTAATGACTTTTAGATTTAATAGATTTCACTGAAGATAGGGATTTATATTCACATTTTTTCTGGACCTCAAATCCACCTTGCCATCCCCGGGGAACTGCAGAGTTCCTCTAGTTTCCTCCTGTGCATATGGTAGGCTACCTTTCCTTGGTTTTTTATACAGATGTAGACACACAAACCATTTTAGAACACAGGCGATCAAGGACCTCCATTTAGGACTATGTGCCCAGAAGGAAATAGATGGAATATGTTATATTATAGAGCTGGAAAAAAATGTTATACTCACGATCATCTTTGCATCCAAGTTATATTGACTCTCATGGCCTTTCAAATTATGCATGGTCTATGTTAGAGCCTCAGAAAGTTGAGTGATATTTTCCCATAAATTATTATCTTGAAAAACTTAGCAACACAATCCAGACATTTTCTGGAGTGAATGTGTGTGGTACAAACATACAAACTTTACAAAAACCCAAATACACACATACATGCACACTATACATAAGCACATCTAATCATAAACACATGTATGCACATATATACAAGGACACACACACACACACACACACACACACACACACTTTCTCTATGTCTAAGAGTTGGGTATCCTGTTCTACAAGTATAAGCTGTTTTTTTTTTCCAGAAATATCAGTGAACTCAGGAATCTAGTCAAAGATGTAGTAGCTCTATTTCTATCAAGCAAAATTATTAGCCGATAGGTGTAATATTTTATCCACATTTGTAAGTAAATTCACACATTATATGCTCTGAGAACCACAGAAGTATAAAAAGGTAGGTTCTCCTGATGCTATCATTTTTGAGAAAGAAAATAAAATCAAGATCCCAAGGTACCAAACCTACTTCTCTCTCTTCTGTCCTACAGGACAAGACACAACAATAGTGTGAGTTAAAGTAGACTCCTCACATGATCCAGTAATCCTAGGAATAGAGCTAAAGAAACGGAATTTGGTATTTGGTTTTTGTTTGGCCCCTTCTGTGTTTTTCATAGTAGTCACTGTATGGTTCCACTTAGGCATTCACCAATGGGAATTTATCAGAAGCAAGAGTCTGAGGCTGAGTCCTGCTTCTTCCTTGTGGCCTGGGGCTGGACGTCTGACCTTCTGTAATACAGTGACACTATACTCTTCCCTGAGTTATTTTATTTAATATTTTAATATCTACAAGTAAAAACAAAAGAAATAAGACATCCAAAGGGTGCCCACCTTCTGTTGAAACTGTCCTGTGTGGGAACATATGAGTAGAACAGGTGTTAATCTTCCATATGACATTTCCTAAAAATAGTATCATGGTCTTGTAATGTTGGAAAACAAGAACACAGCGCTAACAGTAAAGGAGCTCTGGTTTCCAGCGCCCACCTTCTAGTGAAATTGTTAGAAATAACTATGTATTAATCAGTACAGCTAGGACAGAAAAGGTATTGGTTTGTCCTTCCAACTTACTAAACATTGCCCCCCTAGCAGCCAACCCTCTCCCATCAATAAAACTTCTGAACTGTGATTTAAGAACAATTTAGCCATTCAGAAGAATGCCTTTTTTATAGCATTGCCCTGTCTGGAAATAGAAATCTCCTTCTCACTGTTAGAAAGGAACAATACAGTACTTGGTATTACCTTCTCAGCACGGTTTTCCTGATTTCCACGTGAACATGGATCCAGTTTTCTGTCTTTGTCACATGCTCTGGGTCCATGGGATCTGGACCGCAGCTCTCCTGCCCAACTCTAGCCCAGGGCTTGGATCTGACCCTTTTTCTGTGTATACATACTGTCACCTGGTTCTACCAAAAGCCTCAGGTAAACTTACAAGCAAAATCAGCCCTGGCCTCAACGTCCCCTCCCAGAAAACAAAACAAAACAAAACGGTGTGAAGGGGTTAGTGCTGGAGTCTTAAATGGTGCCACACCTTCAGAGGGACGCTGATTGGAATCTACCAGTGTTTAAAAACGGGTGTATTTCCTGAGAATGTACGTTAGAGAAAATTTCATATAGTGGAAAGGTGCTTTTGAGTTGAATAACAAGGAAATAAACTAGGTCATTTAAACCAAACAAGTTATGCAGCTATATATAGTGCATGGTATCATTATTGAATAAGCACATTTCATATACTTGAATATATACAGGAAGTTCCAGAAAATAAATTGTTTACATCTACTGCCCATGTAGAGTCTGCTTAGGCAAAGAGAACATGGAATGCTAGCTTCTCTCTGTGTAATTAATTTATTTTTACCTCATATATTATATCCAGTTCACAGTTTACCCTGTCTCCTCTCCACCCAGTCCTTCTCCTGAACCTCCTTGTCTGTCCCCCACCTCATCCAGTCCTCCTCCATTTCCCTTCGGAAAAGGGCAGGCTTCACAGGGAGATCAAACATGGCAGATCAAGTTGCAACAAGACTAAGTTCCTTGTCTTGTATTTAGGCTGGACAAAGTGACTCAGTGGAAAAAAAGGGGGATCCCAAGCAGGCCAAAAGAGTCAGAGACACTCGCTGTTCCCATTGTTACAAGTACCACAGAAGACTAAGCTACAAAACCATCATAACATCTATACAAAGGGCATAGGTCAGTCCATGCAGGCTCACTGGCTGTGGATTCAGTCTCTGTGAGCCTCTATTAATCCAGGTTAGTTGATTCTGTAGGTTTCCCTGTGGTGTCCTTGACCCCTGTCCTACAATCCCCCCTCCTTCCCAGGATTCCCCTAGCTCCACCTAATGTTGAGCTGTGGGTCTCCCCATCTGTTTGCATCAGTTACTGAATGAAGCCTCTCTCATGCTGCTGCTGCTAGGCTCCTATCTACACGTATAGCAGAATATCATTAGGAATCATTCTATTGACTTATTATTTTCAATAGTATTTGGTTCTATCCTAGGTGTCTGTAATATCCAGCCTCTGGGTCCTGACCCTCCAGCCAGTATCAACCCTGGGCTCCCTCCTCCATGGGTCTCAAGCTGAACCAGTCATTGGTTGGTCACTCCTCCAATTTCTGCATCACCACAGTACAGTACATCTTGTAGGCAGGAAAAAAATGTAGATTGAAGGTGTTGAGGCTAGGTTGGTGTCTCAGTCCCTCCAGGAGATATCTTCCCAATTACAGAAGATGTCTAGTTCAGGCTCTATATGCCCACTTTCTAGGATCCTTTGCTAGGTCACCCTTATAGATTGCTGGGATTTTTCCATTGTTCTAGGTTTCTCCATCACTCCCAAAATTTCCTTCCCCTCATTCCAGTTGTCTTTCCAATTCTCTCTGTCTCTCTGTCTCTCTCTGTTTCTGTCTCTGTCCCCGCCTCCATGTCCCCTTCTCCCATATGACCCCTCTTGTCCCTACCCCTACCCATCCTAGTGTATCCACAATATATATTCTATTTATCTTCCAAGGGAGATTCATGTGTCCCCCCCTGTCCTAGTTAGGGATTTACTGCTGTGAACAAACACCATGACCAAGGCAAGCCTTATAAAGGACAACATATATTTGGGGCTGGCTTACAGATTCTGAGGTTCAGTCCAACATAATCAAGGCAGGAGCATGGCAGCATCTAGACACACACAGTGCAGACAGAGCAGAGAGTTCTACATCTTCATCTGAAGGCTGCCAGCAGAATACTGACTTCCTGGCAGCTAGGATGAGGGTCTTACAGCCCACACCCACAGTGACACACTCACTCCAACAAGAACACACCTACTTCAACATGGCCACAGCTCCTAACAGTGCCACTCCCTGGGCCAAGCATATTCAAACCATGACAACCCCCTTGAGCACTCCTTGTTAGTTAGGCTCTCTGAGTCTGTGGATTGTAGCATTGTTATCCTTTACGTTAAAGTGAATATACACTTACGAGTGAATACATGCCATGTTTGTCTTTCTGGGTCTCACTATGGATGATTTTTTTTCTTAGATTCATTCATTTGCCTGCAAATTTCATGGTAAAGCTGCTATAAACATAGTTGAACGGTATCCTTGTGGTAGGATGGGCTGTTCTTTGGGCATATGCTCAGGAGTGGTATAGCTGGGTCTTAAGAGGCTTCAAGACAAGGTAGCTCTAAATGTCCTGGACATATCTCTGTAGACCAGGCTGGCCTCACACTCAGAGATCTGCCTGCCTCTACCTCCAAGTGCTGGATTAAAGGTGTGCACCACATCACTGGGCTGTACCCCATTTTTAAATTGGATCATTTGGTTTGTTGATGTCTAGTTTCTTGAGGTTTTTTGTTTGATTTTTACACATTTTAGAAGTCAGCTCTCTGTTGGATGTGGAGTCAATGAATATATTTTCCCATTCTGTTCCCTGACATTTTGTCCTTTTGATGGTGACCTTTGCCTTACAGAAGTTTTTCAGTTTTACGAGGAACAATTTATTACATGTCCATCTTAGAGCCTGCATTATTGATGTTTTGTTCAGAAAGTTGTCTTCTTGCCAACGCATTCAAGGCTGGTCCTTCCTTTCTTTTCTATCAAGTTTGATGCATATGTTTGATGTTAGTTTCTTTGATCCACCTGGACTTGAGTTTTGTGCAGGGTGATATAAAGCGATCTATTTGCAGTCTTCTACTTGCCAACATTGAGTTAGACCAGCACCATTTGTTGAAGATGCTTTCTTTTTCCATTGTATAATTCTGGCTTCTTTATCAAAAATCAGGTGTCCATAGGTGTGTGGATTTACAACTGGGTCTTTGATTCGATTTCATTTATCAAGCTGCCTGTGTTTGGGCCTATAGCATGTGTTTTTATTATAATAGGTCTCTAGAAGAGCTTGGAACCAGTGATGTGGATACTTTAGAATGTTCTTTTATTGTACAGAATTTTTTTTTTGGTTTTCCATATGAAGTTGAGAATTGTTCTTTCAAGATCTGAAAAGAAAAGAATTTTTTAGAATTTTGATAGGGTTTGCATTGAATCTATAGATTGCTTTTATTATGTTAATCTCGTCTATCCATAAGTGTAAGAGATCTTTTTATCTTCTGACATCTTCAATTTCTTTCTTCAAAGACTTAAAGTTTTTATCATATAAGCTTTTCAATTGCTTACTTACAGTTACCCCAATATATTTTATCTCTATGTACTGTGAAGTGTGTTGCTTCCATGATTTCTTTCTCAACCCATTTGTTGTTTGTAGGGCTACTGATTTTTTTTCAGTTCATCTTGTTCATCTTGCTGCTTTGATGAAGGTATTTACCACCTGTAGGAGTCTTCTGGTAAAATTTTATGGGTTGTTTGTGTATGCTATCCTATCATCTGAAAATAATGATACATTGCCTATTCCTTTCCAATTTGTATTCACTTTGCTCTTCTTTTGTTGTCTTATTGCTCTGACTAGAACATCAAGTACTGTATTTAAGAGATATGGTGAGAGTGGACAGTGTTGTCTTGTCTCAAATTTTCATGAAATTACTTTGAGTTTCTTTCCATTTGATGTTGGCTATCAACCTGCTATATATTGTTATGTTTAGGTAAGTCTCTTTAATTCCTAATCTTTCTAAAACTCTTATCATAAAGGGGTGTTGTGTTTTATCAAAGACTTTTTCAGTATCTAATGAGATTATCATGTGGGTTTTTTCTTTTAGTTTATTTTATGATGAATTACATTGGCAGATTTTCATATAGGATGACCTCTACTTTATCATGGTGAAAAAAAATGTTGATGTGTACTTGGATTCAGTTTGTGGGTATTTTATTGAGTATTTTTGTATCAATGTTCATAAGGAAAATTGGTCTGTAATTCTCTTTCTTTGTTGAGACTTTTTTGTGGCTTGGGTAACAGGGTGACTATGGCCTCATTAAATGATTTTGCCAATATTCCTTCTCTTTCTATTTTGTGGAATAATTGGTATTAGTTCTTGTTTGAACATCTAGTAGAAGTCTGTGTTTAAAATCTGTCTGGTTGTGGATTGTTTTTTGAGGGAGTTGGGGAGACTACTCTAATGCTTCTTTGTGATTCCTTCCTTTCAGGTTATAGGTCTATTTTAATTATTTATTTGATCTTGGTAAGTGGTGTCTATTGAGAAAGTTGTCCATTTATTTTAGGGTTTCTAATTTTGTGGAGTAAGTTTTTGAAATATGATCTACTGTTTCTTTGTATTTCCTTGGTGCCTGTTATTATGTCTCCCTTTCCAGCAAAAGAAAAGATTCTGCTAGTTTGGACATTTTTCTCTCTGCCTTTTAGTTGTTTTGGATAACAGCTTATCTATCTTCTTGGTTTTCTCAAAGAACTAACCTTTTGTTTTATTAAATTCTTTGTACTGTTCTCTTTGTTTCTATTTTACTGATTTCAGCCCCATTTGATGATTTTCTGCCATCTACCCCTCTTGGGGATGTTTGTTTCTTTTGTTCTAGAGTGTTCAGGTGTGCTGTTCAGTTGCTAGTATTAAGTCAAATTTCTTTATGAAAGTCCTTAGTGCTGTGAACTTTCCTCTTTGCACTGCCTTCATTATGTGCCATAAGTTTGTGTATGTTGTGCAATCATTTTTATTGGATTCTAAGCAGTCTTTAATGTATTTCGTTATTTCTGTCTTGACCCAGTAGTCTTTCAATAGAAAGTTGTTCACTTTCCATAAGGTTTTAGGCTTTCTGTTGTTTCTGTTGTTAAAGCCCAACTTTAACCCATGGTGGTCTGATAAGAAGCAAGGAGTTGTTCCAGTTTTCTTGTATCTGTTGAGATTTGTTTTATAACAGAGTATGTGGTCAATTTTGAAAAAAGTTCCAGAGGTTACTGAAAAGAATGCATATTGTTTTATGTTTGAGTGAAATTTTCCATAGATATCTGTTAAGCCTATTTGAATAATATCACATTAGCTCCATTATTTTTCTGTTCAGTTTTTGTCTGGATGACCCGATGTCTCCCACTATAAATGTATGTGTTTTGATTTCTGATTTCAGGTTTAATAATGTTTCTTTTACAAATGTGGGTTCCCTTGCTTTTGGAGCTTAGATGTTCAGAGTTGAGACATCATCTTGGTAGGCGTTTCCTTTGATGAGTATGAAGTGTCCTTCATCTCCTTTGATTAATTTTGTTTTGAAGTCTATTTGTTCTAGATTACAGCAGCTACCCCAGCTTGCTTCTTGGATCCATTTGCTTGGAAAAATTTTTCCAACCCTCAACTCTTAGATAATGTCGAGCTTTGATGATGAGGTGTGCTTCTTATATGCAACAGAAGGATGATCCTGTTTTGATATCCATTCTGTTAACTTGTGTCCTTTTATTGGAGAATTGAGTTCACTGATATCAAGAGATACTAATGATTAATAATTGTTACTTTTTATTATTAAGTTGTTTATGGTAGTGCTAGTGTGTGTGTGTGCATGTGCATGTGCATGTGTGTTTCTCTTCTTTTTTTCTGGTACAAGATTATTTATTTCTTCATGGGTGTAGTTAACCTCCTAGGGTTGGAGTCTTCCATTTGTACCTCTATAGGGCTGGGTTTATGGGTAGTTATTGTTTAAATATGACTTTGTCATGGAGTATTTTGTTTTCTCCAACTATGATTATTAAACGTTTTGCTGGGTGTACTAGTCTAGGCTGGCACCCATGGTCTCCTCGAGTCTGTAAGGCATCTGTCCAGGCCTTTCTGGCTCTTATGGTGTCTTTGAGAAATTAAATATAATCCTAATAATTCTGTCTTTGTATGTTATTTGGCTTTTTCCCTTGCAGCTTTTAATAATTTCCTTTTTCTGTGTGTTCTGTGTTTTAATTATTAGTTGACTTGGGACTTTCTTTTCCAATTCAATTTATTTGGTATTTTAAAGATTCTTCTGTCCATATAGACATGTCCTCCTTAAGGTTAGGAAATTTTTCCTCTATGATTTTGTTAAAAGTATTTTTGGGCCTTTGTGATGGGTGATGAGCAGTGTGGATGATGAAACACAGAAGAATGTCTGCAGAGTGTTCCTTAGGGATCCAAACCAAAGGCATAGGAGGTTTCCAAGTCCGGATGAGGCTCTTCCTTGTTCTCCTTGGCCTGGCCTGCACCAGCGCTCTGGGTGTTGACTGGAGTAGGGACAAGTGTAAGAAGTGAGGGCTGGCAATAGGGTTGTAGTGTCAGTGGCTTGTGTCTTTGGGCTCCACATCCAGGTAGTGAGAGGGTTCAGATAGCAGATGGGGCCCTTCCCTGTTCTGGCTGGCATGACCTGTACCTGAGCAGTGAATAGAAATGTTATTTTTCTCTTAAAGAGCCACCATGGTGATCCGATCTCCAAAGTGTTCCTACAAGAAAAAATTAGGCAATAAAGTTTCTGGATTGGAGTAGGAGTGCCCAGGGAATGATGAGAAGGAACAAATTGTTGAATTGCATGTTCTTGGTATAGATAAATTGATAGTTTATAAACATCAGGTAACATGGAGCATGAAATCAGAAAGGAGAAGAAAGGAAACTGGAAAGAAGAGGGTGGAGAAGAGTAGATCAGTAAGGGGGAAGCAAGTAAGAGGAAAGATTTGTTCTAACTCACACACGCACAGACACACACACATTATACATATATATAAATATATGTATATATATAAATGTATGTGTATATATATAAAGAGAGAGAGATGTGTATATATAATGTCATAATAAAAACATTACTTTGCATACCAAATTAAAATTTAATTAAAAATAAATGTGCTTAGGAGAGGTGTGAAAGTACTGGCTAATGTTGTGGGGTATTCACCAGAGAACACTGCATGGACATAGATTTAAAGCAATAGAAAGTCTTCATTAGCTGGCTAGAGACTACACTAGGTGTTCATGTACAGTCCTGAGTCTTTCTCAGAGTCAGTTTTCTTTTTTCTTTTTTATCTTTATTAACTTGAGTATTTCTTATTTACATTTTGATTGTTATTCCCCTTCCCGCTTTCCAGGCCAACATACCCCTAACTCCTCCCTCTCCCCTCCTATATGGGTGTTCCCCTCCCCATCCTCCCCCCATTGCCACCCTCCCACCAACAGTCTAGTTCACTGGGGGTTCAGTCTTGGCAGGACCAAGGGCTTCCCCTTCCACTGGTGCCCTTACCAGGCTATTCATTGCTACCTATGAGGTTGGAGCCCAGGGTCAGTCCATGTACAGTCTTTGGGTAGTGGCTTAGTCCCTGGAAGCTCTGGTTGGTTGGCATTGTTGTTCATATGGGGTCTCGAGCCCCTTCAAGCTCTTTAAGTCCTTTCTCTGATTCCTTCAATGGGGGCCCCGTTCTCAGCTCAGGGGTTTGCTGCTGGCATTCGCCTATGTATTTGCTGTGTTCTGGCTGTGTCTCTCAGGAGAGATCTACATCCGGTTCCTGTCAGCCTGCACTTCTTTGCTTCATCCATCTTATCTAATTGGGTGACTGTATATGTATGGGCCACATGTGGGGCAGGCTCAGAGTCAGTTTTCAAGCACAGAGCCACCTCTTGAATTGACACACCTCTGTTAGTAAGAACAGTTAGCCAAAAGCAGAACTATAGAAGCCAAAAAGCAAGGGTAGTGGGGTTGGGGATTTAGCTCAGTGGTAGAGCGCTTGCCTAGCAAGCACAAGGCCCTGGGTTTGGTCCCCAGCTCCGAAAAAAAAAAAAAAAGAAAAGAAAAAGGCAAGGGTGATGCATTCAGGGACTGTCCTACAACTGTGAATTGATGGGTCACATCTTTGTCTTTGTTGTGACTGGTGGTACTGTCCATGTGCTGAGTTTTTAAAGCCTAAAGTGGCTTTTAGAGTTTTTAGAGTTCTTAATCGGTAGGTCATGATCCCTTGGTGGGAAGCAAATGATGCTGGCACAGGGAATGTCTAAGACTATTCTGCATATCAGATATTTACACTACAATTCATAAAACTGTGATTAGCAAAATCACAGTTATGATGTAGCAACAGAAATAATTTTATGGTTGGGGTCACTACAACATGAGGTGATATTAAAGGATCGCAGCAGCAGTCGGGAATGGAACTTGCATCATGACATCAATTATGTTAAAGTCTCCAGGACCTGTTAAACAGTAGTATACAGCACCACTTTTAAACCACAGTGTCTACTGGAATCACAGGGGGCATCTTGTCAAAACGTACTTTCAGACCTGGCAGATCGTGGGACAAAAGAAATGGACCAAAATTTCAACAAGCCCCTCAAAAATGGAGATGCTGTTTTCCCACTGCCGCGCTCTGAGAAGCAAGGCTTGAAAGCTTACAAAGTTCTGTGTTCTCATGTAATCTGTGTCTTCACAAAAATCCAACAGAGCCAGATAGCATGTGCCCTTTCAAAAATGTCCTGAGGAAAAGGGAAACACAGCATGGAACGTGATGTTTGAAACATTGTCAGAACACCCTCATTGTTGACCTCTCATGCCCAGAAGTTCTTCTCTTATAGTTTTCTTATTTTCAATCACCGTAGACTTGTGGATACTAAGGGACCAACAGACTAAGAGGTACTTTTCCCCCCTGAATGCTTCTCTGGAATTTAGTTGATGTGTTTACTTGGCCAGAAACTCATGTCCTTTCATATGCTATTGGAGATTTGAGACACAAAGCTAAGTAAGAAGAGTTGTCATTTGCTACTCTGCTTTCTGGCCATATGCCTCACATCACATTTGACAGAACTGTGGCTGCTGCTGTGCCTTGTACCTCAAAACCCCCTTTGCCTGGGCACATGTAGAAACGTGCTTTGTCCATGGTATCTAAGTAAGTGCGATGTGATGTACCCCAGACCAGGAAGAACAGATTCATCATCCCAGAGACTTGACAATAGCATACCAATAATGTGATACCACAAAGAGACTTATATAAAACAAGAATCTCACTTTGAAGATAGGTCGTTATTTTCCAAACTACATTTTATCTCCTCCTTGGCCAAATTTCTGAATTTTGGTTTTCTAATCTATAAAATGATGATTATAATATCAAAGTCATGAATTTGCTGTGAGTGTTCAAATACCCAGCATATATAAAAATCATATGAAATCATTATAAAATTTGACCTGAAAAGAAATGCTTAAATATCAATACATTTTTTTCTGAGAACTTATCTTACTACAGGATGGTACCAAGTATCAAGGTGCTAAGTAGAATCATTTATCATAGAGATTTTAACTCTATGAATTATGTTAAACTATGAATTAGTTTTATAGTATTTAAAATTTTCCATTAAAATTAGAACATGACTCCCTTTCTCCCTCTCCAACTCTTCCCATGAACCGCTCTTTGTTCTCATTCAAATTTTTGTTCTTTAATATCTAGGTAGGTAGGTAGGTAGATAGATAGATAGATAGATAGATAGATAGATAGATAGATAGATAGATAGATAGACATGATAGATAGTATTCATGTATACATAAAAACACAGCATTCAATGTGATATTTGAAACACTCTATATAATGTTCAGTCTATATAATGTTACCTGTATGCATATTATGCCAGGGCTGACCACTTTGTAGCAGATAACAATTGGGGAGCTCTTCCCCAGGAAAAACCACTTCTCCAGCTCTCATAATTTCCCTATTTTCCATGGTTCATCCTCTAGAGTGAGTCCTGTTATCCTCCCCAGATCCATGTTCATTTGGTCATTGGTGTTGTCATTGTTCAGACCTTCCTTAGGCAGCCACGTTGGTGACACTTTACAGGTGTAACCTTCGTGACATTTCTAGGAGACTCAGTCTCACAGAAAGCTTGCTGGTGCTCTCTTCTTCAGCAATGATAGCTGAGCCATGTGAAATAAGATGGCACTTAACTCTAATGACACCTGCACACAGTGTGACGACACATGAAAAGAAAAAGATGTCACGGATAAGCCTTCAGCAGAATAGGGATTACACTTTTGCTTATACAATAGGAATTACATATTTGCTTATACTGAGTTATGGAAAAGTTCAGTTTTATTTTGTAAAACTCAGTTCCCACAAATATCACCAATTTTCCTTAATATCAAAAAATAATCTGTAAACTTAAAGCTAGCTAGATCTCTTGCACATACAGTAAGTCCTGTGATTGATTTTTAAATATAGTCAAGATTTGAAATCTAATAAGTAATTGATATTTTTGTCACAGTTTTAGGAGGTAGGAGGAAGGTTGCTGAACGACAGAGATGAGGAAAGAACCCAGGCAATATATTTAAGTGGCGTGCTAATGTAAGATTATTTGTAAGTGCAGAATAGAATCCAGCATAGTAACCAACTTCCTTATGTATCTCCAAGTATCTTCTTTGTTTCTTGTTATAGTTTCATTCTCTCTTCATCCTCTGTTAGAGTGGATCTGAACAAATTAAATGAAATACTGTAATATACCTAGATCTTGCCTCTGAAGCCAAGGTCTAGCGGTTGATCTTTCGCCAAAGGGATATATGATGTAGGCATGGGCCAAATAGCATTTTATTATCCAGTCCTTATTACATGCCTTCAGTCCCGGCTATTAGAGAGGCAAGACAGAAGGACCATTTAGGCCCAGGGCTTTGAAGGTAGACCAGACAAGATAATGACTCTGTCTCCAAACAAAGTTTGTTTTCCTATAAGATTATGACTTATTAACTAAAGAAACATAAAATATGATTTTTCTTCAATTTTACTGCAGATTTTAATGAAAATTTAACCTTAGAACAATTTTCTTCCTGGTGTTTCCTTGGACCTAATAAAAGTCATGAATGTCATTGAGTTTGAGAACTTTGCGATCAATCTTTAAGAACTGTATGTTTAGCTGGACACAAGGATGATAACTGTTTTTAATCTTTGCTAAAACCAATATTGGTTTAGCCCTTCACCTTATTAAAATTCACTTTACATCAGATTGCGACCCTCCTCCCTCCTCTCTTCTCAGGCCTACCCCCACATACTGCTCCCCTCAGTGTCACCTCACCTTCTCCTCAGAGAAGAGAAAACCTCCATGGGTACCAACCCACCATGGCACATCAAATCACAGCAGGTCTAAATATATTTTCTCCCACTGAGGCCAAACAAGGCAGCCCAGCTAGGGGAATGGCATCAAAGGCAAGAAACAGAGTCAGAGACGGCCCCCACTCCAATTTTGAGAGCACCTACATGAAGATCCAGTTGTACATCTGCTACAAATGTGTAGGGGGCCTAGGTCCAGCTACTGTATGCTCTTTGGTTGGTGGTTTAGTCTCTGGGAGCCCCCATGGGCACAAGTTAGTTGCCTCTGTAGGGCTTCTTGTGGTGTCCTTGACCCCTCTTGACTCCCGCAACCTGTCCCCCTACCCTTTCCCCAAGTCTCTCAGAGCTCTACTTCATATCTGGCTGAGGGTCTCTATCTGTTTCCATCGGCTGCTGGATGAAGCCTCTCAGAAGACAGTTATGCTAGTGTCTTGTCTGCAAGCATAGCAGTATATCACCAATAGTGTCAAGAGTTGGCTCTCCCATGGGGTTGGTCTCAAGTTGGGACAGTTATGGTTAGTTTGTCCCTGAATCTCTGCCCCATCGTGATCCCTGCACATCTTATAGGTAGGACAAATTTGGGATCAAAGGTTTTGGGGATAGGTTGGTGTTCCCACCACTGGAAGCCCCCATCTGGTCCATCACCTTTTTAAACAGTAACTTCTATTATATCCTCCATTACATTCATGTCTGTCAAACATGAATGAAAATCAATCATGGTGTATCTAGAAATCCTCCACTCACTCCTATTTCACTTCTTATGTGCCGATGTTGCTCAATATTCATTTTCTTCATAGTTAAACAGGGAAGAAATTTGAATGAACTTTTACCATCCCAAACTGTCTTTGTAACCTTGAACAAGACATACTACCCTTCTGGATGTCACACTTCTAATTATCCAAACTAATAAGCATCTTCTGGATGTCTGAGAAAACGTTCTCGCTCCACGATTCCTCAATGATTATCAAAACATGTATTCAAGCAGTAGTTGTCACAATGCATGACAATTGACATTCTAAAATTTAAATTAAGAAAGGATTTTTTTCCTATCAGGAGATTTTCTGAATTTCAGTGTGGAATTTTAATGCTTTCTGGTCTTGAGAAAATCTGAATAGTTCAAGATGCTAATCACAAGAGACCCTCTTACTCATCTTAAAACTAACAGGTAGAGAGACTTAGGTTAGCTTTTCCACTTGAATCCCACATTTACTCTTTGTTATCCACATTCTACCACCAGAGGTAACGTCTCATTGTAATCTCCCTTCTTTGGCCACTAAGCAGCCAATCCTTGCTAGCAATAACAAAACAATAACAATTTGGAATAATAGCAAAACAATGACTGTGTCCTCCTGACCGGGACAGAGCCACAAAAGCAGTGGCAAGACATGTTCTGCTCTCATTTTCTTGTCCTATTACAACCACTCATAGACTAGGCACAGCCCACAGCTTACCTGTCAAGTTCCTGTATCCACCAACTAGGGAAGTGGAGATGGACAAGAAATAGCTCATACATTCTTCTCTTTTCTGAGATGAGATCACATGGGGTCTCCCGGAAATCAGGAAATGACCCTTTCAGTATTTGTTGATGGAAACATGCCAGGGAAGAAAGGAAAAATGAAAACTTTTATTTATTAAGATGCCACAAAAGGTATATGAGCTATAAGATGCTGGCTCCGCTGTAGTTCCTTATGTAGAAGGAAGACACACAGAAATGGGAGACCTTTATCTCAGGTGCAGAGAGACCAGCTCTCTCAGGGGTGTGAGCAGCATAAAGTTTCAGGGTTCTTTTCAGTTTCCAATTATTTTTTGCCTTTTAAAGACGAACATTTTAAATTTTAAATATATGTTTTTAAGGGTATCCTACACTAATTTCTTAAAATCCTGTATTCTTCTTCACATGAGGTCTTAGCAGAAGAATAAGGTAGTTGGTGTTGTTGCCACTCTGATGAATCACTTGTCTGCTACTAAGTGACAAGCTATTCATTAAAAGCACTCTTATGCAATTAATGGGATGTTAACCTTTCTCAGAATCAGTAGGCAAAGAAGCGTTTATTCTTTCACGAGTATTGTTTTCAATGTAATGCATGACCATATTTCATAAAAGAAAACGTAAAATTATTTCATCGTTAACAAAATAAGCCTATTCACTGAGAACACAGGAAAAGCATTAGAAGGAAAAAGGTACTTAACATAGACAGTTGAGACACTGGTACACTTACAAAGTGCAGATGGATGAAGGTTTGTCCAGATGTAGAAGTCATGAGAAAGAGACATACAAACAGGAAGAAGAGGGGTGCATGCATTGAAAATACCCTGACTTTCTCATTGACTAATGTGAAATGAAAACGTCTCAAAGAAAGAGTTTTGATTTGCTTGGCTTGATGGTAAGAATTAAGCCTGGGGAAATGCCTTGATTGGCAGGTACTTTTGAAGTAAATAAATTCAGAGTCAGACACCCTTGATATGACCAATATTTGATATCCTTGGGGCTTGAAGTTCCTTTGCAGTAAATCAACTGGTTTTGAGAACACGGGGATATCAAAAGAGATTGGTACAGAGACTTTAGGGGCTATCTTGTCAATCAGGGAAGTGCCAGATCTTACGAGATACTGGGCCTTGAAACTGTGACATTAGGAACCCCGGGAGCATGCTGGCTCTTGACTTTTAGCGATGAAATTTCCCTCCATTTTTAGCTATGAAATTTCCTGTGGGTACTCTGCCTGTCCTACCTCGTTCTAAAGCTACAGTGAGAGGAGGTTGGTTCCACAGATGACAGTCATACCATGGTTCTTTAGACTGTCTCAGCTGGGAGCATACCACCAACCGCCCCACCCCCACCCCCACCCGGCTGCAGTCCTCTACAGACAAGGGGCCAAATGCACTCTGGCAGTCAGGAAGGAGAGCTGTTGATATGATTATTAAGAAAAAATGCACGACATTGATTTCTGGAATGTGCTACTAGAAAGTACTAAAGTACGTCTTTGGGACGTTCTTATTTGTATGTGCAGATTATTAAATCCTAAGTGCTGTTCATGTGGAGTGTGTGGCCAGAGTCATAATATAAATACCGCTTCTTAGTTCAAACGCTTCCTACTGCCTTTTCATTCCTAACTTTCTAGTAATTAGTGACCAAGGGTTAGTCACCCTAGCTTCTTTCAGTGTTACTCAGACTGAACAAGAGAAGGAGTAACACTATTGTCAGACACTGAACAACTATAAATTATTGTGCTTTTTTTTTTTGGAGCTGTAACAGGAAGTTATTTTAGTAGTTTAAAAAGACAACTTCTCATTTTGTAGTTCAGACTGAAGCTCAGGCTGTGGCCGTGGCCGTGACTGTGGCTGAGCCTTAGTCTGTGTCTGTGTCTGTGTCTGTGTCTGTGTCTGTGTCTGTGTCTGTGTCTGTGTCTGTGTCTGTGTCTGTGTCTGTGTCTGTGACTGTGTCTGTGTCTGTGTCTGTGTCTGTGTCTGTGTCTGTGACTGTGTCTGTGTCTGTGTCTGTGCCTGTGCCTGTGCCTGTGCCTGTGTCTGTGTCTGTGACTGTGGCTGTGTCTGTGTGTGTGTCTGTGCTGTGACTGTGTCTGTGTTTGTGTCTGTGTCTGTGCTGTGACTGTGGCTGTGTCTGTGTCTGTGTCTGTGTTTGTGTCTGTGTCTATGCTGTGACTGTGACTGTGACTGTGTCTGTGTCTGTGTCTGTGTTTGTGTCTGTAACTGTGTCTCTGTCTGTGTCTCTGTCTGTGTCTCTGTCTGTGGCTCTGGCTGTGTTTGTGGCTGTGACTGTGGCTGTGGCTGATACTGAGGCTGAGGGTGTGGCTGAGGTTGGCATGGAATTTCTTAACCCATAATAACTTTGAAGTCATATTTGTGATCCTTCTGCCTCAGCGTTCCCAGTTCCCAGTTTTTAAAGTGCACAAGCAGTTCATGGGGCTGGAAATCTGTTTGTTTTGAGTGTTTGCTACGTGTTCTACCAAATGAACTGTATTTCCAGCCCCTGGCCCAGAATTTTGGTCAATTGCTTCCTTTCAGAAACTAAGATAGGGCCTAGGACATGGACCCATGAACCCATAAACAAGGGCTTGTAAAAGTTTTTATAAATGGAGATTACATCTCCTGGATTCTAGAATGGAAAAGGGTAAAATATTTGGTATGTTCCAAAGAGCAATGAATTCTAAAAGTGAGGGCCTTATTTTCATTATTTATTTGTCTGTTTATTGGTTTGTTTGTTTGGCTTCACAAACTATGTGGTCTATAAAAGTCTCAATAAGGTTCAGAATGTCTCGTTATTCTCAATATACAATGGGGATAGACAGAGGAATATTAACAGTGCAGTGCAAGCCTTACTGTCCTGTAGTACGGAATAGAAAAATTAAAGACTAAGGGGGTGGGGTATTGTCTCTAAAATAGCAAAGCATGTGTGTGACCTTCATCAGCAAAAATTGTGCCAAGTGACAAGAGGAACACACCCAGAGTAAACAAGTTCATGCGTGACCAAATGTGAAGGGCTAATTGTGCTTCAAATTAGAACATGTGGCTTAGAATGTTCAGTTCCTATAGCTTCCCATCGTTCTGCATGGGTTCTTCATTGTATTGGGAAGACCCAGTGCCAATCAATAATAGTTATGCTTACATTTATTTGTTCTCTAAAACACAGTGTGACAATTTGACGGCAAATCATATCTGGGAGACAAATAGATATATTACAGTAAAAGACGATGAAACCATGGAAATGGATATAAAGCTAATCCTATTTAACATCAGTACTAAAGATAGGGGACTCTAAGCTTTAAAACACACTCACCTGTACGGAATTTAAAGGTAATCTCACATCTGCTTCCTTCAGAGCCGTCCACTATAACATGAGAAGCACTGTGAACATGGTGTTATAGAAGAAAGTATTCATCACGAGACATCTCCTTCATGGCTGGAATAATAGTATCTTAGCTGATTAAATCAACATTGATGCCTGTGATCATAACAGTGATCATAATCAGACTTCATTTGTCTTTAAAAGGTTTTCCATTTACTCGAATTGGTATACACCCCCCTCCCCCAAAGCACACATAAGGAGCTATAGGCCAAAAGAAAAAAATAGAAAGAAAAAGAAAAGAAAGAAAGAAAGAAAGAAAACCCTGAAAGTATTCAAGTAAGATTCTGATGTAAAGCCATGACTACGTAATAAAAGACCATCAATTTTTCTCCAGACAGAAGAAAAGAAAAAATTTCATTCAAGGGTCCCAGAATCTGTAAAGGTAACAATAATTTATTTAGAGTGAAAATAAGGGAGTATTTACAAACAAAAATGGCACCTTCTGTTTACCTCAAAGCAACCCTCTCCAGTTCTGGTTGTTTTAATCTTTAAGTCAATAGTTTCATGATAGGCAGAGCAAAGGGGAATGAGAAAAGATGTTAGAGGAAATAATAAAACCGAAGTAAGGAGGGGGAAAAAAAGGAACCTAAAGGAAGAGGTTGAGAAAGAATGCACACATTCCGGCGTGAGAACCTATTTACTATGTGGCCACTAGATGGCACTATAACGTTAGGTGCTGCCTCCACTTTTTTCCTTTCTTTCTTTTTTTTTTAAACAAGCTATTTGCTGATTTGTATTAGGTACCATAGAGTGAGGCGAGGATGAAGCCGAGAGGATACTGCAGAGGTCTCTGGTGCATGTGTATGTGTGTGCGTGTGTTTGTGTACGTATGTTCTGCCCCTGTCAGGCTGCAGCCCTTGTGAAACACTTGGTCACCTTTTGCAAGAAGGAATCTCTGAATCGTTGCAACTGAAGGTGCGGACTCGGCTCGGGAGATGTTGTTCCTTACTGCAGATAGATAATTTTCCTTTTTATCAGGTAAGCCATCTGGTTATTTCATTGCGATCGTCTTGGGTGGTGAATTCTTACCTGGTGAACCTTGGGGAGAAGAGCCCACGGAAATAAGAGTTGGGGCAGAGCAGGAAGTCTATTTTTTGCATGTGAATTCGGACCAACTGTCCCCCTCGTCCTCCTCCCCTCCTCCTCCCCTCCTCCTCCTCCCCTCCCCCCTCCTCCACTCAACCTTCCATGAACTGAAATCAGGTTCGTTTTGCAGTTCAGCATTTTGATAGAAGAATGAGATTCTTTGGCCTAAAATAACTTGGCATCGGGCCAGCTCTTGCCTGTGCTTGCCTGCACCTTTCTATTCAAGGTCTTGCCTTGAAGCCCCCCTCTGTCATTGGTGCTTTGAAACTGGATTCGATGGCTGTGGATAGAGGTCATATTGTTCCTAAAGATGATGCAAAAATTAGACCTCACATAGGAAGCAAGAAGGCAGCGGGGCTGCTTCTGGAGCCGAGCATTGCAGGGGAGGCGGCTTCTTTGGGCAGAGGCTTGACTGTTGGAAATGAATGCCTCATTGCCAGGACAGGGAAGGGACTGCCGCTTTTCCCCCTGACTCTTCCTTAACCACACTTGGCAAATGAACTTTAGGGAAGTAATAAAGAGTCCCCCATTTCACACAATGCCGCCCGGATAGGAAGGACTGACTTACTTTTAATTAGACAGAGGTCACCAACAGCAATGAGACTGCAGATGCCGCTTGGTTGACAAAACCACTGCAAAACCTCTTCCTTTCTGAACAGGGCAAAAACTGCTTCAGGGCGGCTGTGAGGCTTTTTTCACGCCCCTTCCTTAGCTCTCCTGGTTTCTTTCTCTCCTACCTGTTTGAGGTCTGTATGTAAAGCCCTCTTGCCACATCTACAAAGTGTCTGCCGCCCTCCTTTCAACAAACCAGTCCAAATGAGCTTGTGAGTGGATACTTTTTGATCTGTCTGACGAAATGACTGAGTCAAGCCTAGGTGACTTTCTATTCAGAAGTGCATTGGACTAAATATTTTCTAAGCTGCAGTAGCAAACTTGCAAATTGCCAACCGCTGTTGCTATCACACCTAGGAAATGTGGCTTCTCCTCGGGTATGGATCTGCAGGTTTGCACCGTCTCTCTGGTGCGCTAGTGTAGTAGCAGAGCGTGTTTCTCCAACCAGCGCCTTAAATCATCCCAAGAGGAGGACGCCAAACAGGAAAAGGGAAAATTCCATGCTGAGGTGGATGCTTCCTGATTCTGTCCCTCCTGCCCAGGGAGAGCAGAGAGGAGCTCACCTCTCCCTTTTGCAGCAATACCTGACTTTCCAGGGTGATACAAATGGGAGCTTCCACACACGTTTGCCTTCTCCGAGTCTGACACTTCCCTTTCCTTTCAGAAGCAGAATAACTGTGGTGAAAAAAAAAAAAAACTCCTCACAAACTCCCCTTCCTGGCTACTGATTGGTAATGCCATCAAACATTGCATCTCTCTTCTCTGGAGGAGTGTTGCAATTTAGGCCTTCCTCCACAAAGCTCCTTGAAGTGATTTTTAGATGGTGTCTATTTTAGGAACATAATGTGTAGACAGGAATGGATGGCCACAGAGATTTACGGGAAAACAATTTCGCAGAGAAGATGAGGTAGCATTATAAACCGCCAAGACCCAGCACAAGTGGCTGGTTATGTCACATGGACCTGCCCGTGGGGTTTGCTCTTTAAAACTCCCTGCCACTCACTTCTGTGGCTTTTCCCCCCCTTTCTCCATTACACTGTTTGTTTTTGGTTTTCGAATGTCTATTCCAAAGGCTAGAACCTGAGAGCTCATACTAGTAAACATAACACATTGGACTTCGCTGTCAATACTATGTCTCCACTTCCATGACTCCCTTGCTGGGAAATTTGCTATCAGGAGCCTCATATAGCAATTCCTCTTTAAATCATGGCTGAGAGGGTTTCTCCGTCCGTGGAGGCTGGGAAGGCATGATTGAAGGCCTAATTAATTATACAGTATCCAAGAAGGCACTGGGGAGAAGAGCTCACAATCTGCCTTCCCATCCAAAGAAATCAGGAGCAAGTGGACAGACTGAAGGACATCACAGAAGGACCAGGAACTCAGGACTCCACTCCACTGAGAAGCCTTCTCTTGTGGAGAGGGGCTCAAGATTGAGACACACACAGACACACGATGATGGGAGCACATTTTTCTGAGGGTTCCTGACAAGGAAAGCTAATCTGGGGTTAGTTTTCATTTTCTGTGGACAGCAGAGATCCGGGTAGTCCTCAGGGGACCATGGAAGTCAAGCCTGGCACGCAAAGTTGCATCCAAGTTGTCCTTTCCCTCCAGGTTAGGTTGTGAAGACAAAATCCACTAGGTACTCCTTGCTTATTCCTGATCTACCTTGGAAGAAGGGGAGAGGGAGGAAGAGTACAGGAAAAGAAAGAGAAATGCAACAATCAATGGGCTGAGATTTGCCGTGCTCTTGGTCTGTGGGGACAAGCTCCGTGAAGTAATCACTTTCCTTTGAAATCCTGAAGTGTCAATTAAGCAGAATTTACAGCTCAATTTGTGTTTCTCCAGTTTAGGGTAGACTTGTAGAAAGATACTTACCCTTGGTGCATAGGTCTGTGAAAAAACCCAATCTACAAAGTGCCTACAATTAAGCTTGCAACTCTTCTCTTTTATCTATGTACCTAGAGGTCAATAGAAATATAGGATTTACTTCATGCTAAGAGCCTTTCTAAGGAGCACTTCACGAATGTACTTTTGAATCCTAAGAAGTGTGTAATATTGCTAATTTGACCAGAGAAGAAATTAAGGCCATGAGACTAGATTTCTTTGAGGACTGTTACACAGATAAGTGGCAGAGCACAAACTTGAACTCAGAAAGTCTTGCCATAGCTTCCGCATTCTAGAACGCTCATGTCTGTGGGATGGGAGAACCACTGGTTAGCCCTGAGAGTGCAGACTCAGAAAGGAAAATCTGCCCTAGCCAGCGTAACTCCTTGCCATCCTCACGAACCAAGATGTCAAAAAGTGGTCTTCCATTGTTGTCCTAGGTGTTGAAAGATGGAAATTAGAAAGAAATTCTTGCCTATATTAATAGAATTAGAGACTAGAAAAAAATGAGCAAAGGACTACCAAAGACCCTTAAAGAACGCAGCAGAAAGAGATAGGGGATAAGAAATAGGGGATTGAAGAGAAAAAGGAGGTGGAAATGTGGCTTTAGATGTAGATACCTAACTGAGGAGAGGGATGGATCACCTTGTATATAAATAATGAAGAGAGACAGCACAGAGGTCCCTAAGATCGGCCTGCTGCGATGTGAGATAAGAACCCTCTGTATGGGGGCTCTTTATGCAGAGGAAGGAAGGAGATGGAACTAACAGATGCCTCCTTGCCCTCATCTGTGGAGTTCTGGGGGCTGGACTCAGACTGTAAAGTGGCTTCTATTAAAAACCATGAGGGAGATTTGTTGAGTAAATTTAAGCCTTGCATTTTATATTGGCACGTTTCTAGGTTTAAAAGTAATCTGTTCATATTTATAAGAAGCCTTTTTTAAAAATGACTTGTTTAGTCTCAGAGGGAAAATGCTGTCATTCCTAGAATGCAGTAATGTTGGTGAGAAGATGTTACAACACATACACTCACGCACATACACACATGCATGCATGCACACACACATACACACCTACAAACAATCATGTACACACTCATGTACATATACATTCACACACTCATGCACGCATACACACAATACACACACACTCAGGAACACATACACACACATGCACATACACACTCATGCATGCACACATTCTCACACGTACACACATTCACTCACATACATGCACACATATATGCACACACACACTCATACACACATACACCTTCACACTCAGCCATGCACACACACACACTCATGCACACACATATACACACACTCATGCACACACACACATGCACACACATGCTCAATTTGATGAAAGATTCTGGGTGAGGTTATTGGTGAGAATGTCACAGACTATCAGATAAAAATAACTCTGATGTGGTTGGAAACACAGATCAGTCGTTACGAGCACTTGTTCACTTAATGGCGACTCCCATTAAGTTTCCAACACCCTCATAGAGGCTTACAACCATCACTTAATTTAAGTTTGAGGTAAACAATACCCTCTTCTGACATTTTGCCATCAAGCATATGTGTTGTATGTAGACATACATTCAGACAAAAAGCAATCACATATGTAAACGATTTTGTAAAAAGTTTCTTTAAAGAAAAAGAGCAACTCTGGTCATCTAATCAGACTTCCTTGCACATAAAGGATTTTCTATCTGCAATAAACAAACTGGGATACACACACACACACACACACACACACACACACACACACACACACATATTATATGCAAGAAGAAACTTGTAGACCAGCATTTATCTGTCCCTGCAGTTGGCATAAAACAGCTGGCCAGAGTTGCAAGTAAACGAGTGTGCGATTTTAAAATAATTTGGAAAAACGGAGCTCAGCTTGAAATTTCTGTTGTTAGATCTTTGTTCACTCAGAACCTATATTCTAAGGGAGTATAATGTAAGTAAGAATCATTTTAGACTTCATAGCTACCTGTTTTCCCTTTGCACTAAGATCAGACTTTTAAAGTCCTCTAGGAGATGTGGATTTCCAATTTACAATAGACCTTGGTTTCCAGTTTGCTCTTGGGAACAGTAAAAACTCCTGTTTGGATCCTCTGGTACTCCGTTGACAACACTCCACTCCTCTAGCTTTAATGCAGTGTTGACAGGCTTCTTGTTTGTTTGCTTTTGGTTGGTTGTTTTTTTCTTTGTTTGTTTTTTGTTTTTAATATCATGTGTCCTTTTTTGGTTCTATATAGGCCTAACTCTGTGCAAAACTGTACACTTATTTTCTTTCGTTTGCAGTGTTTCTCTAACCGGGTCTTTTGTTTATGTCTCTCAGTCAGCCTCTCGTATGCAGTATGATTTAGGGCCCATGCTCCTTGCTTTGACATGTGAGCATCTATTTAGCCCAGAACCCTTTCCTGAAAGGACTGTCTTCTCTACCCCAGTTGAACTTTCTTAGCAATGTTACTGGTGATTCATTTGTGCTATTACTGTCATTTATTTTACACCAGATAGTCAAGACATTTTTTAAAGGAAATGTCATCCCCCCAAAAAAGTACCTTCTTGGAAAAGCTCTCATAGATCTAAAGATTTTTTTTAAAGACCCATATTTTCCCATTACATACTTTTGAGTTTAAGTGCACCTTAAATTTTTCCTTCTTGTTGGAAAAGTATTTGTTTATGATACTCCCAGAAAGCAAAGGTGATAATTAAGTACAGCATTTTAATGAGCCTGATCTTCCTGAGAAGAGATGGCTATTTCCAAGAAGGGTCCCCACTGTACTGCACATCCTCTGCTGGACACACATAAGTGGTGCTCCTGCCTTTCATTAGATGATGCTTATGTGCTACTTGGTCACCTTTTGTCTCTCAAATGCCATTAGGAGTTCTGTTGGTCTTGTAATTACACCTTTCAAATAGAGTTGGTTTTATTTTAGATGCTTTGGGCATAGATAACAAAACCCTGAATATTGAGTGGTTTAATCTTTCGGAGTATTTTTTCTTATGGCTCTGGAGACCTAAATGAGATCAGACGTTGAGATATTAACAGATACATTGTAGTGCTTCTCTGCTTGCCTTGCTGATGTCATGTCCTGTGTTCTAACATGTTTTTTCCCCGCTCTGTGATCCTGAATTCACAACGCTTGCTTTGATGCCTAAATTTCCACTTATATTTGGAGAAAAGTCAGATTGTGTCTAATCTAAAGACCATGTGGAATTTAACTATTTTAAGGCCTTGCCTCCAAATGCACACAGATGTGGAGTATGGAACTATGGCCTTAAGCAAATGAACCTAGCGGTAAACACAATTCATCTTGTGATGGTTTCCTTTGGCTTGCTTATAATGACTAAATTAAACAAGGAAGACAGAATTGATACCGTTTTTCTTGCTGATGACACAGTTAAAATTGTAGTAATGTTGAATTTTCATCATTCATACCCTTCTCCCACAATAAGTAGTAGTGTAGGCATATGTTAACATGCTGATGAAGAAATTAGCTAATTACCATTATATTTAAAGAAGCAACACAAATAACAAAATATGCAAAAGTGAAAGCAAATTTAGAGTCACCATCTGGGATAAGGATTAAGGCCTTTACTCATTTCAATTACAAGAGGAACCAATCCGGATGCAAAACTTAAGAGCTTATGGACAAATTTATAAATAAAATGATCAATTTCAGAGTGTTTCTAATAGCAACAGAAACTGGGTCAGGCTCATTTGAATAAAGTGCATTATCTTGGGAAAATGTTGCAACCCAACATTTGCACCAGAAAAAAAAAATGGCAGACATGATGGCCCCATGTTGGACTTCCCATAATCTCCTCAAACAAAGCAGCTAACAGCTCTCAGGCTTTCTTGCTGTTTGTGGAACAGCATTTGAGCCACAGTTCTAAGAAATCAGCATCTGACTGATAAGTTTGAATTATCCATTCAGTCATTTTAAATCAGAATAATCTGGACATTTGCACTGAAGGATTCCCATGTAGGCAAAAGGATTACAAACCAATGAAATTTGAAACGTATGCTATGTTATTAAATCATGATCTATGTAGACAACAAGATACTACAGTGTCATTGAATGTAACATATCAAATAACATTTAATTCTATACAAAGCTGCTTGGGATACAATAGCACAAACCTCAGAGAGATACAAATGTTGATTTCCTCAAAAAAAAAAAGAAGAAGAAGAAGATTCTGCTATATGCAATTGTGATTTCTATTTTCTTCTTATAATTTGTTTAAAGTCAGAGTGATTTTTTTCCCTTCTAACAAAGTAGAGCACGTTCATTATAGAGATATAAAATACAAACAATAAAGAAGTAACCTGACTTAAGAACGTCACACAGCAAATATCAGTATTAACAACTTGTTTTGTAGTTTCTCCCATTTTATTGATTTGGTTTTAAATTATTTCATTTGTAATGGCAGAAAGTAATTTTGAAATAAGAATACAGTGTTTTAAAAGTTAAAATAGAGGCTGGAGAAATGGTTCAATGGTAGAGCACTTGCCCAGTATGCGTGAGACCCTAAGCTTGATCCCCAACATTAAAAAAAAAGAGAGAGAGAAGTTAGAACACACTATTTCTCAAATGGAACCTGGTAAATAAATTTATAAAGATAAGCATTATATAATCAAAATAGTGACCATGAGATGAATGGGAAAATAATCAATTATTTTAATATTTTATCACCTAGAATATTAATTAAATTAATCCATATTCAATAATATCAATTTACTGCTCTGACAAAATTGTAATAATGGAGATTTTGGAAAGGAATCTGATAAAAGATTAGATTTGAAATAAGAACCTTGAAATTGTGTAGTGTTGCAGCCTAATGTCTTCCAGTCAGACTTCAGAAAATGTTCAGGAAATTTATTTGCACTTATGGGGTGTCTGCTGTTGGCTAGGGTCTTAGGAGGAAAAAAAATAAGTGTACAATAGAAACCTAAAGATAGTACACAATAAATAAACACTGAACCAGGTCATAAAATTTTAAACTGTGTAGAGCTCAACTGATTACATTGGCAAAAATCAATCTGTGTCAATGTTCGAATGAGGCTATAGAAAATATGCACAAGGCTGACCAAAGCCATTGGTGGAGCGAGGGCCACATGAGGAAAAACCTGATCCTTGAAAACATGAAATTGTCTAGCAGGAGCAGAGAAAGGAACCCTGCAAACAATGACAGATCATTAATGCCGTGTCTTAATATACGTACCTATATGGTTTGAAGGAAATTCTCAAGATTTAAATACTACAGAAAGTCAAATAAAATAAGGAACCCAGAGGTCAAGATTTCCAACTGCACATTCAAAGAGGAGGAAAAAAAATATAAAGAATTCTTTCATATAAACATTTCTGTCTAAGAATTCGGTGAATCGAAAATCCTGGAAAGTGCGACTTTGAGAGACTTGACAGATATCACCGGCCAGCAGTTTTGATCCCTCCCCTGGAATTTGATATGCCATTTTAAAAGGCCAGTGGTATTTTGAGCTATGTAAGTCAGTGTGTTGGTACAAGACCAATGAACCAACAGTCTGGGTTCAGGTCTAGAACACCATAATCTCAGAGCCAGCTGACCTAAGCAGGTCAGGTTTCAGATAATTCGAAGTGTCTGGAAGATTGAACACCAGTACTTTAGGGCATTAGAGACAAACAGTTCAACCTGTGTGAAGGAAGGCACAAGTGTCCTTTGAAGAATTTCTAGATGGAAGTTTGGACATAGGTAAGAGCAAGCTGTGTAGGAGCCATCAAGGGAAGGAAATGAAAATAGGAAAGTGAACTTCTTCCGGCACTATAGAGAAATTTCCGGCACTATTTTCCGGCACTATAGAGAAACAAAGGATCCATAACTCCAGGCAGCACTATAGAGTAACAAAGTATCCAATTCCAGCATCTTCTCGGGAGATACACCTTACCTGCTCATCTCTTGACTCATCTCTCTTTTGTCAATATGATCTGGTTCACCCTCTATTCTCTCATAACTTCACTTTTAATCTTGTCCCCCTTTTGTGGCATTTGTTAAGAAAAAAAAACAGTTATGCAATCGATTCAGTTTTTAGTTTTTGATACTCTAAGAATGTGCCCTCCCCCATAAAGACTGGAAACTTCTTAAAAATGAAGTTCTGAGTTAGTTTTCATCTTACCCATAACCTTTGTGCTTTTCCTTGAAAAGGTACAGAGGTCCATCATATCCCAGCTGTCTTCATAGTAATATAAAACACTATTTCTTCCTTTCACTGTTGATGGTCATTTATATTGACAAAAAAACAATTTATGTTTCTCATGTTAATCCTTAGTAAGGCGGTGGTGTGAATAATTGTTAAAGTTTTACAGCCATTCATTCACTCCTCATAGTAAACAAATAAAATGAAAATCCAGTTCCCTTAAAGGAGTCTGTCTGAGGCTGCTGAATTATTTCGTCCAGATTCCCCAGGGCTTGCTGGGTGTTTTTAGTGCCCTGTGTGCTGTAATGTGGACTGTAAGGTACAATGTCATCCCCAGAACGACTGTGTGAGTTACCTGTCCCATTTCCATTGAACACTATTAGGACTTGGAAAAGGCAGCAGGTAGAGAGCTCCAGACCATTCCAGCTTACTTTTTAAGTAATTTTTTTTTAAATTAGAGAAGTGTGAACTAAACCACCTCAAGAGGAAAAGAGTAATTGTAAATATGTATTGCCCGGGACAAAAATGGCTGTTCAAGAGACAGTCAGAACACTGGAACACCTTTATCTGCTACCAGGGACTGAGCAGCATTTCCAATATGAAAGATTTCCAGTTGTGACTAGCGGTGATGTTGACAGACTAATGAGGAGAGGTTGTAAAAATTTAAACTTTGCACAGTACATTCAGCTAACAGTCTATAAATGAGCAATGCCTATGACATATATCATTTATGGATAGTAAACCACCTAACTGTGCAAGGTAAGCCAATAAATTGCATATGTCAGAATACGGTAGGCTTGTGGATATGATTCTGATCCATTTGTCTAATGTGGGCATATCACTCAGGAGAAATAGTCATAATTACATGAAATTGCTATTACAGGGTTCCAAGGACCTCTCTGCAAAGACCAAATGTTTTTCATATTCTCCACCTAAATACAAATTAAAATCTGTTACATGTAAACGGATCTAGATATTAGGTTAGATATTTGCAAATTTATAAAATTATGAAACTCATACCATGTAAGTCCTTTTCTCTAGAAGCATGGTCATTTTCCATTCAAAAGTTATTCCTTTGACATTTGTTGAAGATTGGTGGGCGCACAATTTTGATATTTAATGCCTTAAGATTTCTCTAATTTTTAATAGCAGTACATTTAATTCATAGAAACTAAAGCTTTATTGCTTCCTCAGCCTTATTAAGACGATACATTCCAGGGACTGAGTCGTGGCCGACCACATGCTGTGCTGCCCTGGGTTAAATCCCTGGCACCACAAATGGCAACAATAATATTAACTACATAAACAAATTTGAAGATCAAAATTTTATTATAAGGCCGAGTTTGATAACTGATCTGCTTTTACAGTACAATTAATTGTGTGTGCTTTGCTGTTAACAGGCACTAATTGAGATGAAGATGCCGGCAATTGAGTCCCTTTAATTTATGCCACCTAGATGAAATATTTATCACATTGTATCAGTTTTAAAGTTTCCTGCTACAATAAAGGGATCTGTGCATATTATCAATTGACTAAGCTTTAGTAAAAAGAGAATAAAAAGTATTGCAAAGTAAGTCAGCAAATTATAAATGTTCCTTTAAAATGTTATCGTTCCTTACTGGAATGAATGCAAGCATTTTCTATGGGTCGAACCCATCTCCTTTCTCCCTGGCCCTCAATTAAAATCTGACCTCTATGTTCCCATCGGCTCTAACATGCACACTTTACTGCCACTGTCAAGCCTAGTGTGATGGTGCATACCTGTAACACTCGAACTCTGTACACATCGTCACTTTGTGTGTTTTTATAGGAAATAGAACGGCTGTTGTTTTGAATATTAGCATGTATCAGTAATTGTGGGTGTATGCTGGAGTTTTCAGTTAGAATGGAGAGAGTCAGTTCCCTTTGTTCATGGTAACCTTCAGTCAGAGTGGAGAGCTGAAGGTATCTGCCGGCTTTGAGTGGTTCATAAGAGCCTCGGTGAGGAAGCGTCGACACCCAAGCTCCATCACCAAGGGGGCACACAGTGGGTCTGAGGAGAAAGCCAGCCAGGGCTTATCGACAGGATTTTCGGATGGTTAGGAAAGGATAGCCACCAAAAGTGAAAAGGACAACTGCGTAGCAAACCTAGCTGAACGAAATGGAATGTGCCTGAAGGCCATCCAAGCAAGTCCACCTTGGCTGTTGAAGACTTGGGAGAGGGGGTGCATTCGCCCCACCCCAGCAAGACAGAGCAAGGATGCTAGACATTCAACTGACATCATCCAATGACCCAGGGGATGTTTAGGATGGATAGTAAGAGAAAGTTTACCAATAAACTCCTGTTAGATGAAGTGAATGAGCATCAGGAGAACGGGATGGGGGTCCCGTAGACCAATCTTTGAGTCCTGATCAAAGTCATGGCATCACTGAAAGGGAGGTCGGCACTCGTATACCAGATTCTCAGCACAATGATTTATTAACTCGAAGGAGCAAGTGGGGGTAATGTGTGGCCGAAGGGGAAGGGAGGTGGTCAGGCTGCTGAGGCAGTCACAGCATCAAGCAAGAAAGGAAAAGAAACCAGAGAGCAAGAGGCATAAGCAGCAAGAGGGTGTTTCTTCATGAATGGGTTTTTAAGGGGAAAGTATGTGCTGGGGTGAACTGGTAAATCGTGATTGGACATATTAACCAAATAATAAATTCTTTCATCTCAGGAATGAGTCAGTGGCCAAATAAGGGAATAGATCTTGGGGGATAGCTTTAGGAACGTAAGGACTTTTAGTAAGGAAAAGGAAAAAGATGTGAAAGGGCAAATCTGTCTGCAATGTTTGCCGTGCCAGGGCCTGCTGGAGCACCTTCAGCAAGATCACTATGGATTTTGAGGCCATCCTGGGCTACACAGTGATAGGCTATCTCAAAGCAAACAACGACAATGACAGCAACAACAACAACAAAACCCCTCCATTGTTTAAAACTGGGGTCGGGGTTTAAAAATCCAATACAAGGTGATTGGCTGTCTAGGTTTATCTCTTACCCTGTGGCCCGTCTACCCTACCTACCATTAATCCGGTAGAATTAAATGTGTCTGTGAGTAATTGAAGCCACTTGCAAGCCTCTGAAATTGCTTCATTCTCCTCTGTGAAATCATGACCTCTCCTTAACCTGCGTAGGACTCATTTTCCTTCTGAGATGTGTCTAGGCCCAGTGTGGGCTTCCATCGCAGCATCAACTGTATGTCCCTCATGGTGTCTGCTTGTCTTTCCCTCTGTACCTTCTCTGCTGTGTGATATAGTGTCTTATTTGTGACAAGGTACCATCTCCACTGTCTGTTTCAATTTGGTATGCTCAGTAATTACCCAATGGAAGTATGTGAAAGGAAGTGAAACCAAAATAATGTTTTATGTTATTCTTACATATTTACTAATTCTGTAAGTTAAGTATGTTTTTGAAAATACTATTATATTGTTTTGTACATATTCTAATAATAATACTCAGACACACTCCCGTCAGTATATCTTTTTTCTAATTAATTCTGATATTTTTATCAAATGACTATCAGCAGCTCTTATGATATTATTCACTGTCTGAAAACTTTAATTTCTTCCTTTATACTTTTCAGGCATATATGGCTGTTTGCTTAGAGCCAATTTTTAATAACCTAATTGTTTTTGTAGCTATAAATTTACTATTTATAATGCTACCATAAAAACAATATTTGAAAATGCATAAAGAAGAAAATCATATTCATGATCTTATAATTTCTAATTCTCCATATTAATTATGGGCATTGCTTAATATTTAATATTTTACTCTACATTGTTCTTTTTATATAATAGGATTTTATGATGTTTTCAATTAGATGCCATGTGCCATATATTAAATATTTTTAGTGCCATGAGAAAGAATAATATAGTGTTAAATATTTATCAATGATATTAAATTTATAAAATTACTCCTATAGTCATGGAAAATTTGTAAGGTCATGACTTTTGAGAGACAGTTAAAAATATCAAATATCTTAAATATATCAGAGTTGGAGAGATGGCTCAGAGGTTAAGAGCACTAGCTGCTCTTCCAGAGGTTCTGAGTTCAGTTCCTAACAACCACATGGTCGTTTACAAACATCTGTAATGGCATCTGGTGCCCTTTCTGGCCTACAGGCAATCATACAGGCAGAATGCTATATACATAACAAATAGATAATTTTTTAAAAAAATATGTATCACTATTCAAAATTTGTGTTTGTGCTAAGGAGACACAACCCCAACAATGTCTTTTTAGCATCTACAAGAAGATAAACCAAAGGGAAGGGAAGGTTTCGGATGTAGACTGGGGTTAAGACCATTCCCCACCTCTCTCTTGCGCTTCGTTCTCCTTGGCTGGAGAGCACACACAGGACTTGCCTGCCATATTTTTCACTGTACCACCATTTGTTCAAAATACATGTTGTAGCTCGTTAAAACTAATCCATCTTTTTCTACTTTCAAGAAGGGACAAAATGATTCCTACATCACCAGTAATAACCTGTAGATGTTACAGTGTCAAATTGATTTCTCATCATTTTCACATTTTCTAGCAACAACCAACGCTGGAATCTTCAACAGAAAGATGTTAGTTGGCATATCCATTAAAACCTCTTCCATGACACATTGGATAATATTAGATTCAGAGGACGGGTAGTAAAGCTTTTCCAAAATTGTTATCTAGTCTTCAAATATGTCTTGTTGAAAGTTTGCTCTCCCCTAAGGCAAAAGTGTCATTAATGTTTTCCTTGAGATCTAAGAGTCGCATTGTATAATAAACCAGGGTAACATGTAATATTTTCTCTTTTATTAAAAATAGATTCTTTCCTCATACAATATGTCCTCACCCCCATTTCCCATTGATATGGATCCATTCCTTTTCTGCCTGTCATAAGAAAAGAACAGGCTTCTAAGGTTTAATACTAAATAGAATGCTAAGATTATATATATAATATATATATGATATATCATATTATACAATGCAGAGAACCTAGTATAAACCCATGCACGCCTGTGCTTGCTGCTTCAGTCTCTGTGAGTTCATATGAGCTTTGTTTGATTGGTTCAGAGAGCCGTGTTCTCCTGGTGTTCTCCATTCCTGTCTCTTACACCTTCTCTACCTCCTCTTCTAAAGGGTTCCCTGAGCTCCAAGGGAAGAAATTTGGTGGAGACATCCCATTTAGAGCTGGTAACACAGTAATATTAAAAATTACTATAATTATTAGTTTAACCGAAAGTATAGTCCTTTATATCTGCCACCAATGATATAGTTTTATTAAGTATAATTATAATAGGTAAGTCTAAGTCACAGAGATAGTCTTAAATTTCATGGCTTTTAAAAAATAATGTTATGGTTAAGCTCATGTACATGTACGTATATGTGTATGACCTTGATGAATGGAGTGTTCAAGGTCATTCAAGTGACCTTGCCTTCCTTCCCTACATAGAATAGATAGTAGCTATCTAAAGTAGAACTCTAATTCTGTATGTTTGTCCCCTCCAGGTTTAGTCCTTCCAGAGGGCCTCGAAAATTGGTTTATTTCATCAAAATTCCAGGGGAGAGCTTGTTTGTGAGTTCATTGTTCTTGCCAGGGATTGAATAAGAAAGCGTTGGGCTCCTGACCTCATTAATGAAATATGAGGGCAGTCTGCAGTCAGGCTTCTGGAAGAACACTTCTCACCTGGGCAAAAGCCACAAGGGGAAGTAAAGGTCTTCCTTATTACTGCTGCTGCTGCTCTAGATGTCACACCCTTGAGCTGCAATCATCTTAGTCAGCCATCATTGATGCTGATGGAACCACAGAGTGTAAATCCTTGGAAAAATTATTGAACCACCCCATTGGCTCACTGGAGTCTTCATCTTCTGTACCTTCTTAGCTTACACTAATTGAAGTTGAGGACTCCTAGTCAGTAAAACAGTTGACTGGCTTATACGTAATATGTAATATTATATAGGTCTCTCCTAAAATTATATTTCATATTCTTATATCTATGATTAACATTTAAATTAGCCATTTTAACAAATGAATAAAGACATTGAGGAAATAACACCCTTTGAGCCACTTTAATAGTATTTACAGTTATTGGGCCTCCAAGTGACAGAGGAAGTATGAGCAGGGCATACTTTTCTCATCATTCCCTCCCTTATTTGCTGTTAGCTGATGTAACCTAGCAAAAAATAATAATCAAGACATCATGATTCTAAAACAAGAAGACCAGAAAGATGGCTGAGCATGGATGCCGTGCAATCCTAACACCTTGAGTGAAGTCAATGGAAGCTTGCAAGGATCCGAGAGGCCATCACTGAAAGTTGTCCTCTGGCTTTTACAAGCACACATGGAGTGAGTTCACCGACACTCACACATATACATAACATGCACGCACACACACACACACACACACACACACACACCAGTAAAGTTAAGTTCATAAAAAAAGGAAACTAATGAAATCTTGATGGTATTATGTGAGAATCATTTGTTATCTTTTCCGTAGTTCAGTGCTTTTTAATATAATTAGAGTTGTAAAACCATCATCACCATCATTTTATAACATTTACATCAAGCATCAAAAATTTCAAATACCATCAGTTGGCCCCTCTACTCCCATTCAATCCAGGGCAATCCAGTTGTTTCCTTCTACCCCTGAACATTTGCCATCGCTAGACATTTCATAACAGAACCAGTCATTGTGTCCTATTTTGTAATCCAATCTTCTACCTAAAATATTTTTGAGACTTACCGATTTGTGTCATATACATTATTTCCCACTCACTCTCTAGTCTAAGTATCACTTTGTTTAACCATCACCATGTATTGATGATACGCTTATAAATTTAACGTTTTGGATACCATTGCTAAGGCCATTTCCATGTGTTAGATAAAAACTGTTTCTCTTAGGACTTAACTTGAGGTCATTCAAAACATCACACATAAGCTGAGGGGTTATCTAATTTCCTTCAGACATGCTCTCCTACAGATAAAGTCTTTGGAGTTATAATTGTTTCTCAGGATGGTGATGCTGTTTTCATTCACAAAGCCACCCTGTACTTTCTTGTCTACAGAGGTACCCGGGCAAGACTAAGTGTCCAATTCATTCCAAAGGTTAAAGAGAAACAAACAAATAAACAAAGAGAAAAAGAAAGAAACCTCTGTTGGATTGTTAGCCAAGAATAAAAAATCCATTGATAATATGCACCTTAATCTGCTTTTAAGTGGGAATACCATGAAGGGAGAAGATATAGGAGCTGAATTGAAACCTAAATCTGATTGGATGGAGCCCGACTTTAGTCTTGCAGCATTTTTCTGTCTTATCAATTTAAACCATGATTTACAGATGAAGACATGTGTTGGGAAGGTAGAACACCATGTCCTTGAGTTTTGAAGGAACTCCTTCTTCTATAAAGACTTCTTGTTACCCCATCTTCACATCCATGCTCTATTCTAGAATTTTCATTAGTTTTGCAGCATTTTTTCTCCAGTATGTAAGACACCTACCTCTTCCTGATAAAGCCCCTCTTTTCCCTCTAGGCTCAGTAACATCTCATCCTTCTACACACAGACAAGCTACTTCAGAAGAGATTTCTCAAAGTCTCTATTTCTTCATGTGAAGTTACCTTTTGTGCCAGCCCGATTGCATTCTTCCCAAACTAGATGATGCTATAACATTAGGAGGTGTTCGCTATCTCTCTGTAATATCCTCTCTTCCTTGTCTTTCTTGTCTATAAAATGGAGATCACTACTTTCACTTTCTACAAAGATTGGCTGTTGAATTTTAAGAGTGAAAATATTCCCAATGTCTGCAGCACGAATCAGGAATATCCATCCTGGGATAGTCAAGAACTGTGCTGAAATGAGACTGTGGAGGGGGCGGCGGCAGGGAGAAAAAACAAATGGGAGCATTCATTTTGATCAATATCTGGTGTCATCATTTTCTTTAGAGAGTTTTGACAAATCATGTCTCTGGAATTCTTTCCTCCGCTCTCCATAAATACCACCAATGAAATTAACTAGCCCAAGTGAGTTCTGTTTCGATTGACTCACTTATTCTTCATTCAGTGGATATTTATAAACATGGTCCCAGGCACTCGGCCACGAACAGAGATAAAGTTCCAGCTAATATGATTCAGACTCTAGGAGCCTAGACTTATGGCAAATCAGCATTCGCAGTTCAGCCCTGGCTGTACATGGGAGCAAGTTGATAATGTCATTTTTGTCTTCTGACTTCTGCTTCCTCATCCATAAAATCATGATCCCGATCTGCCTTTGCAAATCCCAGCATAAGGACTAAGGTCATGTTTGCCAAGTACATAGAGTAATGCTTGGCACTGATCAAACCCTTTCAAACACTGTCATCATTTTGTTTTGCAATTTTCTCCTAAATATCAAAACATTATATTAATTTTACATGCCTCATATACCCACAGCCCTTTCTTTTGCTTCCTAGTATACTTTCATCGGAGCTCAAGCGTACTGGGGAAGCTTCTTGGCAACATTTCCCGCTCCCAAAGTCCTGAAGGAATTAATCATTAATCACATCTTCTTCTGTATGTCTATGTTTCAAAAGTGTGTGTGTGTGTGTGTGTGTGTGTAATTTACTCAGTCAGTTGACATTAAAATAGTAACAACAGCTATCTCACACCAGAGAGCGTGAGAACCTGTCATTATGTGGTTCTTAAGGCTGCCTCAGCAGAGAACTTCCACAGTGGCTGTCTCACACTGAGAAGTCTGGCAACTTGGCTGTTGCTCATTCCACAAGACTGGGTACCTTAACAGTCACAATATAGTAGCCAAAATATGGACGGTACCTGGTAGGTACCTAGATCTTAGTCTGTGATAGAAGCTAGGTACCTAGGCACCAATGGTCCTGATTATTGGTAAAGGAATTGGCTACAAAAACTAGATGGTCAATAAACTTGACAGCTAAAGGAAAGGCTAGGTCAGCAAGCCGTGAATAAGCTCTTTCCCACTAAGTCTTCCTTTATCTGGATGGCTACCAGAATCTGCCACCCACATTTGGGGTGGGTTTCCCACATCAATTAAGATAATCAAGACCATTCTTCAGTTGGGGATACCCTACTCAGGAGATGTGAATTTGTGGCAAGTCGACATTAAAATCAAGTGTGTCTAATAGACCATGTCTTTCTTCAAAGCAGAAGTTGTGTCTTACGTGTGCGCGTGTGCATGCACGCGCATACACACACAACATACACACACAACACACACGACATACACACACAACACACACACACACACACACACACACACACACACACACTTATATATCCTAACCCAACTTGGTAAGCAGCTCTTCAAATTGCTTCATTTTTAAATATTATTAAGCCATGCCATATGTAAAAGCCCTGCTGGCCTACTAGATAAATGGCCCTTGGGGGGAAAAAAAACCCACTGAAATGCCATTTGTTGAATATTACTTTCTCGGTAACAAATTTATATGTGAATAATACTTATTTAAAATGATATATTATCTAAATAATTTTACATGGACTTAACAAAGCATGTCTCTGCAAATCAATGGCTTATGGATACTAAAAAGCATCTTTTACTGTGAATGATAAAACAGCTTGCATGAATTTTTATGTTTATGTCTAAAAATTCATCTTTCAATCACCAAATATATGGCAAAGGGTGACACAACTGCTCACTCTTAACTAAAATCTTTCATGATAAATATGCATCGATTCAATAACAGCATTTTACCAAATGTTCTACATTTGAAAATGTCAATGCTTTCATGTTATTGGTTTAAATACTGGCAATATTTTCTTAGTTGGATGGGTGTGTTAGTTTAATGATTATCCACACAGAGTGACATTTAGGCATACAGTCATTCTGATTTTTGACATTATTATCTCCTGCTTCTTATAAGTCAAAAACTATAACACTGTTACAATGTCAACTTCTTAAAATTTATAATGGAAAAGTAGCTTGTAGTAAATGGTTTCAAGAGTAAAATATATATAAAAAAACTTACAGACTAAAGTGATAAATGAGGAAAATAGGTCTTTAATGAATTTTCGTGACTACAAAGTTTTACAAATACTGATTTAAAACACTAACTGATAAGATGCTATTCCCTACCTTTACCGTAACCCTAATATATCCTTAATTAACATATATGTATGTATGAAATAGTATAGCTATAACATAAATTATAATAAAAACAGTTGAGTGAAAAGCAATATAAATAATGTGAATAGAATACAAATATTTCTACAGAGCACTTCATTAGCTACATGTATTTTATCTACAAGACTACTTCAAATCAAGAACTGAATGAAAGGGTTTTGTATATCTTAGCTAGTTTTTATACCCTGTATTTTCAATTGAGGTCTAGATAAGCTAAGATAAAAAAGTTTTTAAACTGACTCCTGTTTAAACCAGCTCTCAGGAGATACCTAATTTCCTGAGATTTACAAGCCCTAGTATTTAGAGGGAGCAAGTTAACAGGGATTAATGGATGTAATACCAACAGATTTCTAAAAACTGGCATTTCCTTCTAGGCAAGAAGTAGACAGAAGAATTTTAAAATACAGGCAAACTGTAATTTTCATTCATTCACCACCTATTAAAAATATAAAAAGAATATAAGATGTTGAGCTCTATATCTAAATGGTTAACAGAATGTTTGGTTTAGCCTAGTACCTAACGCTAGGAGAAAGTATGTTGGGAATATTGCCCTTGAGAAAAGAGGTGAAATGGCCTTAAAACTTTCATCTTCATTCGATACCTTAAATTTCTTCTAAAGAAAAAACAAAAACCTCATGTATTCAAATCGACAGCCATCAAGAACAGCATAGAATAAAAGCCAGTACAACGGTGTGAATGGAAGTGGTGTCAGATCAACTAATTTCCTTGCGAGATAAAGTAAATAACAATGTTCACCAAGACAGAAATAATAAATCGTGCTTATCTACACTTTAGGAAGGCTATCAATCTATTTATCTATTAATCACCTATCATGTATCTACCTATGCTTTTTAAAAGGCCCATGGCTCTCACCCATTCACAACTTTTTTTTATCAGAAACATGGGGAGATGCTCCATGAAAAAAGTGGAATCCTTGGTGCTGATTGATGGTAGCCATGCACACTGACTATCAATAGGAAAGTAGCTCTTTGAAAGACTTGGCCACCACTATATATATATATCTTTAGGGAGTTATAGCTGCCTATAAAGCATGTGTTTGCAGTGAGTCCAAAGCCGGAGTGGACAATACAGATTCTTAGAGCCTTCGTGATAAACCTGAGTTGGCTTTTCTGTAACTATCGGTCTCTGAGTTAGGTCTGTTGCAGGCATATCTGTGAGATTCCAGTTGGTTATAACAACTCTGTGAGATCCAGGGAAGGTGTACTAACATCTTCAGAAATTAAAGTGGACTATGACTGTTTAATAAGTACCATTAGTCAGAATGTTGAAATGGAAAAGAAATGCTTAAGTGGTATATAGAAAAAGGCATGAATACTTCCAAGGAGAAGTAGGAGTGTGAAATGAGACAACCTTGAGACTCTAAATTGGTCCACCAAGACAGGAAAGATAGGAGTGGCACACGTGGGTGGACCAATATACCCTGAATCAAGAACTGTACAATAGGGTTGGGGATTTAGCTCAGTGGTAGAGCGCTTGCCTAGCAAGCGCAAAGCCTTGGGTTCAGTCCCCAGCTCCGGGAGAAAAACAAAAAACAAAACAAAACAAAACAAAACAAAACAAAAAAAAGAACTGTACAATAAAAATGATGTAGTTGAAACATTAGTCACAAACTTGGAGGAATTATAAATTGTGTTTGTTTTAATAAATAATCAATGAAACATTATTTCTGATTAATAACAGGAATAGGAGAACTATGAACTTTCTTCCTATGAAAAATCATATTTTGTTTCATTTCCTCCTCTTAAAATGTCAAATTTGTGTGTACAAAGACAAACACAAGCTTTGAGTGGTGCCTCAAACTTGGACTCTTAATTACTTAGGGTTTGAAATAAGAGGACCAATGGAACCACTGTTCAGTTCACTGCCATTCTAGACACATAACCAGGTCTAAAAAAGCCAATAGCATAGCAAGACTCCTCAAACAGGTAAAAACAAACAACAACAAAAAAGGCAGACCTGGATTAAAACATTTAATAACGTTGTTATACCACTGAAAACAGCAACAATCTTTACTGAAATTTGTACTTTGCATACAAAATCAGCATTATCTCGCTGCTCATCTTTCTACGATCCTTATGTCTCTGTTAGGCAGACCAGTGAGGTATCATATAATGCTTATGATAAATCAGTAAAGATAAAATCCTGAAAAAGAGATTCCATTTTGGAGATGAGAAAAACCAAAGGGGTAGCGTCATTCATGCTGATGGCCTTGTCCCACGTAATGTGAGTGTACTTACGTTTTCTCCTGGTGGAAAAACAGACTGCTGGAGATGAACAGAAATTGTAGCCAGGTGCAATCTCATTTGCTTATTTCTTTTTTGCTTACTAAACAACTTGATCCAACTTGTAAAATTAAATACAGTGTCAAACTCTGTAATAAAACTCATGCAAGCTACAGGAAGTGGTGAAATGTCATCAAATGCTCAAGCATTCTTCTTTGCTGGTCCCAGTTCCCCTTCGTGTTTCCTAACAGCTGGTGGGGAAAGTAGAGAGGGGCATGACAGCTCATGTATTGATCCCATAGCCCATTGCAGTACAGTTACTATAATTCAAGGAGAACATATTACAAATCTCTGGTTACCCCATGCCTTCTAATACCTATGTGCCTATAGATTTGGTTTAAATATTTCTTTAGCAGTTGGTTGACTCATTGACTGCTATTTAATGATTACTCTTTGTTTTAGTTCCACTGTTTTCCTAGTAACTAATAAATCACCAGATGGCATGACTTCTAATAATATGCCAGATGAATATAAAATTCTGATACTTTTATCATATATAATTTATTTTCTACACATGGACCTACTTTTCAAGCATTTAAAACACTGCATAATTTTATACTAAGATGTTTTGGATGGTGAAATGTGACATTCAGAACGTGTTTTGTTATTCTGTCAAAAGAATATATAATAATGTCAAAACAAATTGACTTTCTATGGAAAAGAAAGAATCACTTTAAAATGAATAACATAACATAATGTGAGACAGGCCAAAACTTGCTCTATCAGACAGAGGTCTTTGGGGTCTGAATTGGTTAAACAGTAATAAGAACTGTTCAAATTATTGAATGACTGCAATGTGACTAGGTCATTAGAAAAGATTATATAGTTCTAAAAACCAGTCACTCTCCAAGACCCATTTTCTTCTTTTACGAAGATACAGCAAAAATGGCTGCTTCATTTTTGGTCAAACTTTTCTGTCATAATCCGTAGCACGAAACTTTAGTGTCTCAGCCATGTTGTTGACATAAATGCTTGAGATTTTGTTAAAGGCCTTTTTTGTTGTTTTTTAAAAACATATTTACCTCTGGGGTTTTTAAAGTTTTTTTCAATATGAATTATTGGGATGGTGTAATTTTTGGAAGATATCTACGAGATCAAGATTTTTAAAACCCTTCCCTATTGAATGCCCAGCTTTTGTTTTATACCCTGACTTTATTTATAATGTGTCTCAAGGGATCAGGCTCACAGCTTTGGGCATCCTAAGCAAGCAATGTATATTTAGCAATATCCCCAGTTTTAAAAGATGAGTGTTTTTTCTACTTTAGTTTATTTTACTAATATTGTAACTCAATATAGTTCCTAATGTCATCCATATGTATATGTCATTATATTTCAGTATTTAAAACAGTAAAACAGCCACTGAACCACCAACCAAAGAGTACACATGGGGGGACCCACAGCTGCATATGTTGCAAAGGATGACCTTGTCTGGCATCTAGGAGAGGCCCTTGGTTCTGTGAAGGCTCGTTGCCCCAGTGTAGGGGAATGCCAGGGCGGGGAGGTGGGAGTGGATAGGTGAGTGGGGGAGCAGCCTCATAGGGGTAGGGGGAAAGGGTATGGAATAGGGGGTTTGCGGAGGAGAAACTGGGAAAGGGGATAACAATTGAAATGTAAATAAATAAAATATCCAATAAAAAATAAATAAGTACTGAAATTATTAGATCCATCGGGCAAGTTGGTATTTTATAATATTTCATTTTGTTGAACTTTTCCATTATTCTCTATGAACTTACAAGTTCATGTAAAAACACAGACATTCTTCTGCCATGTTCCATGAGCCATTTAGGAGGTGGTAGAGATGATGCATTTAGGGTGAGCATTCAAAGTCACGTCTTCTCAAACAACGGTTATTCATGAATGTCCACATTAACTTTTGCCCATTACAAGATGAAGTTTCTCTGGCCAAGGTTGAGAGCAGCACTACCTTTGGGCATAAACAAGCATATTTGGAAAGTAGCTTGACAGCATGGCCAAACAACAGTTGTGCTTACGAATTCCCTAGCCCTAGGCTTAGGACCAGGCTCACCGTGATAGGCATGAATCCATCCAGTGAAGCGGGCTTCATAGACAATCAGACAGCAGGTGGCTTCCCTCATAATAATCAGCCGCGTCATCACTGCACCAGTCGGCGTACTTTCCTGGTAGCTTGGTCACAAATGATTTAGGCCATGATGACATTGTCCGCTAGCAGTTTGCAGAAGCACTTTCTGGGACTAGAAATGCTAACCAGCAGGGAGGAAACTTCTAGGTCAGTTCCAGTTTAATTTCTCTGTTTTCTGTAACCAAAGACTGTAATGTCTTCAGCAACAGGGTCCTAGTGTCCATCTCTGATGAGCAAGCGAAGGTAACCGCAGTAGCTAATACTGTTTTATGGGCCGGCCTCTCTGAGCAACAACTCATAGGAAAGAAATAATATAAAAGGAGTGCTGAGAAACATTGTTTCCTGGAAGTGACTCGGCTATAACCAAGTCACAGTGGCTATGGTTACTTACACAAGATTGGGCCCATGATATTCAATCACACAGGAAGGTAATTCCATTCAATACTGAAGCTACTTGTTACATGGCCATGCTCCAGTAAATGGCCCCCACAAAAACCCATGTTCATGCCAACAGCTTTAATTACACTCATCTGTGACCTTCCAAAAAGCAGGGACATGAAACTCAGAAAGAACTTATTGGGAATAAGGGTGTGGCCTAACAGGTTGATAAAAATTATCAACATACAGAATGGACATGAATGAATTTGTCAGAGAGTAACTTAAAAAATACAAAACAGAAAACAAAAAAAAAAACAAAAAACAGAAGAATCCAGCCATTTGTGTGGCTCGTTCCTATAATCCCAGCACCGGAAGAATGAGGCAGGGTGATAAAAGACCAGGTTAGACTATAGAGTGAATTACAGCCCCTGCCAGGTTACAGAGCAAGATTGTGTCTTACAAATAAAAATAAACAAAGATAGGATTATGAATAATTAAAGAAAAAGTGTGACGTGAAAAGCATTTTCACATTATGTTTGTGTCACGGAAGATTTACATTAAGAACTTACTTCAGCTTAATATAAGTAATCGGTGCATTAATAGTGAGCATCCAATCAGGGAGACAAGGGCCTAAAGACTAATAAGGCGGAGGCAGAAGTGCCCCTGGGAGTCTGGTCACCTAATCAGGTGAACCCTCTCTTTATCTTGGTGACTGGCAGTTGCTTTTGTCCCTGCTTTCCTCTCTTTCACCTTTACAGTTCTTTGCTTGCTCCAAGTTTCACCTCCCCAAATTCAACTACAGATCACTTTGAGTTCAGGTTTCCTTGACATTCTGACTCTTAGCCCAATTTAGTGTTGCCCAGAAAGAGATCCTGATTTTCCCAGCTTATACTTCAGTCCCTTGTGACCTATCACTTCTGTGCACCTCCTATGGTCACAGAAAAAGCAGGGAGTCGTGTGGCCTATGTACAGTTGTCTGCCTGCGAGTGACTACTGGGAGTCAATGTTTTAAAGGGAAAGAGGCTTCATGTAGGTTTCTAATGTCTGTAGGCTTCAGAACCGATGGAATTGAAGCCAAGAGGAGTCAAGAAATTGCATTCAGAACTAGAACCAGACTCTGAACCCTAAATGCTCTACGTTTAATGATGCCACTAAGAGAAGTCTGTGGTTGAGAAGCTAGGTCTCCAAGACAGAAATGCTTCCTTCTGTTGTTTAAATCAGCTTGATCGTGAATGCATCTTTAACGAAATTGTAATTGTCATGAATTCTTGTTGTAAAATATAAAAAATAAAAAAGTATGGTTGTCTTTTATCCCCACTAGGTCCGGCACTGTGGACACATCCCAACTCCTCGGCGGCCCAGTGTCTCCAGCCGTCGCACACTTTCCTACACTCAAACCGGCACATAAAAGAACACACAAGACAATAACCTTAGATCCAATTGATAAGGTATAATTGGCCACCTAAACAAACAAAGCCCGGTACCACCCATCCCTTAAGAACATTAATAACAACCTGTAAACACACAGAACGGAATCTTAGCGTCGCCTGCCATGGCTTCTTTCCCTCTCCCTCCTGTCTCTTCTCTCTTTCTCTTCCTGTCTCCTCCTCTTCCTTCAAACTTCTCTCGCACCCATCCCTCCTTCTCCTGGTCACCTATCCTAAAAGACTCTAATTCTATGCCTGACGTACATCCTGCTTTGAGGTCATACTCCATCTAAAAAAGCACCTTTCAAATTTATTATCCTTCTCAATGCTAAACAGCTTGCGTTGTTTACAAGACTACCAGCCTTCAACCGCGTCAGAAATCTTTGAATGGCCAAATGTCTATACACACAGGAAGTCCAACAGGGCTTCCAGAACTGAGAGGTTGTAGGGACAAATCTCCACCAGCACAGTCCTCTGTTAGGAACATGTGAGCACAAGTCTTCAGCCTTCTGGTCCAAAAGCAACTGACAGACTGTTGAAATGCAGATTTCGAAGGGCTGATCACCCTGTCTTGGCAGAGTTTATCAGTCAACTATTCTGCATAATTTGTCCTTTTCTGGACAGTATTAGTCTGCAGATGAAACAGGCAGTTTTGTCCGGTGGCTGCCTACCCACAAAGTATTGCCTCATCTGGAGGTTGAGATGTTCACATTCTTCATTAAATCCACCAAAGGGTAACTGTTAGGAGCAGATATGTCTCAACAAAAGATAAATAACTTTAAATCTCAAATTTTGTGGGTTTCTGACGTTTTTGAAAACCATCTATGTAAAACAATCTGGACTGTTGTCTTTATATCTTAATACTATCTTGTAAGTTCTCTCACAAAGTCAGAGCCATGAATTTGCTATTGGGCCCTTTACTCACATGTGTAATCAACTCAGAAATTTGTAATGACATCAATAGAAGGACTGTTTCTAAACCTTGTACTTTTAAACTTGTTTGACAAATAAACTCTATACCAAAGCAAAGATATGATTTTAGCTTAGTTACCAAATGAGATTATGACTGTATAACTCAATTTTGCTAATTCCTTCCCTTTGACCCAAAGTTTGGTTTTGGTAGTATAGAGCAGCGGTTTTCAACCTTCCTAATGCTATGGCCCTTTATGATAGTTCCTCATGCTGGTGACTCCCAACTATAAAATTCTTTTTAATGCTACTTCATAACTGTAGTCTTGCTACTGTTATGAATCATAGGGTAAATATCTGTGTTTCTCATAGTCCTAGGTGACCTCTGTAAAACTGTTGTTCTACCCCCAAATGAGTTTCAGAATGGGTAAAGAATGTTTATTAGTTTATTATTTTTCAACACAGACTTAGTCACTATGTAAGAGACCTGAATTCTGACTACCAATATGGTTAGCTTTGAGAAGGAGCCTGTAGATGTAACTTTCCTTTCTTAACTCTAGATTTCTTTTAAAAAGTCTTCATTCGATCAAAAGTTAGTGGGATATTCTCAGGTTCCTCAAGTGGTGGAGTGTGTTAGCTAAAGGAAACTCTGTGAATTGTTTGAGGATCACATTTCCTTTGATTTGGCAATGACACGTATGTTAGAGTTAGGCCAGGAAGATAATGGCATTGTCCTTTTCTTTAGTCTGTGATGAGTAGGTGACCAAGGGGAAATAAATGGATTATGAATCCATTTAGTTATTAATATTCAATTGAAAAATTATCGAGCACAGTATGGAGAGCATTTTGGTCCAAGATGTCAGACAGAGAAGGACTCTATTTATGATTTTAGGGAGCTGGAAGGAAAAAAAAAATAGGACACAGGAGGAACTTCAGTGGACATCATAGGTTTCCATTGTCGGTCTTTGCCCCGGTGCTGATTTCTTCTCTGCCTTCTTTTTGGCAGAATAGTATAACGGAGCGACAGCTGAAAGGGTTAGCTTGTCTGCTGCCAGCCACATCTGAAAAGGTGCTGAGTAATGTTTGCAGAGGAGAGAGGTGTGTCCTTTCTCTGCAGTCCAGTTCACAGCCTCAGCCAGGACTCTTTCAGCCCCGATGTTTTGTCGATCACTCCACCTTTTATAAACCTCAAAATGAACTTCAAACTGAAGGAAGCATAAAATAAATGCATCAGGATCCCCTTTACTCATCTCAACGATATCTAAGTCCTTCTTTGGCGATCTTAGAGTTTGAAATTGTCATAAGCATCTTTATTTTCTAAAATGTGTTCAATGATTTCTCGAGTTACATACCTTTCTTCACATCCAGCACTCAACGGGCTTTCTGCGAGGCTAGTTTTGTGAGTCTTCAAAAAGGCAGTATCTTTTCTGTGTCAAATAAAAGTAAGATTACCACCATGGGATGAAATGGTTTTAGTGCCACCATCCCCATGTCCCCGTACTGCACTGATATGCTACTTCTGTAAAGCTGTGTGTTGTATAACTTTGCCCTTCAATAAGGCAGCCAACACTGCTCCTTTTTTCCCCATAAAATATTGAAGATTAATTCAATATTATATTGATGATATCTGTCATCAATATAATACTGTATAGTGTGATATACATAGGATGTCATGATGTCTGTCTCATGAGGTTCATAGCTAAATAAAATGCTGGTATTTGAAATTGTGGTTTGAAATCATTTTGGTAAGTTGTATGGCTTTTAAATATAAGTCTTAGGAAAATGAAATTATATGCTTTGGTTAGTTATTTAGGAATAACAAATAACAACATGGACAAGACACCATAACGTATAAGAGTCAGTTATTGGGAGTTGGTTAATGTCTTAGACGTTTGCTTTAAATAGGCTTTAACTAAAAATTACTCATTAAAAAGTTGGGTCAGATACTAAGTGTATATCATCCTCTGGGTTACATACAAGGGTTTGCAATGATGATAACATGTAATACATTAGTTACATTTTATAATAAAATACCTCCTTTCTTCTTTGTGAATGCTACAAACTGTGATAAACTGAGGAAAAACCTCAAGGTCTGGTGACTGTTTAAGGAGAAGTAAACACTAAACACTAAATTCATACTTACCACTTGACATTTAGTAGGAATATTTTACATCACTTAGAAAACTGAAAGGAAAAATAGTCCTTTACTTTCTTATGAGCCCACATGTTATGATTCACAAAAACATAGGAGGGCCAGCCTCTCTGCTATGATGACTGTCCAGGGCTGCCTCCTGACCCTTGGTGGTCTGTCTCCTTCCTTCCCTAGAGTTTCAGTTGTCAAAGTCAAAAGTCAATGATAATGAGATTAACAAAGTTGAAGTCCATTGTGGTGGTTGGAATGAGAATGTCCCCATAGGGTCATATGCTTGGTTTTCCAGTTCATGGACTCTTGGGAAGGATTAGGAGGTGTGTCCTTGTTTTAGGATTTGTGATCTTGGGCTGAAATTTGAGGTTTCAAAACCCTCAATCTCTCTTCTCTCTCCTCTCTCCTCTCTCTCTCTCTCTCTCTCTCTCTCTCTCTCTCTCTCTCCTCTCTTCTCTCCTCTCTCTCTCTCTCTCTCTCTCTCTCTCTCTCTCTCTCTCTTCTCTCTCTCTCTCTCTCTCTCTCTCTCTCTCTCTCTCTCTCTCTCTCTCTCTACACACACACACACACACACACACACACACACACACCCTCTGCCTCTCTCCCTTACTCCCTTCCCCTGTTCATTTTCTCCCTAGCCTCCAGCTGCCTCCAGCTTGTAAATCAGGCTGAAGATCTCAGATACCTCTTCAGTGCCTTGCCTCTCTGCCTGCTGCTAGGCTCCCTGCCATGATGATAATGGACTCTGAAACTGTAAGCAGGCCCCCAATTAAATGCTTCCTTTTGTAAGAGTTGCCTTGGTCATGGTGCCTCTTCATAGCAATAGAGCAGTGACTAAGACAACCATTGAAGTGGAAATAGGCACTACTAAGGTCTTTCAATCCCAGATGGCTTAATGATAAGAAACTGATTAGCAAGGACACAAGGCTTTACCAACCAGGCTCAGAGTTGGGTTTGGAGACCCTATGTGAGGTTTCTGCTAAAATTAGAAGCTAGGTTTCAGAGTACAGCTTTTGAAAATATTCTCTAATGATTCTTAAGTAGCATTAGAAACTGAAATGACCTTCCTTTTTCATTTTTAATTTTGCTAATCTGAATCTTTTCTTCCTTCATCTTTGTCAATTTTATTTTTTTTACAAAGAATAATCATAGTGGTTTATTAATTCTATGTATTGCTTTTCAGCGTCTCTTTAACTTACACCCTAACTCTTCTTTCTTGTTTGGACATACAATTTTTTCTTGCTTTTGTAAGTGCTTGATTTACAAGGACATTTGTCCAATATCTCTTTGATTTTTTTATTACTTCTTTGAGTACTGCAAAACAATGGTTTAACTGTATTTGACTCCCCTCTCAGATATTTGCAATTCAAAACCACTTCTCTACTCACCTATCTTTGTATCCGTTGTCTTTCTTACAAAGCCTGTTGAACGTCTGGTCTACTACAGGAGAGTAGTCAAGTAACCAGGGGTTACACTATACTCTTAGGAAAAAGTTGTCTCTCCCTCTCCAAGCAACTAACAATTGTCAGTAACTTCACAGCTTGGCTGGGATTGTGCCAGACTCCCTTCTCCCTGCTGGGATTTGGTCTGGCTATACACAGGTATTGTACACTGTAGAAACAGCTATGGATTCGTATGTGCAGCTACTCTGCTGAGTTCAGATGATAATGTTCCTCCGTTGACATCATCCACCACCTCAGGTTCTTCCATGTTGATCCCTAAGCTTTGAGGGGTGGGAGTTACAATAATTATGCTCCCTTTCAGGCTGAACATTCTGCAGTTTCTTTATTTCTATACCTTACCCAGTTGTGACTCACTGTGGAGAGATCTCTCTAATTTTTAATGTAATCACTCACAGGTACAAACTTTCCTTCTAGAACAACCCTTTCTATTCCAAAGATTCTCTTAGCTTGTGTGTTTACTTGTGATTCTAGGAATTTTTAAATTTCCTCTCTGACTCCTTCACTGTCTGACTTGTCATTCAAAAGTATCCTTTTCAGAGGCTGTCAATATGAGTTCTGTAGCACCTAAATAATATAGTAATTGAAGTTTTATAGAGGCAGAAGCAGGGGAATGCTGGGAATGTGCTGGCCAGTCCAATCAGGTCAAATCAACATGCTACAGGTTTAGTGAGAGATTTATCTTAAAAACTGAGATAGAGATTGACTAAGAAAGAGTCCTCACACACATACATTGACCTCTAACCTCTGAATGAACGGACTCACACATCCATATGCAAGTGTACACATACATACACATGAACATGCACACACATATGTACCACATACATACAAAAGATTATAATGTTCAGTCTTCATGTGTTTTTGTATTTTCTGTAGTTTCTCATGCTATTGATTTCTAGTTTTTCTCCTTTGCGATCTGACCTGCAATAAGAAAATATTTTGATTCTTTTATGTTGGTGAAAACTGCATTGCTAAATATCATTTAAAGAAATTTCCATAGGCTGCTGAGAACAATATGTATCCTTTATGTACATATGTTGGATAGAACAGTCTATATATCTCTCTTAAGTACATTTGCCTTGTGTAATTTCTTTATTGATCTTCAGCTTGGATGAAATATCTAAAGATGACTGTGGGATATTTTTATTATCAACTATTATTATTTAAGAGTTTATCTGAAGTTTTGCCTCCATTATGTTTTATCAAGATAAGAACTCCAAAATTTGATGTGTATCTACGGTTGTTTTACCTTCTTCTTCTTCTTCCTCCTCCTCCTTCTCCTTTTCCTCCTCCTTTTCTTCCTCCTCATACTTCTCATGCTCTTTTCTTTTTTTAAGACAGTCTTTCCATGTAGCCCTGTTTTGGAACTGTTAATCAGGCAGGCCTCAAAATCACAGAGATTAGCCACTTCTGTCTACCTTGTGCTGGAATTAAAGGTGTGTGCCACCATGCCTACCTCAGTTACTATATCTTCATAATTAATTGTCCCATTTATTGCTCACTTGGGTAATTTGTTTTAAAGTCTACTTCATCACATATAGGATAGCTATTCCAAAATCTTTTCGGGTTTCACTCACTTGCTAGATTGTCTCACTCTCCAACAGTGTCTGACCCAAAGGGTGTGTTTTCTGGAGATAGTAATAGTCAATGATTTTTGTTGTTGTTGTTTGTTTTTATCTAGGCATCTAGGTGGCTAATCTGTGTTTATTGGCAAGTTCTGGTTATATACATATAATGTTATTCTTCTTGAGAGATGTTTGCTAATTCCTATAATTTTGTAACTTGTTGGTTTTTCAGTTGGTGTAAAATTATTTTGTTATTTTCTGTCCTCTTAGTAGGGCTTTGTTTGCTCAATAATATCTTTCTCCTTCTTCATTAAACCATTTGTCATGCTGTTCTCCAATGGCTTGTTTTTGGTTTCTTCATTTCTACCATTTTTAATTTTTTTTTCAAAAATCTCAAATTTCCTGCCGAATCTTTCTTTCATGTTACCGACATTTTTTATGTACCTTGCTGTTTTGCTCATCAGTCCCACTGACATTTTCTTCTATGTTGTTGACTTTCCTCTGCAAATAATAGCGTGAATTCATCTGCTTGTTTGATCTTTTTGGAATTCATTGATCAAATAAACCCATGAAATCTTCATCTAGATGTTTGTGAATTTCCTGAGGAATTATGACCTTTTGCAGGGGTCATATTATTTCTTTTGTCACATTGCTGTTTTCTACGCTGCACTTTTTATACCTTTGGGTTTTGACATGTCTTGAGGATCTCATGTTGAACATGTCAGTCATTTTTTCTCCTTTTCCTGTTTCGTTCTGTGTTGCTTGGAGATATCTCACGAGGAGGCCAAGAATGGCTACAAACTTACTATATAGCAAAGTGTAAACATTGGATCCTCCTGCCTCAGCCTCCTCAGTTCTACAGTTATAGCTGTGTTCCACCAGACAGGGCTGAGCCACTTACTCTGGAGATTTTGGTCACTAGTTCCAGTTAGAGGGGAGAGAGCACACTGCCATAACAGCACCAACATTAAACCATTCAAGACACAGTCACACTCTTTAGCTGGGGTAAATGTGGATGCAGTAAGCAAAAGAGATAATGAAGGAGACACAGAAAAAGGAGTAGAAATGTGAAGACAACCTGAAGAAGAAGAACTATGTGAGTGGGGATAATATTGTGGAGAACAGGAAAAAGTAAGAAGTTAGAAAAAGTAACTTAAAAATTCCAGTTAAAATAATACAAGGTAAATGCAGAGCACTGCCAAAAGTACAGGAGATGAGAAAAGGAAATGCTCAGATGAAAAAAAGAAAAAAGATCAAGATTATCCAATAATGAAAACTATGTACAAACAAACTGAGATAAATATATGATGGGAATAAAAGGCTTATTTTAAGGATGTAGTAAAATTGCTCCTAACAGCTTAATGATGACATCAGAGAATGGGGAGAATCCCAAGAGTTAAAAAGAAAAAAGTGGAGGGGTGGTGATGGTGAAGTGCTCCTTCTAGGTCCTAGAAAATTGGAGACTACCAGGTACATGACTATGGTGGGAATTGTAGTCTTTAAACTGTGGACTGATGTCTTGCCTGTAGTTAAGTTTCCCGACGCTCTGTTGGACACTATCTGCTGGTTGTCAGAGCTGTTTTCACATTGGTGTACAGAGTCCGTAGGTTTTTAGTCTGTATGCTGGGAAGATGCTGTCGCCCCACTGAGACGATCCAGATTGCATTCCCTGAGGTAGCCAATGTTCTAGCTGTGAGGCGTCTCCCAAGTGCACTGGGCATGTGCTAAGTGACCATAGAAGAAAACACTAGGTAGGTAGAGAGCCTGTCTTCGTGCACTCAAGAACTTCTAAGTCTTTCAGTAAGCCTACTAGCTCAGTATTTCATTGTTGGAGACTGAGTTCTCAGACTCTGCAGCTATCAGGCAAAAAAATGGCGCAAGCTGTTAATCTACCCATTGACCTCACACTCAGTTCGCATATACCAGGTTTGCTCTCAGTTGATGAGATCTGTTCCTAGATACTAATGGCAAGTTCCCTTTCTATAGGCACTTCTTCCTGCCCAAACTGAGCTTCCTACCAATTGCACCTTTAGTTTGTCATCATCGGGCATCCTATTCTCTATATATGGGACATCCTGTCTTTTCTGGGCCTTCTTTTACTCTAGGGCTGTGGCAAGCCAAATGCAGACTCTCTGGATTATGGTTTTTCCCTGCTCTCTCATTCCCAGTTTATCTCAGGATTCTGTTGTCATTTTCATCACTTCAAATAAATAAATAAATAATATTTTATTTATTGAAAATGATGTAGAATAGTACATTTGCATAATTTCTCCCTTCCTTCTCATTAACTCCTCCCATGTTGTGCCCTCCTAATGACCTCCTTCCCAAACCCATGGCCTTTTATTCTTAGCTCAGTTTTTAGCAATAGATTTTCAACATCTTTCAGGGCCTGCACTCTAGTTCCCACAGAGTAACTTAATAGGAATATTCTCTGCCACAGACCTGTGCAATGGAGGATCACTGTCCCACCAAGAACTGAGATGGTTTTGAACCCTGTGAGTGCTGTGAGACTGTCCTTGAGATCAGCACCCAAGTCTCTTAACTGGCTTAGCTTTTGCAACAGCTTCTGCTTCTTTCCCCTTTACCATGGAGTGATGAGGTAACTATTTGCTTTGCATCTTATGAGTCTGTCACCTCTGAACTGTCATTATTCTTTTTGCTGCCTTTTGGATTTCCAAACCTCTTCACTCTATTCTTCTTTGGATTTGATCCCCTTATTCTGACTCTTTTCTGTCTTTCTATATATGTTCTCCCTTTTTATTAGACTGTGCCTGGAGAATATCTGATTCATGGTGAAGGACAGGGCTCTTACTTACAGTCATTCATCTCCATTGTGCCTGGAGAAGATAGAAATCTACCTTCCTGATGTGGACAACAAGACATCCCTGTGGAGAAAAAAAAAGGGTACAGCCCCACAAACTGACTGGGAACATTTTGCCCCTTGTAATCTTCTTCTACTTCTTCTTCTTCTTCTTCTTCTTCTTCTTCTTCTTCTTCTTCTTCTTCTTCTTCTTCTTCTTCTTCTTCTTCTTCTTCTTCTTCTCCTTCTCCTCCTCCTCCTTCTTCTTCTTCTTCTTCCTCCTCCTCCTCCTCTTCTTCTTTTTTCTCCCCCTCCTCTTCTTCCTCTTCTTTCTCCTCTTCCTCTTCTTCTTCTTTTCCAGAAACACATAGTAGTTTTACTTTTATTACATCAATAATAATAACTGTTCACTCTCCAAAGAGAATTTATTCTAAGGGAAATCATTCTCTTAGAAAAAAATCAAAGTATGGAATAAATTACATCCATTTACTAGGTTATTATAATTTATCCATCATTTATGAAAATCAATTGCCACTGTTATTATATTTCTTTTTTTATTAACTTGAGTATTTTTTTATTTACATTTCGAATGTTATTCCCTTTCCCGGGTTCCAGGCAAACATCCCCCTAACCTCTCCCCCTCCCCCCGTATGTGACTGTTCCCCTTCCCATCCTCCCCCCATTACCGCCCTCCCCCAAACAATTATGTTCACTCGGGATTCAGTCTTGGCAGGACCAAGGGCTTCCCCTTCCACTGGTGCTCTTACTAGGCCATTCATTGCTACCTATGAGGTTGGAGCCCAGGGTCAGTCCATGTATAGTCTTTAGGTAGTGGCTTAGTCCCTGGAAGCTCTGGTTGGTTGGCATTGTTGTTCATATGGGGTCTCGAATCCCTTCACGCTCTTTCAGTCCTTTCTCTGATTCCTTCAACGGGGGTCCCGTTCTCAGTTCAGTGGTTTGCTGCTGGCATTCGCCTCTGTATTTGCTGTATTCTTGCTGTGTCTCTCAGGAGAGATCTACATCCGGTTCCTATTGGCCTGCACTTCTTTGCTTCATCCATCTTGTCTAATTGGGTGGCTGTATATGTATGGGCCACATGTGGGGCAGGCTCTGAATGGGTGTTCCTTCTGTGTCTGTTTTAAACTTTGCCTCCCTATTCCCTGCCAAGGGTATTCTTGTTCCCCTTCTAAAGAAGGAGTGAAGCATTCGCATTTTGATCATCCATCTTGAGTTTCATGTGTTCTGTGCATCTAGGGCAATTCAAGCATTTGGGCTAATAGCCACTTATCGATGAGTGCATACCATGTGTGTTCTTCTGTGATTGGGTTACCTCACTCAGGATGATATTTTCCAGATCCATCCATTTGCCTATGAATTTCATAAAGGCATTGTTTTTGATAGCTGAGTAATATTCCATTGTGTAGATGTACCACATTTTCTGTATCCATTCCTTTGTTGAAGGGCATCTGGGGGGGTTGGGGATTTAGCTCAGTGGTAGAGCGCTTGCCTAGCAAGTGCAAGGTCCTGGGTTCGGTCCCCAGCTCAGAAAAAAAAAAAAGAAGGGCATCTGGGTTCTTTCCAGCTTCTGGCTATTATAAATAAGGCTGCTATATAATATTTCTTATAATCTACAACAGCTCTACTCCTGAGGGCTTCAGAGTTCAACTTAAATTATGGAGTCAAAGACTTTTCTCAGGCTCTATCACATCATACTTACTATCCTCCCTTTGATTTTAAGTGGTTCCTACTGTGTACATTTAAAGCATCAATATGATCTTATTGGATACATGCAGAATAGTAAAATTATTCATTGTCATGAAACAGATAAAATATGCCTATTGGTTTATATAGTTTAAAGGGGATCTTTTTGAGAAGACTTGCCACCCTTCATATCCCCTCATTTTATATCTTTTGACTTACATCTCATTTCATTTCCCCAAACTCATGTTTTTGATATAGCATTCCCTGACACATGATAATTCTGTAAGAACAGAACCATTAAAATGAGTTTAGCCCATTTTCTCCTTTGAATTAACAATTCACAGTCAATTCTGTGCTCTTTCCCTTTCTACCAAAACCAAACCAACCAAACCACAGTCTCCTACAACCTAAGTCAGATTGATCCACGTTAGTCATGAAAACATTGATGCAAAAGAAACACAGCTCCCACTGTGTGGTAATTTGCATGAGATACACTTCCCAATCTCAAGCCTTTGAATACTTTGTCTCTGTAAAATTATTTTAAAAAATGCTATCTTTTATCCCACCCTAGGTCTGGCACCATAGTGCCCCAAGGTATCTTCATCTCAGTCAGCAAAGCCTCTCACCCACTTTGCTCTATTCCATTTCACACTGTTGATGGCTTCTCTCTGAGCCTGACAACAATCTCTCTACCCTTCTAGTATCCAAGGCAGGCTGCCACCATGACAGACACACACATCCCAATTCCACAGCAGCCCAGTGTCTCCAGCCGTCGCATACTCTCTTAAACTTAAATCACCACATGAAATAACACACAACACAATAACATCTGGTCCAATTGATAAGATATAATTTGCTCATTTAGACACACAAAATCCTATACCCATCCATTCTTTAAGAATATGCATAACAACCTGTAAATGTGCAGAGAGGAATCTTAACATCCGCCTCCATGTTCTCTCCGTGACTTCTCCTTTCTTGCTCCAGTCTCCTCCTCGCTCTAAAACTTTTCTCCCACCCATCCTTCCTTCTCGTCCAATGACAGGCCTCGTTCTGTCTTGTACCTGCCTACACCTGCGTGATGACATTATCCTACAGGTCTGTACCTGGGGACCTCTGTGAAGTCTTAGGAGGTATGTCATTGGGATTAGGCTTTGAGGTTTGTTTGTTTTTTCAAACAAACAAACAAAGAAAAAATATATGTCATTCCTGGTTCACTCTGATTCCTGTTTGTGGTTCAAGATGTGAGCTATCAATTGCTTCTTCATCTCCTTTGTTTGCAGTCCACCATCACGGACTCTAATTCTCTGGCACCAAAAACTAGAATAAACTCCCTTTCCTGTAATTTTCCTTGGTCATGGTGTTTTATCACAACAGCAGAAAAGCAACTTATACCCCATTCAAAGGGAATAAGAGATCATTTATTTTGAAGCCAAATTTGAGTGGCCATGGCTTACAAACAGGGTACTGGGTTACCCCAATTCCATGTTCCAGTGTGGAAGCTGTTTTGTGAAATTCTGTAATAGCAGAAAAGTGAAAGTCATGAATCAAGGCAATTTTAAAATACTTTGGTGGGTACATTAGAGAAGCATACTGCAGTCAGGCAGGTAAGCCTCAGATGATATGTGATAGCAGCTTCTGAGCCCTTCCATTAGTTAGGAATAGGATTTTAATGAGGTACAAAGGTTTTGCTATTGTGATGGTGATGGCTTTGTTTGTTTTGTTGTTGTTGTTGTTGCTATTGTTGTTGTTGTTGTTTTTAATCTGCTTATCAACACATTAGGACTGATACAAATTTGGGCAAGGAGTGGCTATTTAGGATATAAAAATGGCCCCAAAGGAGCAGGTGCAGAAACCTAGAGTCAGAGATTATCCTGAGAGAGAATTTAATTTAGAGTTTTCATTGGATCCCTCCTGTCAAAGCTAGGGGACCCCCTCAGAAGTGGAAGTAGGGGAGGAAAGACTGTAGGAGTCAGAGAGGATGAAGGACACCAGGAGAACATGGCTCATGGAGTCAACTAAGCAGGGATCACACGGGCTCAGAGAGACTAAGGTAGCATGTGGCTTGCATGGGTCTGCACCAGGTCCTCTGCTCATGTGTTACAGCTCTGAGCTTGTTGTCTTTGTGGGCCCCGCCTAATGGTGGGAGTGGGTGTGTTTTTGGCTCTTTTGCCTGCTCCTGGGACTCTTTTCCTCCTATTGGGTTGTCCTGTCCAGCCTCCATACGAGGGCTTTTGCCTTGTATTACTGTAGCTTGCTTTGTCTGGTTCAGCTGCCCTCTCTTGGAGGCCCTTCCTTTTCTGAAGAGGAAATGGAGCAGGAGTGGATCCGTGAGAGAAACGAGGTAGGGAGGAGCTGGGAAGAGTGGAAGGAGGATAAATTGTGGTTAGGATGTTTTGAGAATCTATTCTCAAAAGAAAAAGAAAAGAAAAAAGCAAGGAAGGAAGGAAGAAAGAAAGAGAAAGAAAGAAAGAAAGAAAGAAGGAAGGAAAGAAAGAAAGAAAGAAAGAAAGAAAGAAAGAAAGAAAGAAAGAAAGAAAGAAAGAAAGAGAGAAAGAAAGAAAGAAAGCCCCAAGGAAGCTTTAAGTTAGCTTTCTGGATTAGCAACATCCCTACTCTCTACAGTCATTGAAGTTTTAATCAGGCTCACAACCTTTGCACACTCAGTTTCTTTCCAGGAATTGTCTTTCACAAAAATGAATTTGAATCATTGAATCAGTGATCAGTCTTTTTAAATTTCTTTAAATTCACAGCAATGTGCGAGCAGCTCATGTATGCCTCACAGTTATGTGCATATTTTAAAAGAAAACCACTATTAAGCTAAAGGGCTAAAGTGAGTTAACTGAGTTCCAGGCAAATTGCAGAGAGATTTTAGAACAGAAGACTTTCTTCAGATGTAAGAATGCCAGACTTGTCAAATAAATGAGAGAGTTGTCCAGGTAAATTTGAATTTCTAATAAGCAATAATTAACTATCAGTATGCTTCAGAGTACTGCTGTTTATTCTGAGGTATAAAATATGTTGTTTATTATAAATACAAACTTAACTGTGTTTTTTTCTGGTAATCCATTTGGATTTCTTTTAAATTTCTTACATTTATTTATGTATTTATTTTTCTCTCTTTCTCGCTCTTGCTCTTGTTCTCTGTGTGTGTGTGTGTGTGCGTGCGTGCGTGCGTGCGTGCGTGCGTGCGTGTGTGTGTGTGTGTGTGTGTGTTGTGCAGAGGACAACTGGTTCTTTTCTTCCCTCACTGGGCTCCAAGACTGGAAATCAGACTTGAAGGCAAGTATCCTTTATACATCAAACCATCTTGTCAACCTTCTATGAAGACTCTATGAAGACTTCTTAAGTCATTGTGGGCATTCACTCTCATAGATTCACTGATATAAAACTCACCTTTGGTTTTGGTGATTCACATTTTCCAGTCTCCAGGCTGGAAGTTGAGTCCCAGATGAAGTGCTGGGTATTTCTTGCACCCAGAAATCTATGAAGAAAGGCACAGCAGTTAACACAAATGCGCTCTTCTACGGTAGACTGAGTCTGTAACCTTTCAAAACTAAAAATAACACCTCGCCTAGCTTAGTTGCTTCAGTGACTTAGTGTCTTGAAATTAGAGTAACTGGGGGCATACTTTTAAGACTTAGGTAGAAGGAAAAATAATTTGGGTGTAAGTTTTTGTTGAACGTTACAATGGTATTTAAATCATTTACAAAGTTTCAAGATAACATACAATTATACTTTGTCAGCTGCCACCTCCTCCTGAGCATAGCAAAAATGATTTTTTTTCATAGTTAAGAAATGTTAGAAGACATGTTGTGTAGGAGAAAAGGCATTGATTGAAAAACCAAATTTCCTGTATTTTTTTTTTTATTTTAACAGTACTATTTTACAGTTCTTCACCCATTTGGTCTTTGAGAAGAAGGACCAGAACTTCAAAACTAGCTAGAACTAAAGAATGTAAGGTATACATTAAACTTTATGTTGTTTTCTGACATGTTTGTGGTTTTAAGCTTAAGGTGTCAAAAGCTGTTCTACTGAAATAGGAATTAAAATGCCCATCTATTTTTAGAAAAAAAAAACACTTTACCTAAGATTAATGAATAGAGATTACATGCTGCTTATTTTTTTTAATTTTAAATGAATTTGTAATAATTCAGGATAGTGTTACTGCTCCTTGCCCTTTCACGGATGCACAGACAGGCACGCGCGCGCGTGCGCGCACACACACACACACAAACACGTATACTTATGAAGTCAAAAGAGGTTTTCCATATTTTGAGTTAATGCCAAAATCCATAACCTTCATTTTCACCCATTCTGGTACTAAATACATGACTCCATTAAAGTCAGAAACACCAAAATCCCCAAATAAATCAAAATCTTAGAGTCAGTGTCATAGAGAAGCTTGTGAAGAAAATTGCTTTAGTCTCAAGATCCCAGTATTATGATTATTTCCCACTCCCCCACCACCCAGTGGTCCTCACTATCCTGCAGTGTCTTGTCTGTGGCATTAATTAAATGAATACTTTCAGAATGAACAAAACTGATTGTGCACATTGTGTGTCATACATCAAGACAAGAATAGATTTGGCTCAGTGTCCCAGATGCCGTGACAGATGTCCTGGCATCTGGTGGTGTGTCCTCTGTACAAAGCTGACAGTCACCCGCTGGTGGGCACACAGAAAGCTGAGAATCCCAGAAGGGTCTCAATAAATCAGACCAGTATATCACAAGAGAAAGACCAGGTGACTGACTTTAAGATTGAAAGCTAACGAATATAGTTTTGAATAATAAATTTTATATCATACATGACAAATGCTATTTAGAGGAAATTAATATAGTGATTTTTTAAATGAAGAAATCGTTTCTTCTTTTGTGACGTATTTTCTATAAATCCTTTCAGCACGCTCGGTGCTTATATGATTTTTCTTTGAACATGAGTCTATGGTATTACATTCATTGTGTCATTGACTAACCTTGTGGAGGGCTCAGATTTTATAAATAGAATGTTTAGCAATCAACTTGAAACAGACCACACACTGCTGGTCTCAGGCTCTCTTAACTCAGAGCAGTTACTGTGTTTCTAGATCACTGGGAGGAGAGAAAGTGTGGAACGCCAGAGAGCCATTTTCCAGGTAGCTGATCTGGGTTTAATACTCTTCTCTCTCATCTCTTCAGCCTCTTTTTATCTGCCGTGGCTTTTTGCTATTTCTCTGTAGCTGTCCCTGTGTTCTGTGTGCTAAACTCCTTATTGCATCAACTATACCTTGGTCACTTTTGTTTTGAGATGAGCTGGTTTTGTAAGAAAATATTAGGACAAGAAGGGCATCTTCAAATTAGCTTTATGCTAAAGATACATCCATACGCCTACAAACAATTCTACACTTTGGGACATTTCGTGTGTCCCATATTTTAAACATCTTTCTTGCTTTGGCAACTCAAAGACTTCTCTTGGACTACTTTATATCCTGTGTTGTCCAGGAAGTATGCAAAAGAATGAATGGTGAAAGTCAAAGAAAACTTAAAATAACTCAGAGCTTAATTAAGACCATTAATGCCTCTGTATAGAGAAAAGACTGCCACAGACAGGAGTGTGCTTGGTGTCCCTTAAGTACACAGTGTTAACGTACCATGTGTTACAGATGTATTTGTATATAGATCGTAAATACTGCATTATTTAAGGAAATCGTGGTTCAGGTAGGCAGGCATTTGCAAAGTGGAGTTATAACAACTTATTCTCAACACCACATGTTAACACCTCGGTCTCTTTTTCCATCCGAAGGAATTATGCATAGTGTTTGCCTTTTCGTTTTGTTTTTATTTTTCCATTATTGTTTCATAGCAATGAAGAGACGAAAGCTGACTCCAGCAGAATTTCCTTAGTCTGCTAAGTACAGCTACGTAATTGCCACCTTCACCAGCACCACTGGAAAAGAAAATGACCTACATTGCTTGAGAGAGCAGAAAGTGTGTGACATTTATCTTCTGTATAACTTTGTAGGGTTTACAGTAATGTGGTTTTCAAATAAACTGAATTCAAACCTCACATTTCTACAGAGAGAGGAATGGGGACAAGAAAAATGAGGATTCAACTGAGCTGGCTTGTGTGAAAGCCTTCTTTTAGGGAAGTGTGCACTTAACTTCTACTCAGTGAACTAGGGCAGCCATGTTAGATTTTCTGTTCTTACCAGGCTAGCTCCTTCTTGATAAATTATGCTTAAATTCTTCAGCATAGACACACTGATGGATAATGACAATTCTAGCAAATATTCAAGGCTGGACCATTCACTCATCACAGTATGGTTTCTTTGTCCTTTTTAGTAGAAGAACTTTTTACTGAGACATCTTAACTAATAATTGGCTTATGACTGATAATACACATTCTTTGATGTATGCTTATGTATGTATCCCTGTGCGGGAGTGTGTGCATGTGCTCATGCATATGTGTACTCATTAATGTGGACATGTATGTGCACATGAATGGTATGTGTGTATACAGTGTGTGTGTGTGTACTTGTGTATGTCTGCAGTGTGTGTGTGTATACTTGTGTATGTCTGCAGTGTATGTGTGTGTGTACTTGTGTGTATGTCTGCAGTGTGTGTGTGTACTTGTGTGTGTGCCTGCAGTGTGTGTGTGTGTGTGTGTGTGTGTGTGTGTGTGTGTTCTTGTGCATAGGAAGACCAAAGATAAATAACACGTTTCTTTCTCTTGTTTGCTCTCCACCTAAGTTTTTATGACAAGATCTCTCACTAAACCTGAAATTCTTGATTCAGCTGGACTGACTGGACAGTGAGCCCCATGATGCCCCTGTCTCTGCCTCCCTGGCACTGCAGCAGATTTTTTTTTGTGGGTACTGAAAATCTGAACATAGATCTTCATGGTTACAAGGAAACTACTTTACTAAGGAACTATCTTATCTTCCCAGCCCACTCTTTGTATTCCTGATATAGGCTAATTAGCATTCTTTGCAAGAATTTTCCCGAGTTGCTGTATGACTGTCAGAAGACCCAGACTTCCCTGATTGCCTGATAATGATGTGTTCCTCATCTAGAACTAGAGGTGGAGCCTCATAAGGTGTGGAAGATCTAATCTCAGGCAGCCTTTGTGTCTGAGAGACAAATATTCCTAATTAATTCAATCCATTTAGCAGTCTAGTCTGTGGTTGGTGGCATACACTTTCACATTAGTAAGAACACTGTCAAATGCCACTGCTAAATCATTACTTTTAGACCCGTTGGAGCCTCTTAACTGCCTCTTGACCACCAGTGAATGTGTCTTCTTATTCTAAGATCCAGGATGAGGAAGAAGCACTCATTTAAGACATACCATTCTCGGAGCAAATGAGCTAGAGCATGAGGCTGTACGGATGCACAGTGCTTCAGTGAAAGCTTGACTGGAGTCTATGAGTCTCATTGCCTCAGCCAAAGGAAGTCTGTTACTCAATACTATACAAGGGCAAGAAGACCATTGCAGGGTTTCCACTGGTTGGGAAGGCCTGCAGGTTATGCACTCAGGTGAATAATTCTCCTCCAACCAAGTGGATATTTTGACATCAACCCCAGCTGAATACCCAGAAGTGACACCTCACCTCATTAAATCCACCTTGGCCTCTCTGTCTTTTAGAGTGTAGTCAAGATTGAAAATCTAGAGTCTTCTGTGTCTAGGAACTAGTTTAGGTTTACCCTGTGTAATCCTGTTTATGACCCTGCAATTTCCTTCCCAGCCTGACTACTCTCACTATTCATCCATACAATTCTTTCTCCTATACCAGAATATCTGACATCACATATGACTATGATACACTTAAGACTCTTTCAAGAGAGAAGAGGGAATATGATATTAAACTGAAACCTCAAGAAAATAAAGACTGCATGATAGAAATAATAGAGAAAATTACATATATACATCCACATATAAAAAAGAGCTTATACAAATGTATATTTCTCAAAAATGATAGTATATAAAGAATTTTCTAATGATTTTTAGGTTCTTGATCCAAGAACATATCAGTACTTTATTCTGTCAAATATCTTTTGAGGATAGGTATAGTGGCACATACCTTTAATCCCAGCACTCATGAGGCAGAGGAAAGCCTCTGTGAGTTCAAGGTCAGCCTAATCTGAACTAGGAATTCCAGGACAGTCTGGGCTGAGTAGAGAGATCATGACTCAAAAAACAAAACAAAACAAAAACAAAAACAAAAACAAAAAAAAAAAAACAAAGCAAGTTTTTTTTTCTGTTTCATTTTTTTTTGTATGTGTTTTGGTTTTTTATTCAAGAATGCAAAGAATGCATTAAGTACATGACATTCCTTACAGAATTAGTTGTTGAATGAGCAGGGAGATGTTTCAATGGGTAAAGACAGTTGCTGACTAGAGTTTAATCCCAGGAATTTACGTAAGAGTACAAAGAGAGAACCAACTCTTCAAAGTTGTTCTCGGACTTCTACTTGCATGTCTGGCACAAGTGCCCATACACACACTTCATGCACACACACAGAAACAACAATAATACATTTTTAGTGACTTTTGTGAGATCAGAACAGTAAGAATAATATTTCACTTGACTTTCATTTTTGCAGGAGAATATTTTTCGGAGTAGACCAAAGCATTTCTTCAAGAAGGGTGTTATTCAGATAACTGATGCCCTCAGAATAGTGGATAGAGCTTGCAGGAGCTGACCACCATGTTAGCAAGAGTCCAGCCAATTTTCACTATGAGCATCATGCCATTTTAGCAGAAATTACAGATAAATGGTTGCTTCACACATAATATTAGGCAGCATAATACAGCTAAGGTATACTGATATGGAATAAGTATATTAGCTGATAACTGGGATTACCAGGTTTGGGAAAATATTTAAAAGTGATAGAAATGAAGTATGAATTGTTGGTGAAGGTAAAACCAGAAGGTTCTTATTTACATAAAATGATTCCTTCTTATTTTTCTTTCATCCCTGTTTCTTTCCACATGTGGATTATATTTTTATTGCAGATTTTAAAAAATTCCTCACTTCTTTTTGAAAAGATTCTTTTTAAAGATTTACTTATTTTATTGCCAAAAATGTGGTTACTGGGAACTGAACTCGGGTCCTCTGGAAGAACAGCCAGATGGAAACTCTGATCCATCAGTCCAGGCCCCAGGTCCTCGCTTCTATTTCAGCTTCTTTTGGAGATTTTTTTTGTTTGTTGTTACCTTCTTTAGAATGTCTCGTCTACTTTTAATCTTTAACAGTATTTTCCAAGAGAATAATTCTTTCATCCTTTTTTGCTGACTTATTTCTTTTTATTATTTGTAGGTATGTCTGTTAATATAATGCATCATTTTTCTTTCTTTGAAACTATGGGAGTTTGTATTTTGAATAAGTTTTTATCTTATATTAGTCTTTAAAATATGATTCTGTCTTTGAAGCTTTTCTCACCATTTGTTGGCTATCTCTTCTGAAAGGTACACAGACCCCTCTATCTAACCAACTCATCCAAACAGTTATACTCTTAATGTAAAAGGAGCGCTGTAAACCTCAAGTCATGTGTTCCTCAAATGAGGCATTTCTAATGTGGCATGTGTTCATTCCAAAAATGAAGACCATTTTTCAGTTTTCAGTTTAAAGGTTTTTAAAGGTTTTAAGTTAAAAAGTCAAAGTTTTCTATCTAATCTAATAATTAGTTCTGGATGGAGAAAGTAAAGGTTCAAGTGAAAATTTATAGATTATATTTCATAAGCAACCTTATGGAACAGGAACAGGTCATCATATTTAAAGTTAGTTATTTATTTGTTTACTTAGCTGGTGTGTGTGTGTGTGTGTGTGTGTGTGTGTGCACGCGCGTGTGTCTGTGTGTGTACAGAGAGAGGGAGAGGGAGAGGAAGAGGTGGCATGGTGGCATGGTGGAGCTTAGCAGACAACTTAGGGAATCAGCCATTTGCTTCCACCATGTTGGGCAGACATCAAGCTCAAGATCATTAGGCATGGTAGCAAGAACCTGTACCAAAGCCAGTCCTATAAAATTTGATATAGCAAGGTTAGGGGAGGGGGTTGATATTCATGGAAAGTCAGAGGAAGGGAAAAGGGGATAAGGGGAAGGGAGAGGACCAGGAGGAAAGAGAAGAAGCTTAATTTTCTGTTTGTTTATTTATTTTTTTAGAATTATTTATTATATATGAGTACACTGTAGCTGTCTTCAGACACACCAGAAGAGGGCATCGGATCTCATTACAGATGGTTGTGAGCCACCATGTGGTTGCTGGGAATTGAACTCAGGACCTCTGGAAGAGCAGTCAGTGCTCTTAACCACTGAGCCATCTTTCCAGCCCGAAGCTTAATTTTCTATTAGAGACTTAGACATTAAAGCTGCAACTGGTTGTATCAGAGCTTGCTGATGTTAATGAGCTAGCAAACTATCCAAATAAAATCTGGACCAGGCAGACCTTGAATTCTGGGATGTTTTAGCACAGCTCTATGTGTGAAATTTGAGCCTTATTAAATATACCTTTTAAAAGACGCATCTTGGATTTGGCCTTGAGGTCTGACTCTATGATACAGAGTTGAATTGTGCCCAGGTCCTCATAACACAGGTAGCACTGCAGGTCTGTATACTCTGCGATGTATTAGAATTGCATCAGTGACGAAAAAGCATGTTGTTACTTGAGTTAAGAACACTCCACGATCTCCAGTGCACATGCTTTCTTTACTTTATCTACATCTCAGCCATATCAATGGCATTTGTCCCACCTTGGATTGACATCATCTAAGAGACTCTACTAGGGCTAATGTAGTTCTCAGGTCATAGGTCCATTCACTTACACCTCAGGGTTTACAGAGGCATAAGTAGGGTAGCAATGACTATCTGATTATGTGTCTCTGATTGACTGCAGCAAAGTCTAACTGCTTTGTCCTCACTTGTTGGGTCTCAATGGCTACATTTTAGATCTTCTCAGAGACAAATTTGTTGTTGTTGTTGTTGTTGTTGTTTACGTGATACCTTTGAATTGATTGATCTATCATCCTGTGCCTCTGTGGGCATAGTCTTCATCATACAGGTACATCTCAGGGTGAATAGTTTATCAATGACGTGGTGACAATTATCATCATGTACTTAGAGCAATATGGAACCAATGTTTGAACTCATAGACTAGTTCCTCTATTAGTAAAGCACAAGACTAAATATACAAGAATGCTCAGCTAAAGCTCAACATGGAGAGTAAATTTGTTTAAACACTTTATATTTTTTCTATGTCAGTTTTGGAGGGGACAAAAATTTGAGTCCTCTGGCCCACATTTCTAGATGAGCATTTATTGATACTAATAACTTTTAATGCTATCCATGCTTTTGGTTCTTCCGTCCTTAGGAATCTCACATGAAGAGTAAAGAGTAATTAAAATGTGCAGGATGACAAGATGGAGCAAACAGTGCTTGTACCACCAGGACCTGACAGCTTCAACTTCTTCACCAGAGAATCTCTTGCAGCTATTGAAAGGCGCATTGCAGAAGAAAAAGCTAAGAATCCCAAGCCAGACAAAAAAGATGATGATGAAAATGGCCCAAAGCCGAACAGTGACTTGGAAGCTGGGAAGAACCTTCCATTTATCTATGGAGACATTCCTCCAGAGATGGTGTCGGAGCCTCTGGAGGACCTGGACCCCTACTATATCAATAAGAAAGTAAGTGATTTTTATCAGGTATATTTTGCCACTAACTATATACATTGGACTGTTACAGAAGCCTCACATACTAAATTAGCACAGTGTTAACCAGATTTGTGGGTGGTTTTGAATATTCATGAGCGGTAAATAAATTAAATTATACCATATGGAGCTGCCCCAAATGCCCCATAACAGAAACCTAAATATAAGTATAAGTTGTTGTAGGTGGCTAATTTAACAAATTAAAAATTCTCACTGAAGATTACAAGTACTAGGCAATTTTAAGTACTTTTTTTGTACCTTGAAATGCTGAAGTCACCCTGAGTTACAAAAGACCTCAAAATATATTCTTATGGAAGAAATTTTTACAACACAAGAGTTTTTTTTATTTTGTTGCCATATTATAAATGATAAATAATTCCTGAAGAAATTGTTTCCACATGGAATACAGCTATGCAATATACAAGGGTATTCTGTGTTGTTGTTGTTGTTGTTTTTGTTGTTTTGTTGCTTGTTTTTAGGTGGAAATGATTTCTTTCAGCTCATAGTTCATACAGATAAGTTTATTGGGGGGCATATTGCCATCAAACCATATCAGTGCCCATTCTAATCTATATGGGTTTTATCTTAACAGTATTATGTCTACAAAGACTGTTTCCAGAAAACATACAGTTTCATACAGGCTTGAACTTTTAGAAGACACTATCCAGCCAGCTACACTTGCTTGCTCTTAAAACCGAGGAAATATATAACCAAGCAAGTAAAGTTTTTCATTGACCATGAATCCTAAAATACGCCAAACTTTTAGGGCCACTTGACTGTTGGCCTAGTTCTTGTCAGAACAAAAGCTGCCATCTGTGGTAGTTTGGGGTGTGAAAGATGTCTTATTTAGAGTTTCTATTACTGTGATAAAACATCAACACCCAAGACAACTTGAGGGTAGGGAGGATTTATTTCAGCTTACAGTTCGACATCGAAGTCCATTATGAAGAAAGCTGGGGCAGAAAAATCAAGGTAGGAACCTGGAATTGGGAACTGAAGCAGAAGTCATAGAAAAACATTATCACTGGCTTACTCAGTTTCTTTCTTTTTAATAGCACCTAGGACCACCGTTCATAGGGTGGCACTACCACAACAGGCTATGCCATCCCACACCAATCATCAGTCAAGAAAATGTACCTCAGGCATGCCTCCAGGCCAATCTAAAAAGGGCATTTTTTTTCCTAAAATGATTATAGCTTATGTCAAGGTGACATAAAAGTAGTTCGGTTTAAGAGATTGTTCGTCTCATAATAGCTTTTTGTCAGAAGTGAATATGAGGAAATTATGAAATAAAGATCCAGATGTGTTCTATGTAGAAACTGGTTCATACCGTAGATTGAGTTCATTTATTTATAATTCTTGGGGAAATGCAGTGTTTGAGAGGCTTCTGTGGTAAAGATTAAAAGGCCTTTTCCTCATCAAGTGTTTGTGTCCCAAAACATGGAGCATCTGATTCTCAGCCAAAATCTACTATCTGATAGTTATTTTTTATTGACATAAGAACACAAATAAAGAAAAATTATTTATTAATGATAAAAATTACTAAGAGGAGGCCCTATCAAAATAAAGGTTGAAATCCAGCATCCCAGCCCCTTTACTGTGTCCTTATTTATAAATCTATAAAGGAATGGTTTCAGAAAGGCCAAATGGTAGCACATTAGAAAGCACAGTAATTCACTATGTGGTAACCAGAATGTCGTAGTGTTATATTGCTATGAAAAGGCACCAAGACCATAGAAAGAAAGCATTTATTCAGGGCTTGCTTACATTCAAAGGTTTAGTCCATTATCATTAGGGCAGGGAGCATGGTAGCACACAAGCAAACATGGTGCTGAAGAAGTAGCAGAGAGTTCTATATCTGGATCCCCAGACAGCAGGAAGAAAGAATCACTGGGCCTGGCCTAGCCTGAGCCTTGGAAACCTCAAAGCTCTCTCCCGTGGCACACTTCCTCCAACAAAGTCATACCTACTCCAAACCACACCTTCTAATCCTTCTCAAGTAGTGGCACTCCCCTGATGACTAAGCATTCAGTTATTTCAGTCTACGAGGGCCATTCTTATTGAAACAAACGCACAAACTATCAAATCCTTTTTTTTCTTTTACATTAAAGAACTTTTAGATTACAGGGCCTGGTTGGACACACCTTCAATCCCAGCAATTGGGAGGCAGAGGAAGGAAAATCACTGTGAGTTTAAGGCCAACCTGGTTTACAAAGCAGTTTCAGGCCATCCAAAGCTACACAGTGAGACTCTGTCTTAAAAAAAATTAAATAAATAAAATCAATAAACCAATCAACAAATCAATAAAGTAAAAATAAAAAGAATATGTTTTCAAAAACAAAGAGCTTTCAGATAAATGAAAGATACTATTTTAAGGGTAGGTTCTGACCCAAATCATCCCTGACTGGGATATGTTAAATTTTAAATTTTTTTAAAAAATGGCATAAAGGAAAATGGAAAACAAAATCCACAATCCGGTGACAAATACTTAAAGTTTAAAAAAAAAAAATCTCCGGGTGCAGGCCCAGTTCTGAAGGAAAAATTTGGCATCCAGAACAACTCTCCTGGTCCCCACCTCTAAACCTGCCTTTGACATCAGCTGTCCTTATCTTCAAATGCACATTGTGTGAAGACAGAAAAACATTCTAACATTTTGGAACAAATCACATTGTGCAAGCAGAACAACCTGATAAGAGAAATATCGTTACCAGGAAGGACTGTTTCCAAGGAAAGGCATGTTTGTCCTCCTACCAAGCAGATCTCCAGATGAGCCACTGGACAGCAGCACAGGTAGAAGCATTTGCAAAGCTAAGTTCCTTAAAACAGACATGCTATGCGCTCCACTGTCCAGTGTTTGGGACAGCAGTTCCCTGTGTTTCCCCAGTCTGACCTTGAGCTCACACTCCTCCTTCCTACAGATGCTGGGATTATAGGAATGCGTCAGTATGTCCAGCATAGAGTTCGCTAGAACAGCTGACCAAGTCACATCCAGAACATTGCCTTGCTTCACAGTCCTGTGTTTTAAAACTTCCTTTAAGTTGTCTGTGCATTACTGTTCTTAAATTTTCTCTCATAAATAGACTGTTTCATTATGATATAATATGCATAAACATAAGTTTTCTCTGATTTACATTGAGGTTGCCTAGTAAAATCTCAGTCTTTTAAAAACATTTTTCTAGAATTTGATCACTCATTTTGTTTTAATGACTACTCTCTGTCAACATTATGAGTAGTCCTCATACATACACACACACACACACACACACACACACACACACACACACACACACACACACGAGAATGAGAGACAGGGAGGGAAGGACAGTGGAAGGGAAGGGAAGAATGAATGATTTGGAACAGCCAAGGGGTCTACTGGTCAAAAATCACTAAGAGTGAAATTCTCCATGACTGAAGAAACTGTGAATATGAATTTGTTTTGAAAAGTGAGTTAGTCCAGGGACTAAGCCACTACCTAAAGACTATACATGGACTGACCCTGGACTCTGACCTCATAGGTAGCAATGAATATCCTAGTAAGAGCACCAGTGGAAGGGGAAGCCCTGGGTCCTGCTAAGACTGAACCCCCAGTGAACTAGACTGGTGGGGGGAGGGCGGCAATGGGGGGAGGGTTGGGAGGGGAACACCCATAAGGAAGGGGAGGGGGGAGGGGGATGTTTGCCCGGATACCGGGAAAGGGAATAATACTCGAAATGTAGATAAGAAATACTCAAGTTAATAAAAAAATGTTTAATCTTCAAAAAAAAAAGAAAGAAAAGTGAGTTAGAATATGCAAACATCAATGGCTCCCCGTAGATTGAACTTGATATAGTTAATAAGTTTTTATCTATAAATCATCATGTTCCTTTCTTAATAAAATGTAGAATGATTTTAAAAAGCCATCTCTCTAAGACCCTTTAGCCTGCTGTGACATTACACCCAACATTTGGAATTACAATGAAGAGAAATGTATTGGCTTAAACTTATGGATACCAGAGAGTCCAAGATTGAGGACCTAATCTGTCACATGGTGGAAGGCTGTAAGGCAAGGGAGAGCAAGAGGGGTCTGATCTTACACTGGAAAGACACCAATTCATTCTTGAAAGCAAAGCCTTCATTGACCAACAACCTGTTAAATATACCAGTTTATTTTTATTTTTATTTTTATTATTTTTTTTTTTTTTGGAGCTGGGGACCGAACCCAGGGCCTTGCGCTTGCTAGGCAAGCACTCTACCGCTGAGCTAAATCCCCAACCCCAATATACCAGTTTATAATACTGCATGATTAAACTTATGAGTCTTGGGGAGGGCAAGCCTTGAACAATGACACTGCCCATGGAAATGGTGACAGAATGTATCTTTATGGTATACCTCAGGTGCAATTGCACCATATGTGCAGAAAGTTGTGCGAAGGCACTGTAGCACGCCAAGGCTCTCTGTGGTCTTTTTATAAAGACAACCAATGTCATTGGGCTAATTGAAATGTCACTGACAATGGTGTATGTTTATCGTGACATATGCCCACATATTTTTATCCTCTTTGCCCCAGTTTCTGATCTGCAAATTATATAACAATCAAATGTTCTACAAAAATTACTAAAGTCATTTAAACTGTGATCGGAGACACTATGTTAGCAATTGAAGAACTAGTAACAACCATGAAGTGGGAAGGAGATGACAATGCTCTTAGAATGCACAGAGTTTCCATCTCATGGTTAGTGTCCTCAGGGGACATTTAAAATGTGATTCCACACTGAGTGCTTTCTATTGTCCCTTCACTTTGTGAAACAAGGATATTTCAGTTTGTGAGTACAGTTTTTTCTTTCGGGATTTTTTTTTCTGTTTCATAACTTGAGTTACTACTGTACCATTTGCCTATACATTCCACTTCACCCACTCTTTGTTCAGAAAACGTCTCGCCTCTTATATTCTTAAAATTACAGATGACTCATTAGTGCCATGGGAAGAAGTATCCTTTTGACAGCGTGGCATTTGACTAGAAATAGAAAGATATTCTAGATCTGCTTTGAAAATAGAAGCTTGTTATATTTTGGAATATAGAAATGTATTCATTTAAAAACTGTGCTGTGTCCTTGAATGTCTCCTAACATTAAAAAAAAAAACCTATTGTCTCCACCAAACAGTCCTAAAATGATGGATACCATCTCTCTACTGGGGTTCACATAAGAGGGTTCCAATTTATATCTGAGCAGTCATCACAAGAGTGTTTAGGATTGAGGTACCAAGTTCATATTTTGTTTTCTGTTAAGGTGAGGAAAGTTTTCTTTTTCTAGAAAAAACCAGCTCTTAACCTCTGCCTCAGAAAATGTCCCAGAACAAATAAACCTTTGACCTTTAGTTGATTCCAGTTTTATTAGTTAAGAGACCCTTTGGATAAAAGTAACGAAAACTCAGCAAAAACTACTTTGAAGGAGAGACAAAAAGAAGAAAAAAAAGCAAAGTTTTGGGCCAAATCTAGTTTGAATAACAAAAGACACAGACTCTAAAATGACACCATCAGGACAGCCCATGGACAATGTGGACTCTGCTTTGCCTTATGCTGGCTTCCTGTGTAGGTGAGCTTACCCACACATGGCAAAAATAACCCTCGATCACAGTAAGTTAACATCTACAGCATAGTAACCTTGAGAAAAGGTGCATGTGTTTTCCAAACTCTGACAAAAGCTGTAGAGTTCCTTCTAATCAACTTGCATGGTCTATTGTGGCGAGCAAGGTTTCAGAATCAGGTAAGCATCACACGCAGAATCACGTCCTAAAGGGTCAGACACATGTATTCGGGCCTCATGGACAGACAGCAGAGCAGAGATTTTCTCCACAGTGAAGAGACAGAAATTCCTAGACAAGTTATTCCAGATAGGTAAAAACGAGCATCTGCTACCTCCCTTGTATATTATGCTCTTGCGTTTCAAATTCATGTTGGTACCTTATGGGTCCTTTCAAGATAGCTGTGGTCTCAATTTAAGAATAATAAAACTGAGACGAATTACTTTGTCCAAGATTCCAAAATTAATAAGTAAGTTGGTGGCATGTTCCCAAACCCCTGCTTTTTAAAAACAAGTCTTTCATACTCAGTATCAGTGTCTAATATAATTCAACTACGCTTCCTACCGGATCCTAGGTGGGTAATGTATACATTTGTGTGGAAATTCAGCTTAAAACTTAAATGGTGAGGATCTTTAAGGAAATTGCATCTAATTTTAGATGTGAAGACAAGTTACTATGAAAAAGAAAACAGAAGATGCTAACAGTGCATCTGGGCTATCATATGAGGAGGAGCTTAGCTACCCTAGGGGCAGGGTCAACAGATCTGCTATCACATGATGGCCTTGAAGTTAGCTAAGGGCATCATTTAGGAGATCTTAAAGAATATATTCTTTACTTTCAAGGCAAATAACCCTGCAGGGTTCTTTCCATATGCCCTGCTTTCTCTTCCAGCCTGAGGAAACACAAAAGTAACATGACAGAATCTTCCCTCAGTATACAGTCCTCTCTTTTATATGAGAGTAGAGCCAAAATTAAAACAAAAATAATTGTAAAGTATTGATATCTATAATTTTTGCTATGTGTACACATTATTGTTTAACTTTTGAATTATTTTTCAAGGTTTATAAATGTGGCATGGATGGCTCTCAAGTACCCATTCCCCCTTTCCAGTCTCTGGTCCATGTAATTTCAGCTTGCAATCCATGGCCTAAAGACCTTATCCATAACTAGGTGGAGGCTGTGTTAGATGAATTGAGGTTAGTCTGCTGCAGATAAGCAAATGCTATGAGAGAAGCTGTGAGAAGATTCCCCTGACTCCCCCATGAGCCAAACAAGGAGGAAAATCTTTGCTTGAAGCCAAGGGATATAAAAGGGGAGAGGAGGAGGGAGGGAGACCATGTAAAATTTCTCAGAGAGGAGAAAAGACTTATGTGGATTGGACCAGAATGAGGAATGCTTGCGGAAATGGAGACTGATAGGAATCTCTTACCATCTGAAACAACATCAAACTTTGAAGCATCCCTCTTATTGGTACATGACTCTCATTCTGGCTCCTGCCCCTCACTGCAAAACCTTCAGGAATGTACCCTGCTCCCTGACAGGGTTAGGACAGTTTCCCAGTTTCCCAGAGTGGTATGGAGTAGAGATATACACCCAAGCCCAACTTAGCACCATGTTACTATTTCCAGACTGGCACTTTCTTCTACAGAGTGATACAGTTCCAACTACCATTAATTCATAATTATATTTCATTAGGAGTTAGACAAGGCCTGGGAATAGTTCACTGGAAGAGTGCTTACTTAGCACTTGTTGGGCCTGGCTTGGATCCCAGCACCTGGGGAAGAAAGTTACACTGAGTTCGAGACTTGAAAATATATATTTATTTACTCTCTTATGTAAAAATGCATCCAAATTTCAAAAGAATTGACTACCAGGTACACTTTTAGAAGACAGATGATGTGTAAATTAAAAATTGCCTATGATTTAAACTCCCAGGCAAAGAATATATTTAGTAAGTTTATAACAGGTGCTACTTATTTGCCTTTTGAGAAAGGTTCTTATTCCAGCACTCAGTCTTGCCTCAAATTCAAACAATCCTCCTGCCTCAGCTGTGGGCTGCTATCTTTACAGGAATGAGGTTCCACACCTAGATGTACTACTTTTAAAATATTTCCTGTCATCCAGCTCACCTTCATATGCTATCTCTTACTTTTGCCTGCAGCTTACATTTTAGAGAAGATAAGAGGAGAACATTTGGTGTAATCTCTGCTATGTCACAGCTTTCTGGTAATGTCTAGATGAAATGCAAAATTAGAACCTAAGTTTTAACCATATGCTTTAAAAAAAATATGGACTCTTGATTGAAATAAAGGTTCCACCATTGCTATATACTCAGAAAACAAAAGTGCAAATACACCACTCATCGAATTCAAGTTTCATCCTTGACAGTAATCAGAGCCAAAAGTCACTTTCTATAAGTGCAAGTATGAGAGAAATTACCAGATTATGCCAGGGAAAAGGGCTCAGTCCACATATCCTGTGCAATCATTGAGAACTGGGTAGTTACTACTGATTTATCGTTAACCAGCAAAACAGTTGCTTCACCCACCATCATAAAGTCACCGTGGTGATTTTTTTAAATATGGAATACTACATACACAACTGTGGTGCCACGGATTGAAATCACAGCTTATGCTTTAACAAGCACACGCATTTCCATTTCTCAAGTGAACTGGCTTCGTCATAGAAAAGAGGAGTTCAGAAACTCAGGGATAGAAAGGACAGAGTCAGCTTTTAAATAATGTACCCAGTTCCAGAGTTTGACCTTTTAACTTGAGACAAATGCACTGTATCATTCCCCAAGTTGGGTTTTTTTTGGGGGGGGTCATTAAACTGTTGATTACCAGGGGTGCTTACCAATCCTTGATCAAACCACCTTTGTGTTTTCTTTAACACCCGAATGGTATTGGTCCAGCAAGGGTTGCTGAAGATATGACTTCATACCTCAGTGTCTATCATTTTATCCCCAAATGTCCAGATTTCTGTTCCGTTGGGTTACAGGAAACACCACTAAGGTGCACTTCACCTCTTCTCTGGTTTCTCATGCAGTACTTAGACACTCTGAAATCCTTGTTTAAAGTTCAGGTTTGTGTTTTACATTATGATTGTATCGGTTGGTGCTAGGCGACCTGCACCTCCAACCGTCATCTTCTAGATTCCTGTGTGCTACTGTTGGTAGCTGAGCATTCCTTTGCAAGGGCCCGGATTTAGATGTGTGTGTGTTTTCTATCCAGAATGCAGCACCAAGCCAGTCACCTTTTGCACCTAAATTAAATCCATGCTGCTTTTCAAATGTCTGCTACACGCACATGCACACGACTTAACTTTCTGTCATTTAAGTATTGCAAAGACATTATTTAACTTTAGTGAGTTTGTGTGTGTGTGTGTGTGTGTGTGTGTGTGTGTGTGTGTGTGTGTGTACAGAAAAGTCCTAAGGCAGGTAGGAATACCTCATTCCCATAAATACATCTATAAACCAGTTTTTATGCATAGAGGTTAGATCTGAATTTACCCATCATGCCTTGTCTAAAAACTTGTTCCCAGGAAGAAAATTATTCTGGTATTAAAATGTTCTCATCTAATGCTTATAATTTTATTCCATTGCAGTGATGCGATTAAAGCATTTGTCTTTCGTACCCATAGTAAATGAACCAAGGGATGGGTTTAAGGAATAGACGCAGGTGTGGCTAGCTTCTATTAAAAGACACACTCTTGGTACTAGACACTGGGGTCATTTGCATATGTAAATAGAGAAGGCCAGTGTCTGGCTGGTTGGTAGTTTTGGAATTAATCCTTTGTTTTAAGTGAACATTGATCCCTTTGAGTTCTTTTCTTCATGCAGTTCCTTCAATACAATGACTCTGAGTGTCATTGCGGTTGCAAACTGACTGACGTCTCAACTATGAGAAAATTAGAAGGAATACAGATACTCATCATGTGAAGAAAGAAATAGCAGACTATCTGTAAAAAGTAAAACTTAAGTTCTACCACAAATTTAATGACTTCATAATGATTACACTCCTACAGGTAATGGGGTGCTATCCAAGTCTGAATGCTGTCTCTACTGCCAAGCTATGGAAACTAAACCCATAAACACTTCAGAGTGATGTATGCGAAGCTTGCATTTGCACATGTTTCAATCTAAAAGGAATGCATCCATAATAGGGTAAAAAAAAAACAATGAAAATGGTTCTGCAAAGCTGGTATTATTGTTACAGTCCTTGGCAGTGGTGGGAAGAAGTCTAATGAAAAATTAAAACACTAAAAGCATGTTGTCGCAGACAAACCTCACCAGTCTCCTGTTGCAAGCCACCTACATAGAGCCACACATTGCACATGAAATTCTTTAGGATTCACGTTACAAATCATTTGCATTAAGTAAATAAATATATCAAATATATCGTAAAGGCTGCAAATCTTTGAAAAATTAAGAATTACTTCAAGATGTTAATTCATCCAGTGGACTTCCAAATTTTCAATTACTCATCAGGACTGGGGTGGCCAAGCTTTTACCAAAGCCACTAGGCTGAGTTCCAGTGCCTAGAGCCCCCTCCTGAATCTCTTGCTAAGTTTCTGAGTCTCACCTTTGAGTTTTTTTGAAAGGGCAGAGTTTCTGTGTTTCCTTGCTCATCTGTTGGACTCTCTAACATTTCCTGTTTTGTCCTTGCTGCCCCTTCCCTCTTTTCCATTTTCTGTCAAGTGTTTCTGTAGTGGTCACTTACTTTTCTACTGCCATGACAAAACTCCATGACTAAGGCAAATTGCAAAGGAAAGCATTTAATGTAGGAGGATTCCTATGAGTCTGTGACCATCATAGGGGAAAGCGTGGCAGAAGGCAGGCAGGCAGGCGTGGTGCTGCAGCAGTAACTGAGAGCTTGCACTAGATCCATGGAGACACACACACACACACACACACACACACACACACACACATACACACGAGACAGAGAGAGAGAGAGAAAAAAACAGACAGAGAGACAGATACAGAGAGTCAGAGACAAAGAGAATGCAAATTGGGAATGGTACAGACTTTTGGAACCTCAAAACCTCCAACCAGGTCCTTCCCAAACAGTTTTGATATCTGAGACCCAAATATTGGACTGTATAGACCTAGTGGAGCTGGTCTCATTCAAACCATCGCACTTTTCTTTGCTCACCATTTAAACAGAAGGTGGCCAAGGAACGCACATCATGGCAATTCTGAGTATAGTCAGTCTCCTTGGGATGAGCCTGGGAATTTCCCTGCCTGCTGGACCACCGCTGACCCTCCCAAGACTTCTCATCGTCCAGACTGTGAAAGAGGTCACAGTAGACGTGAAGCTCCTTTTTCATCTCTATCACCACATTCATTTCAAAACCGGTCTATAGCATGATACGAAGTAAGATTCTTAGTTGAAGAGTATATACTCTTTCTAGTTACATTTTTACTATTGCTCCTACTCTACTCCCCAATATGTCTATCACATTGTACTCGCTGTGTTGCTGGATAAGGAGGTACAGGCAAAAGTTTTGAAAGATAACTGGTCCCAAGCGTTGCTCTTTCTGTGTCCTTGAATGCTCGTATTCCTTAAGGCAAGGGCATTTCCCTTACCCAAGTCCATTCATGTTTTATGATGCTTTCACAAGGTCGTTTAGGGACAAAAATACTGAATGAATCAGAGAGAATAACAGGGACAGCATACTGTCCACAACCGATTGCCCCTGGAGTAAGTGCATTCCTCCAACACAGACTTATTGAGACATGAGGTCAAAGGTCAGGCTTAGAGCAGCAGGACTTTTCTCATCCTGTTGATGGGGTCCCTGTTAATCTATGACCCAATGAGGTAAATTGCCAAAGAATTAAAATGAAGTGGGACAGCCCATCCTACAGTCCTGTGTTTTATTTTATCATTATTTTCAACAGACACAAAATTACCTGTCCAACTGTATTACAACTCTCTAAACACAGGTTTTACTCTCCATAGTTGGATGTTTATGTTTCACAGCCTAGAAGACACTAAGAGATCTGCACTGCTTCAGGGATATTTTCATAGCATTTAGGGCATTTCTGCCCGAATCCCAGCTAAGAAAGGGCTATTTTCAAACAGCAGCACTGTGTTTCAAGGATTGCCTATTTGAAAATCTCAAAGTCAAACTGAAAAATAAAATGAAAATCTGTTAGTGACCTGAAGTTTAAATGTGGAAAAGAAATGCTAACACAAATGCTTAGTAAAAAACAAACACATTGTAGAGTGTGTTGACCATAGTGGTGTCCATGGAGATATATGTCACATGGGAATTTTAAGGAATAGATGCATAAACATTTTAAAAAGCTGTGCTGGGGACATTATTCAGTGGTGTATAGCACTCTGGGTTATAGATTCAAAACACACACACACACAACACACACACACATACACACACACATGCACACACGCACACACACCCTGAGCTGGGAACATGACCCTGTGGTAAAGAACTTGCTTAGCATAAAGGAGGCCTTAGTTACATTCTTCATACTTAGAAATTAAGATAGATTAATAAAAAAATAAACTCAAATCTTAGCATTCTTTCTGTTGAGTGTGCTATTCACAGAGGTGCTAGCTTCTTCCACCTAGGTATAGTCTGAATATCAGTAAACGCCTTAGAAGAACTGTGTCAGACTAAGTCATATTGCGCCATTGCATGGTAAGTCTTCTCCCTCCGCACGATGGTCTTTGCTGTGTAGTAAGTCTAACTTTGGTGATAGAATCTTTTCGAATTTATGGGTCCTGAGTTCTCCAGGGACTTTGAGCTTTTTCTCCATGCAGTTAGGAGTCAGGTGGGATTCGAATTCAAGTGTCAGCTAACTCAGAAATCCCAATACAGAATTTAGCACTCCTGGTCAACAAGATACCCTCCAGGGAGCCTGGCCTCCCAAAATCAATGCCTGGATGATATCCATCCAATCCAAGTGGACTCAGTGGCAGCTGCCTTGGTTTTCTATTACCAGCGAAGTGATAATGTTTATTTTATAAGTACAGATAGTGAAGGAATATCTATTTTTAAAACATTCAGTTCTGTTGAATGATTTTGCATTCTACAGGATTAATTTCCCAGATACTTCATCTAGGCAAACAAATCATTATGAAAAAAATAAAAAGAGGAATTCTTGTGAATTTTAGAATGAGAATGAAATGTGTCCCCATTTCAAACTTTGGCTTAAGTAAGACACTTAAAATATTAAGGAAATAAGAACACTCTCCTGGCTGATGTACAAACTCAGGTAAGTGGTTGGCAGAAGGTAAGAGCCGTCGTAGGTGTCATCTCTAGGACAAAAATGATCCAGACAGAGCTGATGTTCACGTACACATCAAAGCTGATTGTCCTGGTTGTCCGAATTGGAATTATTCGCTGTAACCCTAATTGGAAAATAGAAAATCGAGTTTATACTTATGTGTCTATTCCTATCTTACAGACTTTTATAGTATTGAATAAAGGGAAGGCCATCTTCCGGTTCAGTGCCACTTCTGCCCTGTACATTTTAACTCCCTTCAATCCTCTTAGGAAAATAGCTATTAAGATTTTGGTACACTCATATCCTTTTGCAAGTGCTTGCTATTAACTGTTTGTATAAATTGTGTTTTATAGTTATATGGGTTATTAAGTAAAAAAAATGAGCATACACCCTATAGCTTTCATCTAGCGTCTTTTGTTAGTCATACAAATCTCTTTTTGTATTTGTGGTGCTGAGAATTGAACCCAGGGCCTTAGATATGCTAGGGAAACACTCTACCATTAAGGCATGCCTCCAGCTCTGAACCCTTGTCTACACTCCAGGATCCCAGCCAGGGAACCGTGCCAGCCACGGTAGATGAGTCTTCCCATCTGAATTAACAAGGCAGTCACAGCAATTTTCCCCATAGACATGTAATGAGGCCTGTCTCCTAGAAGATTCTAGAATCTGTCAGATTGACAACTGTTTCCTAGTTATTCTAGTTATCATATATGTATTGCATCTCCTAAGTTTTGCACAAGTTTGTCACCATCTTTGTATAGAATTTTCAGTCAATTAATCACACACAAAAAAACTACTTTCAAAGTAAAATACAGGTTAGACACAGATATGATATATGCCATTTTAAAGGACGTGGGGATGATCTTGTGAGCATGTAAAAATCTCAAGAGACTTCAGGCTTAGGTAATTATTCAACTCTTTTAATTGATCAACTTTATGAAGATCAGTAATACTGGCTGAATATCAGATTTAAGCCACTGAATATGACTGCTGTTTAACTGTCTGTTTAGTACAGATTCAGGATAGAAGCTAAAATTCTTCTGAAAGGTTGAAGAGAGTTTGCCTCTGTGGTTGCTTCTAGGTTTAAAGGTTTCATATCCGCTGAGGATATTGATCAGTGAAAAACTTCATTTATGACTGAGTCTCTTTTGGTGACCTTGGTCATAATTAATATAAAAATAGTATTGTAAGTACCATAAGGTCATTCTAGCAAAGTTTTTTTTTTTAAATCTTAAATTCTAAAATCTAAAATGTTGAGTAAGCACAAGGCCCTGGGTTTGATTTATTCCCTAGCACCACAAAAATAATAACTAAATAAGAAATTTTCATTAAAAAAAAAAGCCAGCACTACACCAACAAAAGGAGATAAAAACAAAACAAGAAAGTAAAATAACTGACAAAAACAATAAAAAAACAACAAAAGTAAATTTAAGTCCTTCTTTTTGAGTCCAGTTGATCTCAAGTAAATCCTTAATCCTGTTAATATCATTGAAAACAAAAGATTTAACATATTAAAAAGTCCCTGTGTTCACCCAAAGGCTTTTCCATCTTCATTTGTATTTCTAGTGCCATCATGTGGTCACTTGATGAAAACTTTCTTTACACAACTAAAGGCAGTGTTTTGTAGGGTCAATCAAGTGTAGTAGACAGAGTTCCTGATCCTAAGTCAGAAAACATGTCTTTTAAGATCCTGCCGACCATCTGTTTTCTCCAGAGCTTGGAGGTTATCTCTTGGATTTCTAAAATACTTTTTGTGGCCACGTTCAACGGCCTCATTATCTTTTCTCCTCTGACCTACCACTTAATGCGTACACATTTGTCTAACGGCATAGTCTCTAAGCACTTCACATGCATTGACTACTTTAATCAACACGACCCAACAACAAAGTCTGCCCACGCTTAACATCCGTGTGTTGAATGTATGTGGGGCCAGAGGGCGGTGAATGCGTAGAAAGGATAAGTGACTGACTGGCCCAAGAACAGGTATCTCTGGAATTCCAATTACATTTCAGGGGCGATGAGCCTTGACCTTTATACATCAACCCATTTCATCTTCTTGGGCTGTTGGACTTACATAAACTCACTCAAAACACAGCTACCCAGCACCCAGCACCACACTCTGCTTTGACCGTGAAGTGTATGTGTTCATATCCGTTAATGAATAGATCCTCAACAATCTATTATTCTAATTGTGTGAATTAATTCAAGCCCATGCTTTCTGCTCAAAGAGGTCGCAAATCCATACTGAAAGAGAAAAAAAGGACGCACACACACCACCCACACACCACCACACCCCCTCCAAAAGCTCCTTGGGAGGTAATCGTGCTGGTTTCAAAACAACGGCAACAGCAACAGCAACTTGTAGTCTTACATCCTCCCACATTCTCGTTTAATCTGAAATTGTGGAGGTCACACTAGGATGCATATTTAACAGAAGATAGAGAAATATAAGGAGATTGGAGATAATACGCATGCACACACTTGTCTATGGGTCCTGTTGAATGGAGATTTGGATTTTTCAGTGTTACTTAATTTTTTTAAAAATGTAATACATGAGCTTTCTTTCGTATGTTCCTTAACACTAACCTACATTATTCAGCATGTTAATTATGTGCACTATTTTGACGAACTGTGTATTTATGACAATGAGTAACCCTCCTGACTGGACAAAGAATGTAGAGTAAGTTCAATTATATATTTTTAAATGTTCCTGTATATATATTTGAGATTTGAAACTATGTCTCGATGTGGGCTTTCAATAGAACTGGAGAACATGTTATAGACAGAATTGTAAAATAGGACCGCGGTCATTGGGTCCCAGTCTTGTTGGGGTCAGAGCTAGGATTTCTCTTTCCTCTTATAATTGATATGAAGTCTACTAGAAGAATCATAGGTGTTCTTTTAGGATCCAATATTTGGAAGTAAATTCTATGGAAGTAATTGCAGAAAGATAGATACTAAATGCTGGGTTTTTGTTCCAGAGAACCTGCACGTTAATTTGGCCCAGTTAGCATCAAAAAGGTTAAGCTGTAAATGCTACATTAAGAACCACCTTGAGTTTCTTTCTCATTGGGCATTCATACTTCATCCAGGTTTTTATCTATTTTAAGTGTGATCACCAAGGACTTTACTAACAATTTCAGGATTATAAAACTTGGAAATTCAGTTGGTGGAAAGATAGATAAACAGACTACAGTGGAGGTTCAGGTAGCATTTTCAAAGGCTGGAAGCATTACTCAGGACATCCATCATCTCTTGATGCCCCAGTGGAAGGAGAGACACGGTCTTGTAACACAGTCCCAGCCTTTGTACCTGCCCAAGTTCTGACACCTATAACTCTGTCCGGTTGCTGACCTATTACCCCACTGTGGTTTCCAAAGCCTCTTCTTCTAATGCTTTAAATGGAAGCCAGTGAGAAAATGTACAAATTCTGAAAAAAAAAAAACATAAGAAACTGTGTACATGATGGATTCTGAAACTTCAAAATAACACACACACACACACACACACACACACACACACACACACACTAAATTGCATAAATACTGTCAAACGTATTGAGGTTGAGTTTTTTTCCCTTTTAAAAGGCTCCTTTGTGTTATTGTCTGTTCCAACATTAGAGCTCACAAGCTAACTCCCAGAAGGCTCTGCTTCTGTTGCCAGGCCATTTCAGACAGTAAGTAGACTGACAGTAGCTAGACTGACAGTATGTGGCATGCACTTCTCACACTGATCTGACAGTCCCTTCAAAAAGGACCCTCCATGTAGTAAAAATTCATTCTAGTTTTATTTCTGTGGCTCTGATACAATTACCAGACTGAGCAACTGAAGGGAGAAAGTTTATTTTCATCCACGATTCTAGGTTTCACCCTGTTATTTCAAGAAACTCGAGGCAGCTGGTCACATCACATTCACAGACAAAACAGAAACAGATGAAATGGTGCGCGTTTAGTACCCATCTAGCATTTTCTAATTTTACGCAGCAGCCCTAAATCAAGGAAGGTGCTTCCCAGTTTTTACTAAGGGAGTCAAGACAGTCCCCTACAGACACGCCCACCAGCCAGCCACAGCTAGCCAAGTACACAATAAGATGCTCCTCTCCAGTGATTCCAGGTTGGGTCAAGTTGACTTTCCAAACTACCCATCACAGAAGTCAAGTTTAAATTAACATTGTGTTTCATTTCAATGGAACTAAAATCAATTGGCTTCGTTTTCTCTGTTGCTATCCGTGCTTTCCGAGGAGAGAAAGCTAAGAAGCTGATGTACTCTGAATGAAAATTACAAAGTCCCTAATTTATTTGGCTACTTGTTTCTAGGTACACCTTCACAGGAATATATACCTTTGAATCACTAATAAAAATTATTGCAAGGGGCTTCTGTTTAGAAGATTTTACTTTCCTTCGTGACCCATGGAACTGGCTGGACTTCACTGTCATTACATTCGCGTAAGTGCCTTCTGTTTTGGAAACTTGACAGGAAAGAGTATAGTTGGGTTTGCTGTCCATGCTCAGGTTTTAAACAACCTGCTTCAACGGTAAAACATGCAGGTATGATTTAAGCACGACTTTTAAGAACTCTAAGTCTTAATGATTACCTCAAAAGGGTAAGCCCATTCCACCGCTCCATGAGAAGTAGCGTCAATTGCAATATCAATTAAAATCTATCAAAATGTCATAGTGCTGGTCTTCTCATACAAACACTAATAACACCGAAGCATAAATTATTTATCCCTTAAGCTGAAGGATGGTTATAAAAGTTCACACAGTAAAATTTGTACTGGTCTAGCAAATACGCACTGGCCTTTCAAACTCCTGTTGTGCCCCACCCCCATGGTTTCTTTTGTTACCTTTGTAGAATAGTAGAAAGCAAGTAGTCACACTGGAAAAAAAGATCATAAGATGTAAAAGGCATTTGATACATTGCAAATTAAATAAATTGTTATTTCCTGAGCAGACACACCCTGCTTCTATTTCCTTTCTGACTCAAGTTTTATTCCTCGGTCTCCATCTCTGTCTCTGTCTGTCTCTCTGTCTCTGTCTGTCTGTCTGTCTCTTTCTCTCGCTCTCGCTCTCTCTCTCGCTCTCTCTCGCTCTCTTCCGCTTTTGTACTCTCTCTTCCTCTCTCGCTCTCTTGCACTCACTCTTGATCTCCTTTTTAGGGTCTTTTTTATTTTACTCAACACAAACCTTTTCGATGTACGCCGAGTTGTACGTTCAGTCCTCACTTTCCTGTCTTCTCCCGTTTGCTAGTCACAAATCACGCCCTTCCATGCCAGGAAGAGAAGCTGAAAATGAGGGGTAGCTGTTCAAGAATAGCCAAAAGTAGGTATGGAGGACAGTGGATTAACACCACTCTCCCCAGCTGGGTAGCTGACCTTCTGGGCACCGGCAGTTGTGAAGAGATAGACAGGAGAGGAGATAAGCTCGGAATAAGCTCGGAAGTGCAAATACAGGATGTCCGGTTCTAATTATATAACTTCATATCAGATTGGAATATGAAATCTGTTCCCATGCTCTTCAGCCACAACTTTCAGGGCAGTATTTGGGACTTCTCGTTCTTGAGAATAATATAGAAATAACAGTGGCAGAGCAGTTTTGGGCCACATAAGATGCTTTTGTTAATTTGTCCAACTTCCATTTAAAAGTTACATTAGGAAATGCTAATCTTGAATGGTGGGACAATAGGCAGTCTGTTACAATAGATAATTTCTGTTGGGTGATTTCTTGTATTCTTTCTTTCTTTTTTTTTTATTTTTTTAGCCTAAACCATAGCCTGTGGCTTTGGTTTCAATTAATTAATTAATTTAATTAATTTTTCCAATTCACATAGCGTGTTTCTACCTTGCTTTCCAAATGGCATCAGGAATGCCTATTTTTATGAAATTTACATTTAGTTATGGTATTTATTATGAAAATAAGGCTACATTGGTGAAGTCTAAATTTTAATTTGCAACTTACGCTACTATCATTTAAAAGCAGCAAAAGATCTTCATAAAATACCAGATAAAAACTGGAGTCTTAGGGTTGGGGATTTAGCTCAGCGGTAGAGCGCTTGCCTAGCAGGCGCAAGGCCCTGGGTTCGGTCCCCAGCTCCGGAAAAAAACTAAAAAAAATACTGGAGTCTTGTAAATCTTAAATAATTTACTGGTAAGTACCAGAATTTGTAAACCTGGGTAATTTTTAGCTCTTGGCTCATATAGAGCATTGAGTCTAAAGACGGTTTCCACAATTCTAGCTATAAATAATTAGTATAAAGTGTACTAACGAATCATTCTTTGCGTCCTGTTATCGCATCTGTGTGTGAACTCCTCTTTACAGATATGTGACGGAGTTTGTGGACCTGGGCAATGTCTCAGCGTTGAGAACATTCAGAGTTCTTCGAGCATTGAAAACAATATCAGTCATTCCAGGTGAGAGCTATGTGCAAGCATATAGGCTAATCAGAGAGTTAACTTGGAGACTTTTTCAACTTGTTTGCCACTCAGCACTGTAGACAGCAGACACTCTGATATACAATCCAACCAACTTCTACTATAAACGCATTTTTGTAATGTCAATGTTATTAAGAATTTATTCCCTATTATATATATACATATATATATACATTTTTAATTTTTATTCATTATACTCATTGATGCCTATGCAAAACAATCTCATTCTTTGATAACAACAACAAAAAAAGTTGTAAGACGTAAGGAATAACCTACAAGAGCATGGAAGATACGTTTTTAAATGAAGCTATACTCTCTAACTTTTTATAGCAAAAATGTCCCTGCCGTGGGCAGTGTTTCTGGACTTATTCATTAAGTGTTTCCAAGAGAATTGTAGGAAGGATTTATTTAATATTTCAGGTGCTTAATATCTGTCTTTCTTTCAGGCCTGAAGACCATCGTGGGGGCCCTGATCCAGTCTGTGAAGAAGCTCTCTGACGTCATGATCCTCACCGTGTTCTGTCTCAGTGTGTTTGCTCTAATCGGGTTGCAGCTTTTCATGGGCAACCTGAGGAATAAGTGTGTACAGTGGCCCCCCACCAACGCTTCCCTTGAGGAACATAGCATAGAGAAGAATGTAACTACGGATTACAACGGCACACTTGTAAATGAAACCGTGTTTGAATTTGACTGGAAATCATACATTCAAGACTCAAGTAAGAATCACGATGCGTCCTTATCCTCTCACACGTTGCCTGCTTCCCATCTATTCACAGACTAAAGATGATCACAAGGACGTTGTGATCGCTTAGAGAATTATCTGACGAAACTTTCGAAAAATATTTAAACTTACGTTATTTGACTTTCCTTTAGTATTCTTCTATCTTATTTTACAGTCCAGCCCCAGTCTGCCCTCTGACTGTTCCTCATCCCAGAGAATGTCCCCACCCCCACTTTCAACTCACCAAACCTCCCCATTCCCTAGGACCTCAAGTCTTTTGAGGATTAGGTGCATCTTCTCTCACTGACACCAAACCCGGCAGTCCTCTGCTGTATATGTGCTGGGGTTCTCATATAAGCCGGTGTATGCTGCCTGGCTGGTGGCTCGGTGTCTGAGAGATCTCCCCGGTTCAGGTTAGTTGAGACTGCTGGTCTTCCTATGGGGTTGCCCCCTCTTCCTCCTCCTCCTCCTCCTCCTCCTCCTCCTCCTCCTCCTCCTCCTCCTCCTCCTCCTCCTCCTCCTCCTCCTCCTCCTCCTCCTCCTCCTCTTCTTCCTTCTCTTTCTCAACTTCTTCCAGCTTTTCCCTAATTCAAGCACAGGGTCCCTGGCTTCTGTCCATTGGTTGGCCATAAGTATCCGCATCCGGTTCCTTCAGCTGCTTATTGGATAGCCATGCTAGGTAGCATCAGTAATAGTGTCAGGCCTTGGAGTCTCCCCTTGAGCTGGGTCCTAATTTGGGCAGGTCACTGGACCTCCTTTCCCTCAGTCTCTTCTCCAATTTTTGTCGCTTCAGTTCTTTTAGACAGGGACAATTCTGGGTCAGAGTTTTTGACTGTGGGATGGCAACCCCATTCCACCACCTGATGTCCTGTCTCACTACTGGAGGTGGGCTCTACAAGTTCCCTCTCCCCACTGTTGGGCATTTCATCTAAGGTCCCTCCCTCTGAACATCTCTCACCTCCCTCGTCTCTGGTATAGTCTAGAGGGTCACCGCACCTCCTACCTCCTGAGGTTGCCTGCTTCCATGCTCTCTTTCTGTCATTCCTATATACTCACTCAGTAAACTTTCTTGAAAGGCTACAAAATCGCGATATGAGTAATAGGGAATACTGTATGTGGCTTTATTTCTAATACTGCTAATACTTTCTGAATGAGTAGTTACAGGGGGCTAATGAGTGTGCTGAGGATACTGTGTGTGTACAATCTACCAGACACAAACTGAGGTTGTTTATCCCTTGTCAATCTTTGAAGGAAGGGAAATGGATGGCCCAAGAAAGCCTTGCAGACATGGTCCCTCTTGTAGCTAGTGAAAGGAGGGATGGACTCATGAGAACTAGGGAGCACTGATAAGAAGTGATGCTCACCTACTCTAATCGTTTTAGCTTTAATATTTAAGATTTTCTACACTTTTCATTTATTTGTAAAAAAATATTATTTGTTTTATTCAATCCTGAAATATTTCATTAAGATATTCATATGGTTGATACAATTTATGAATCAATTGACATATATATTCTAGAAACTGAAAAATGTAAATTATAATTAATTTGGAAAGTTTACCAAGGATTTAAAAATATGAAAACAGAACAGGAAAATTCATCATATTTTTCTATTGAAATATGTAGTTATTTTGAGATATCTGTCCTTCAGATGATGAACTTTTTTTTTACTTCACAAAAGTGGTAGAAAATACTGATACCTTTTCACAAAGGTTCCATAAGTATCCATGGTTGTCACTAACTTTACGTTAATAATGAAGAAAACCTTGTACCATTGAGAATCAATACCCTCGATATAATAACAAGATTTGAAGGGTGAAAAGGAAAAGCTCATATATTTAAGTGGATGATACAGCATTTGTAAACTCACTTGATGAACCTAACAGTAGGACCCGACTTTTCTACTCTCCTTTCAATGTGTTTTACAATGCAAGTGTGTATCACCTGGCTATCTTTTTTTTCAAACAGGATATCATTATTTCCTGGAGGGTGTTTTAGATGCACTACTGTGTGGAAATAGCTCTGATGCAGGGTAAGCAGATCATTTATATATAAGATATAAGTATGTGTAGCATGTTCCCATACATATGTATGTGTGTATGTGTGTTTGTGCGTGTGTGCATGTCTACATGTATCTTTCTCTAGAAACTCTGATGACAGCAACTAACTTATGCATACTAATTGTCAGTAATGATGACATTAATAAAAATGAATATTTATCTAAATACTAAAGTTTCTTCTGTAAAGCAAGATGCAACACTTTGATCTGTATGCCATTTTCTTGATGTACGTATCAAGCTATGAATTACCTTTGGAGACTGCATGATAAGGGAAAAGGGTTACTTAGCAACATCAACACCTTGCAGGTAATAAGGTACTATGGAGTCAAAGGTGGGAAATGTATCAGCAATTTGGACTACACACTCTAGTGTCCTTTAAGTAGTGACCAGATTATTTTGTAAATGTAGGCTTCTACCAGAACAAGACAGCAGAATGCCTTGTCATACTTTCTTTTTCCCCATTTGCAGCCAATGTCCAGAAGGTTACATGTGTGTAAAAGCTGGCAGAAACCCTAACTATGGTTACACAAGCTTTGACACCTTCAGCTGGGCATTTCTGTCCCTGTTTCGACTGATGACTCAGGACTTCTGGGAAAATCTTTACCAACTGGTGAGAGTCTGACGAGATACTTACTGCATTTAAGTAAAAGCGTATAAGAACACAAACTGAGTCATAAAATGCAACCTGCAGCATAATACGGTAGAGAGAAAACGACTTGCGATCAGAGATGTGGGCTCCTCTATCCCGTTGATGGCAATACATGTTAAATGGAGTAAAACCACGGAGAGTAGTTCTGTTCTCTTTCTCTGTGACTTGAATTCCATGTCTCATTCCCCTTAACCACAGTTCCTTCTAAACAAAAGCCAAGCCTTCCCTCTGCCCTGTCTCCCACTCAAGTATTACCTTTTCCGTTGGTCTCTTCATTTCCATAAAAGGCTCAGCTTTTTCATGGTGGTCCCCATTGCTTTCCATCAACTGTTACTCTGGGTGAATCCAAGAATCGCTTACTGTGACTATGAATGCATACCTCAAAGAAGAAAGAAGAGATAGAGGTTAAAAAAATACTGAAGGGATACAAATGTTAATTTTGTCAGAGTTCTGCCACACACACACACACACAAGTAAGTTAAAGTGTGAAGTCACCTGTTACTGACGTAATTGTGAAAATAATTCTGATCTTCTTGTTTGTAGACATTGCGTGCTGCCGGGAAAACATACATGATATTTTTTGTGCTGGTCATTTTCTTGGGCTCATTCTACCTGATAAACTTGATCCTGGCTGTGGTGGCCATGGCCTATGAGGAACAGAACCAGGCCACATTGGAGGAGGCTGAACAGAAGGAGGCAGAGTTTCAGCAGATGCTGGAGCAACTGAAGAAGCAGCAGGAAGCCGCACAGGTACTCAGCAGTTCCAATAGGTCTTATCTCAGACCTTTGCTTCTCTAGTCTTCTGGTATCACCTCTTTTACTGCCAAAGAGCTGAAAGGAAACAAAAGGCAAAGTCATCCGACAGGATGTGAGCAAGCAAAGAACAGCAAGCTCCAAGGACTTCTGCGTGTGGATCGTCTCTTTAGTTTGAGTTAGCCCAGTAACATCAATAAGTTGTACAAAGTGTTTTTACACTAGCCACAGAAGACCTTTCTTATGTTATTTTTACTTAAGTAGAATCAGAAATAAAAGGAATATAGTAACTTTGGTGTTATTTCTCAAGGGGAAAAACTCTTTTACTTGGATATACTGGCACAAGAAAATTATCATAAGGGAACAATATTTTCTTTTTTTTCTTAAGATTTATTTATTTATATGAGTACACTGTCACTGCCTTCAGTCACACCAGAAGAGGGCATCAGATCCCATTACAGATGGTTGTGAGCCACCATGTGGTTTCTGGGAATTGAACTCAGGAACTCTGGAAGAGCAGTCAGTGCTCTTAACCAATGAGCCATCTCTCCAGCCTGAACAATTTTTCTAACAAGGAAAATCATTAGTTGTCATATAAAGCCCATTTGCCCATTTTATTAAAGTAATTTCTTATTTTCCCCATTCAAAAATATGATGTCTTTAGGTGGGGTTGTTTAATATTCTTTGTAATAAAATGTTCTCTGCTGCAAAACCATCCACTAGGCAAAGAAGCATCATTAGCAATAATGGGTAATAAAAGAGGCCTTACTTGATCTTTCCATGCCATGTCAGTGTACCTGGTCCACTGCATGAAAAAATAAATCCCACTCCCATGTTTCCTTGTGATTTCTAAATGAGACATACAAATTTATTGTGTGTATTTTCAAAAAGACTAATAAAATCTTATTTAAATCAAATTTTATCTGGAACCATCTTGACCATAAAAAAGAGTTACTTCAGGCATGCTAATTTATTTCCTATACTTCTATATTAGTTGTGGTATTGTGGGAAGAATGTTGACTAAGAACTGCTAGCTTCATAACAGCACAAGCCGAGATGACGCAGTTAACGCCATAGCTAGTAAGAGCCAATGTTGAAATGAAGGTTGTTGGGATGGCTTTTGAAGAACTGGACAAATTAACTTGCAGAAAGCTCTGGACTCTCTCTCTTCTTCTTCTTGATGATAATATATCATGGGGGAGTGAGGAGGAGACTGTGATACCTTTCCCAACATAGATTATGTGGAACATATCAACCTATGTTGATAATATGTGGAAGGCCTTGAACACTTTGATAAACATGGAAACCCGAGAGGACCCCAGCTCACTACTTCATTTTCAGCTTTAAGTAGGATCTTGAGTAATTCCTGTTTTTTCCATGTTCCAGCTTGTTTTTCAGGGAAATGAAGATAATGCCCCTTCTGCGCTAACTTTTAGAATAGGTTAAAGCCTACAATTCTTTTTATATTCTTATTGCCAATGAATCTTATAAATCTTTGTGGCATCCGGCAGAGTTAACAAATGTTATCATGGAGAAGGGTAGATTATTTTATAAAATTCATTATTAGTTAAAAAGAAAAAAAATTCCCTTCATACCTGGAAACATCTTCTAGATGATACTTGCTTCAGTCAGCTTGTATTTTGTACACGGTATGCCAACGTTGGGCATCTTTTTTTTTTTTTTTTGGTTCTTTTTTTCAGAGCTGGGGACCGAACCCAGGGCCTTGCGCTTTCTAGGCAAGCACTCTACCACTGAGCTAAATCCCCAGTCCCCAACGTTGAGCATCTTAAAGTAGTCTCTTGCACCTCATTGAAATGGTTTCTCCTCTGTGTAGCAGGCGGCGGCAGCAACAGCATCAGAACATTCCAGGGAGCCCAGTGCAGCGGGCAGGCTCTCAGATAGCTCTTCAGAAGCCTCCAAGTTGAGTTCAAAGAGCGCTAAAGAAAGGCGGAATCGGAGGAAAAAAAGAAAACAGAAAGAGCAGTCTGGAGGGGAAGAGAAAGATGATGATGAATTCCACAAATCCGAGTCCGAAGATAGCATCAGGAGGAAGGGCTTCCGCTTCTCCATAGAAGGGAACAGACTGACCTATGAAAAGAGGTACTCTTCCCCACATCAGGTACGCACTGTGGTGGTCTCGGATGCATGGATGAAAGTAAGCCAGCTGAGGAAGGATTGAAGAGATGGGTGGGGTTTTCATCAACCAAATTGCATTACGCCTAAAACGTTTCCCTCTCCATATAGTTATGTGAAAGTTTTATTTCCCATCCACACATGTGCAAATCTGCTCCTAGGTGCTTTTGAAAGAACACAAGGTTGGAAGTCAGGAGAACTGGGTTTTCATGTTGTGTGCTTTCTAGTAATTGTAATTAATGACATTGAAGCTCTTCTAACCACATCAACACAGTATAGACTAGGGCTTAGCTACTCTCAGAAATGTTCCTTTGGTTTAATCTAATACACTATGTTCGTTCTCTTCCCATAACTCTTCATTCATCCCATGAACTTCAAAAATATTAGTCATGATAAAATTTACAGAAAAGTGCACCATTCAGGATTTCAGAATTTTTACCTTCTGCTTTTACAGATTATCCCTTTAATAGATCAATTGAAAAAAAAAAATAACGTGACTTTAGGGAATTGAACTAAAATAGTCTGTGAAAACTATTGTTGGAATTATCCAAAAGGAATGAGAAATTAAAAACAGTTGTTCATTGCACTCAGATATATCCATAGAGAGATTCTTAAGGATGTTTCTGTTTAAACTTGAGACGTGGTGGCTGCTATTTTTCTCCCATTACTTTTAGGCTGCATTCCAGCTATCTGTTACCTAATATCAATGGCTGGAGGCCATAGTGTACAGAACTAATTTAATCTCATCTGAATGTCAATAAATTATATTAATCAGAAGGAATGTGCTACCCTCTCTAACAAACAAAAATATTTTTCAGCTTAAACTTGCAAAACTATTTGAACGGGCTATCCTAATATGATTTTACTTTTTGTCGTGCGTTTCAAACTTTCAGTCTCTGTTGAGCATTCGCGGCTCACTGTTTTCCCCGAGACGCAATAGCAGAACAAGTCTTTTCAGCTTCAGAGGGCGAGCGAAGGACGTGGGGTCTGAGAATGATTTTGCGGACGATGAGCACAGCACCTTCGAGGACAATGAGAGCAGGAGAGACTCTCTGTTTGTTCCCCGAAGACATGGAGAGCGACGCAACAGTAACCTCAGCCAAACCAGCAGATCCTCCCGAATGCTGGCGGGGCTTCCAGCAAACGGGAAGATGCACAGCACAGTGGATTGCAATGGTGTGGTTTCCTTGGTGGGCGGACCCTCGGTTCCGACATCGCCAGTTGGACAGCTTCTGCCAGAGGTGATAATAGATAAGCCAGCTACTGATGACAATGTAAGAAAGTTTTACATAGTTCAGGCATGGCTGGCCTTTGACTGCTGCACCAGCCAGTGTTTCTACAGAATGGAACTCTTGAGAATGATTCCTGGTTGGTCGAGCTGAGAATGCATCTGCATCTTGTAGCACCTTTACTAGACTAACCAAATAATGGTAGAGCCTCGGCACTCCTTGCACAAACCTGAATGCATTACCTACCGTATATGCTAAGGATTAATTAAACAATAATTACTGCCTTGGATGATTTGCTATGTACCCATACTGAATTTACATATGGAGACAACACCCCTAATGCCCTCTTATACGAGTAAATGGATGACGTTGAGTTTAAAGGGTGTATAGTAAATCTTCCCCACCAGACTCTTCAGTTTATCTGGGCTTTAGTTCAGATTTTTAAAAACACTGTGCATAGATAGCTTCATCATTACCTAAATTTCTAAGGTTCATATTTATATCTCACTAAAAAAATGCTGATATAGGTATTCACAAAACCAGTCTACTCAGAGACACCAATAAATTATTAATCCAGATAAAATAATTGATGGTGTAATGAAGGAATATTGTGTTTGTTGATGTACATTCAGACAATAACTTTCTAAACAAAGGCTGCTTCCTCCTAACTGTTCACTCACTTGGAAATATATCAGCATGATGAGGCATGACTCGGTATAAATTAGGTGACTTATTGCTTTGGGACCCTGGATGAAACTGTTGCCCCTGCAGCATGTGTATGGATTAGCATACACATTGAAATAAATGACTACATGTCTTATACCTAGAGAATGAGATGACAGCTAAGTATGTTGTAGTCTTTGGTATATTCTTAAAATGAAATGGCTGCTTTCTCGAAAGTGAAAAATGGCTTGACCATATGTCGGATTTTAAGGCATTAGGATTTGACAATGTGTTCATTAATTGAAAGCAAGAGATAGATAGATAGATAGATAGATAGATAGATAGATAGACAGATAGACAGATAGACAGAGAGATAGATATAGATAGTTATAGATATGCAAAGCTTTATTAATTATATTATGATGTTTTCATATTTCATAAGATTATAAAATCAAGAAAATCAAGGGGTCAAAATTTTAAATTTTCCTTTACAATTACATGGTTAACAGTTTGGATATTCCAGGCTAATGATTCAATAAGTCACCAATATCTGCCATTGGCCATTAAAGATGAATATGCATGACGCATGCGTTTCATGAAAATCACTGTCTCCATTTATCTCTATGCTATGATGCTCAAGCTAATCCTTTAACACCTTGGCATTTGCCTTACAGGGAACAACTACTGAAACTGAGATGAGAAAGAGGAGGTCAAGTTCTTTCCATGTTTCCATGGACTTTCTTGAGGATCCTTCCCAGAGGCAAAGGGCAATGAGCATTGCCAGCATCTTAACAAATACAGTAGAAGGTTTGTAACAAACCCCACCTCCATCAATTCAACAATCTTGCAATATCTTACTGGAGTCAAATATCGTTGCTTATGTGTTGGCAAGTACATTCTAAGAACAAAAGAAAAAAAAACAGTCCTACGATCAAATGGATGGTCATATATTCCATAAGTATTGAATACTAAATTCAATATTCTAAATTTCTGAACTTTTAATGACTTAATGTGGGGGAAATGTCAGATATTCCTAATCCATTAGTTGCAAATACTTTGTTGTAATTTGCTTCAAACTTCAGCAGCACAGTTCCTTCCTTTATGGTCTGAAATAATTTTATGATTGGGGAAAAGAATAAGTCCCTTTTACAAAATCAAAGCATAAAGGATGTATATCACATTAATCCTTGCCCTAAATCTTAAAATTGTGTAGTCTATCGGTAACACAGAATTTTACACAGAGTGAGTAGTTCCAAGCTACATTCCTGTGGAACCTTTGTCTATAACTCCAACCACTCTTAGAGGCCAAGTATTAAGCAACAGTGCCTAGGCTGAAACAAAACAAGACAAAAAGATTTCTTTCCTATCTCTACTTTATGTACATATCTGATGATATCTATATCATTTTATCAAGTAATTATCTTTGCAGCAAAGAGAAATATGTTTGCTACTGAAAGCATTGTTAGTGGACCTAAAATAAATTTGTACTAAAAAAATAATCAACTATTGTTCCTTCTATTTTTTTAAAAATCTAGAACTAGAAGAATCCAGACAGAAATGTCCACCCTGTTGGTATAAATTTTCCAACATATTTTTAATTTGGGACTGTTCTCCATATTGGCTAAAAGTTAAACATATTGTCAACCTGGTTGTGATGGACCCATTTGTTGACCTGGCAATTACTATCTGTATTGTGTTAAATACCCTTTTCATGGCCATGGAGCACTACCCCATGACTGAACATTTCAATCATGTACTTACAGTAGGAAACTTGGTAAGTGTGCAAAAAGGTAATGTGTCTGGTCTTCAACTTTTCTGCTTAAGAAACTGTTTATTATATTTAATAGCACTCTTTCAACCACAATTCCTGCATCCCTAAGGCAATTATACCAGCTGGCTACATACTGCCTTTTTCAAAATAATGGCCTTTAGTATCTGTGCAAAAACTGAGAAATAGAACACAGACCTGTGATAATAATTAAAAAGCCAATAGTGGTGTTATTTCAGAATCTAAGGCCACATTGTTCTTTAAATGATAGCATCATTATATCCTAGTTCTAGATGGTTCAAATAAGGTCATGAGTTCTCTTTCTTATGTGTTCTTTCAAAGAATGATCAACAACACAAAAGCGTCTCCATCTTTTCTCCTTTCAGGGTCTAGGGAGTCTACGTTCTGTTTTAAAGATCTGTTCTAGATACAATTCATGAACTATTGACAGTGTCTACTGCATTTTGTACATAATATGATTAGTAAGCCCATTTTTATTGGAAGTTTCCACTTAATACTCTCCTTTTTTACTTTAAAGCATAAATTATTAAAATGTTTTCCATCGGACTCAACTTAGAAGTCTCAGTTCTTATTTGAAGAAAGAACTATCTAAAGTATAACACACACTTTATATAATATTTTAGAGAATGTTTAGGATTTTGCTGATATGGGTGTTATAAATATACATATGCTATATTGCATTTATATTTTAAAATCTCTACTATTTCTATTCTGTAAACACACTTTTAGTGCATGTGACTAACACTAATTAATGATAGTAATGAGAAAACTGTAAGACAAGATACACATGAAAAATAGCTCTCTGATTTGAAGGAAATAAAGATAAACTTACAAAGAAGATATTTATAGGCAAAATCTTGTTGAGGTTACATGAGGTCTGAAAAGAAGAATGGAATGAACATTGTCAAAATTGTACATTGATGTTCAAATTCTAATTTAGCTATTTCCTAGTTGGTTAATAATAATTGGACATTTTACATGCCTTGAAATGTTGTTTCTTCATCTGTAAATAGAATAATTCCAGTATTTACACTACCTGGTTATTGGAGCTTCTATGAACATAATGCAGTAATACATAATATGTAAACCAGTCTTGTCAAAAAAGCTTGTAGGATACTCCTAGGATCAGTAATGGAAAAAGCAGCATTAGCCTTCTATTTAAAAAATGCGTTATCCTTGAAATTATCATTATCTGATATAATTGAATAATTTTGTTTTGATCTTAGGTTTTCACTGGGATCTTCACAGCAGAAATGTTCCTGAAAATCATTGCCATGGACCCTTACTATTATTTCCAAGAGGGCTGGAATATCTTTGATGGTTTCATTGTGACACTCAGCCTGGTAGAACTTGGCCTTGCCAATGTGGAAGGGTTATCAGTTCTCCGTTCATTCCGACTGGTAAACAAGACAACAGCAATAATAATTGTTTTGCCCAGTGGTATTCTTTTATAGTGTTTCCATACAGTTTTCCACACAACCATTGTCATTTTAAGTTTTTGTGTCAGTTGATACCCCTAAGTGGGGTATGATATCCCTCAGGTAATATTTCTATTCTTTAAAAGGCAATTTTCTTCTAAAAAAGTATATTCATGTAGGCTTTCTAATATTATCATTAATAAGTATGTAGTGCTGGGTTACATAATCCAGAGCCTTGATCATGCTCTGCTCTGCTGACACTAGCCCTGTCCCGTGAACGCTAACATGTTTTTCTGTTGCCATGTTGACAAAGTGCTGTTTCTAATGACTTGAACAATTAATACCTTAAAACTAAAGAAGCAGGTTTAATAGAAATGATTAATAGCTTAATAAAAATTGAAGGTGTAAATAGCCCTTTAATATTCACATAAAAGATATGTGTATAATTCCAATTCTAAAAAATATATTCCAAGTTTATAGGACTATTAAAGATAGATAGATAATAGATTCATATAAATGTCCTTGAAGAGTGAAGAAAAATCATAGTAAATAGTCCAGGTTTAACAATGTATTACATTTATTTATATCTTTACTCCAGCATAAGAGCAATAGATAATAAATATTTTTCATTTTATTTACACCAAAGCTCAAAGCAATGTCACTTAGAACCTTTTTAATAAATGAATCCTTTGGCAGAAATTATTCACATTCAGATGTCAATATAACACTATAAAATTTGGTAGGTGGTCTCAGAGAAGCAAATTAAAGAATATAATTTTCAATATACAACTAAGAATTCACTTTCAGAGAAGATGAACCACATTATTAGAATCTGGAAAAGCTAGATTCTTCCTACGACGATCCAAATATTAAGTATGAATCTGCGAATGTTAGAGCAAGATCAGGTAAGCAGATTTTTTAGGGGTGTGTCGTGCTATCAAAGCATTTCATGGCTGCATGCCTGCCAGGGAGGTATTCTTTAACCTTAATAAGCCTTAAGATAATTAATGCTTGTGAAGATCATAATAACGTATATTAATTTGTTCTCATGCTCTAGCTCCGAGTCTTCAAGTTGGCAAAGTCCTGGCCCACACTGAACATGCTCATTAAGATCATCGGCAACTCGGTGGGCGCACTGGGCAACCTGACCCTGGTGCTGGCCATCATCGTCTTCATTTTTGCCGTGGTCGGCATGCAGCTGTTCGGCAAAAGTTACAAAGATTGTGTCTGCAAAATTGCCACTGACTGCAAACTCCCGCGCTGGCACATGAACGACTTCTTCCACTCCTTCCTGATCGTGTTCCGAGTGCTGTGTGGGGAGTGGATAGAGACCATGTGGGACTGCATGGAGGTCGCGGGTCAAGCCATGTGCCTTACTGTCTTCATGATGGTCATGGTGATTGGGAACCTTGTGGTATGTACCCAAGTTACAAATGCATTTCAGAAATACATTAATAGCTTAATAAATTTGTGCCCATTTTATTAAAAAATAATCTCTAATGATCATTAATTTCAAATGCTTCTGATCTTATGATATGTTTATGTTCTTACTCTAAAAAATATATTGTAATATGGCAAAGTATAGTGTCACAATAAATAAATAAAGTACCCAAAACTTTTCTGGGGCTGGTTATTGAACCCAGGGCCCTCTGTGTCATGACTTTGGCACACCTAACTCCTAATGACTCCTGTGCTGTGTCTTCATAGAGCATTAGATTATTTATTCTATACCTAAGGGAATAAGATACCATATGTTCTCTGTGTAAACACATACCTATGTCTGTTTTCAAGGTCCTGAACCTCTTTCTGGCCTTGCTTCTGAGCTCATTTAGTGCAGACAACCTTGCAGCCACTGACGATGACAACGAAATGAACAATCTTCAAATTGCTGTGGACAGGATGCACAAAGGAGTAGCTTATGTAAAAAGAAAAATATATGAGTTTATTCAACAGTCCTTTGTTAGGAAACAGAAGATCCTAGATGAAATTAAGCCACTTGATGATCTAAACAACAGAAAAGACAATTGTACATCTAACCACACGACAGAGATTGGGAAAGATCTGGACTGTCTGAAAGATGTGAATGGAACCACGAGTGGCATAGGGACCGGCAGCAGTGTGGAAAAGTACATCATTGATGAGAGTGACTACATGTCATTCATAAACAACCCCAGCCTCACCGTGACTGTGCCCATTGCTGTGGGAGAGTCTGACTTTGAAAACTTAAACACAGAGGACTTTAGCAGTGAATCAGATCTAGAAGAAAGCAAAGAGGTAAGATGCTATAAATTGGGGAGGTGTGTGTGTGTGTGTGTGTGTGTGTGTGTGTGTGTGTGTAGATGTATAAATATATGTATGGATTATAGTGTCTATATTAATGATTTGCAGAATCTTTTTGATATAACTTCAAAGACTATTTTATTAAGATACCAAAGATCTGATCTCAGGGAGATGAATGCCAAAGCAAAGTGTAATATACTGTCGTGTGAGTTTTCTCTTTCTTCTTAAAGACTATCAGTTACATCGATAACAAATGGTAAATGAAAAACTAGCACAATTAGTTACTTAATCTCTGTAATGAACAGAGAAGAACCAGATTATTGTAACACTTCCACTAAAACAATTAAAACAGTTTCAGCTGCCCAAGAGCATGTAAGCTGTGAGGTATGAAAACTTACCTTGAACCTGGAGTCTTTGTCTACAAGGTTTTTATATTTTTGTGTGTGTCACCTCAGCTCAAATACTTTGACGTAAACTTCAGAAAGAAGTGTTCCACACCAATCCTAACATTAAAATTATATAATGTTATAGTTCTATATGAGCTAAAATCACGCTATTCTAGGAACTGGATGGATTATACAAACAAAATTTATTTATTCACTATTCTGGAAAGCAGGCAATTCAAGACGATGGTACTGCATGGTCAGTGTCTGGTGAGAATGATCTGCTAAGGTTGTAGATGGCTGCCTTCTCATTGTGTCTTTACAAGACCTGACTGTGATATGTGCACAGAACAGAAATAAATCTGTTGTCTCTTCCTCAACTTGTAAGGGCATCACTCTATTGGATTAGACCCTTGGCATAATGATTTATTTGATATGTAGGGTTCATTATCAAACTTCACTTTCAGATACATAGAGACTCTCAGCTTCAGCATTTGAATTTAGAACAGAAGAATGGGTGGGAGAATGCAATTCAGTCCATGAGATCCTACTTGAAAATACTAAGCTAAAACATTCATGGATATTAGGATGTCTCTAACTTCGGCTAACCTGGGCTAACTTACCATCACTACTTCTCAACAACCAATACATTCCTGTGAGTGTATTGCTCGCTGTGGTGCTCAATAGTCTGTGTGTCCCAAATGTTTTTTATCGAACTACATTTTCATCATATGGTGGGCTTTCTGAGATATAACGCTGTTACGCATTGAGGAAAGGAGCAGTTTTGTAAGACAATTCTGAAGAAGTCAAAAACTAAGAATATGTGATCAATTCTTTCATGCAAGTCTTAAAGATAACAAAGCATATTTAGAGCTTACATAATCTAAATACTTTAAAGCTATCAGTTAAAGATACTCTATTCCTAATAAAAATTGACTGGTATATCTGTGGGAAACATTGGCGTGTTTTGGTTAGTAGTTGCCTAGAACACATACATAGACATATGATATAATTTTAGGTTATTGAATATGTCCATTTAATGATGATTCAAGCTTTTATAACAACTTTTGTGTCATATGGGTAATTCCCACTTTTAGAAGTAGGAGCTGATATTAAAGCTTGCAATGGTTGTATCGGGATATTTTGGGGGTTTGTCATGAAAGAACAGAAAGGGGAATAACACAGAGGCACCACGGTGGGAAAATACTAACTGCAATGTCCATAGAGATGGATTTTGTGTGGGAATGAAGATGTGGGTTTTTTTAAACTTGATGAGTTTCTTAAGGTCTACTATGTGAACATTATCTTATTTAAATTGTTTATTTGTTACCCTGTGTTTCCTAAGCATAAATGATAGATGTTGACTGAGAAAGAAATGTTTGCTGAGCATTGTGCTTCATGACTAAAAGCCCATCATTAGGTAGTTAAAGTCAGAAAGGCCAAGAATTCAACATCTCAGCTATATAGTAAGCTCTAGGGAAGCTTGGAACATGTAAGACCATACCTAAAAGTAAAAATAGCAACAAAATATCTTGTTTAAGCACTTCATTCTAAATTTCTAATAAAAATAAATTAACAAAACTCTAATTTGGACCTCCTCATCTTATGTCATGAATCTATAGGTATACATTTAATATTTGATGAATATAACAGTGACTACTTATTATGTACTGAATGCATATTACTGATAAACTATTTTACTGTAAAATCATCCATAAAAAGTATTTTTCCACTGAAAATTCACATGACTCATATTTGCACATCTTATGTTTGTATTCATCAGAAATAGAAAGAACACTGACATCTTCATCAATGATTGTCTACAGAATCCCTAGAGGCAACTCCCTTTCTCTGTGCTTTTGTAGCTTAGAAAATGCTGAGTTAAAAGTTGTAGATATTAGAATAGTATAAAACATTAAAGATGTAATGTTTCTAAATTACAAGCAATTACTCAGAGTTTAAAAGGCAATTTGTCACATCATTTTTTTTATTTTAGTATAGTAGATTAGATTATGTCAATGTCCTTTGTCTATTGTGGTAGTACCCAAACAATGTATACTGAGAATACCACTTGGTTTTATGTCAGGAAGTTAGGGTAGTGAAGAGTTACATAGGGAAGCAGACATGATGGGGCACTAAGGGCTGCTGTTTAATGTTGGGGAGTGTGATGGCTAGTCTGGGAAGAATCAGCTATAAAACTGTGAGGCACACCTCAAGGTATTTCTATTAGGGAGTTTATATAAAGGGTTAACTAAGGAGAAGACTATCTTTGAATGGAAGTAACACCCTGCCAGGGGCTAGGGGCACAGAGTGAAGGAAAGGAGAAGGGGGGGAGGAGAAGAAGATGACAAGAAGCAGGAGGGAAAGGAGGAGAGGAGGAGGAGGAGAACAACAACAAGTACAAGAAGAAGGAGGAGGAGGGGGAGGGGAGAGGGAGAAGGAGAAGAAGAAGAAGAAGAAGAAGAAGAAGAAGAAGAAGAAGAAGAAGAAGAAGAAGAAGAAGAGGAGGAGGAGGAGGAGGAGGAGGAGGAGGAGGAGGAGGAGGAGGAGGAGGAAGAGGAAGAGGAAGAGGAAGAGGAAGAGAAAGAGGAATGGATTCAGAAAATGTGGTACATCTACACAATGGAATATTACTCAGCTATCAAAAACAACGAGTTTATGAAATTCGTAGGCAAATGGTTGGAACTGGAAAATATCATCCTGAGTGAGCTAACCCATTCACAGAAAGACATACATGGTATGCACTCATTGATAAGTGGCTATTAGCCCAAATGCTTGAATTACCCTAGATCCCTAGAACAAAGGAAACTCAAGACAGATGATCAAAATGTGAATGCTTCACTCCTTCTTTAAATGAGGAAAAAGAATACCCTTGGCAGGGAAGGGAGAGGCAAAGATTAAAACAGAGACTGAAGGAACACCCATTCAGAGCCTGCCCCACATATGACCCATACATATACAGCCACCCAATTAGAGAAGATGGATGAAGCAAAGAAGTGCAGGCCGATAGGAGCCGGATGTAGATCGCTCCTGAGAGACACAGCCAGAATACAGCAAATACAGAGGCGAATGCCAGCAGCAAACCACTGAACTGAGAATAGGCCCCCGTTGAAGAACTGGAAGAGCTTGAAGGGGCTCGAGACCCCAAAAGTACAACAATGCCAAGCAACCAGAGCTTCCAGGGACTAAGCCACTACCTAAAGACTATACATGGACTGACCCTGGACTCTGACCCCATAGGTAGCAATGAATATCCTAGTAAGAGCACCAGTGGAAGGGGAAGCCCTGGGTCCTGCTAAGACTGAACCCCCAGTGAACTAGACTATGGGGGGAGGGCGGCAATGGGGGGAGGGTTGGGAGGGGAACACCCATAAGGAAAGGGAGGGGAGAGGGGGATGTTTGCCCGGAAACCGGGAAAGGGAATAACACTTGAAATGTATATAAGAAATACTCAAGTTAATAAAAAAAAAAGAAAAAAAAGAAGAAGAGGAGGAAGAGGAAGAGGAAGAGGAAGAGGAGGAGGAGGAGGAAGAGGAAGAGGAAGAGGGGGGAGAGGGAGAAGGAGAAGAAGAAGAGGAGGAGGAGGAAGAGGAAGAGGACGAGGAAGAGGAAGAGGAGGAGGAGGAGGAAGAGGAAGAGGGGGTAGAGGGAGAAGAAGAAGAAGAAGAAGAAGAGAAGAAGAAGAGGAGGAGGAGGAGGAGGAAGAGGAAGAGGGGGGAGAGGGAGAAGAAGAAGAAGAAGAAGAAGAAGAAGAAGAAGAAGAAGAAGAAGAAGAAGAAGAAGAGGAGGAGGAGGAGGAGGAGGAGGAGGAGGAGGAGGAGGAAGAGGAAGAGGAAGAGGAAGAGGAAGAGGAACAAGAAGAACAAGAACAAGAAGAAGAACAAGAACAACAAGAACAAGAACAACAAGAAGAACAAGAACAAGAAGAACGAGAACAAGAAGAAGAACAAGAACAAGGAAAAACAAGAACAAGAAGAACAAGAACAAGAAGAACAAGAACAAGAACAAGAACAAGAACAAGAAGAACGAGAACAAGAAGAACGAGAACAAGAAGAATGAGGACAAGAACAAGAACAGCAAGAACAAGAACAACAAGGAGAAGACAACTATGATGACAACAACCACCACCATCACCACAACCATGACTGTGATGACGACGAAGACCAGTAGAGGCCAGGTTCCCTCTGTTTCCTTGCTCACTGTGAAATGCACTGCTCTCAACCAGCATGCCCCGCCCCCATCATGCACTGCCTGCTCAGAAACTATGAGACAAAAGAAAACATTCCTCCATTTAAACTGTTTTGCCAAGTATTTTAGTCCTCCAAGACAATAATGACTGATCAACAGAGCATGAGGGATCCCATTAACATGTGTTTGCATACATGTATCAACTCAGTGAAGGCTAAGATTGAAAACAAGTCATGCTTTGTTTGTAGATAACTATGGACTCCTTTTATAGATAAGTTCTTTCCGTGCTAATCTATATTGCATCTCTATGTGCATACAGCACTGAACTATATACTCTTTCCATTTATTTTATGACTAATTAAAATTAAACTTTCATTAATATCCATTAATAATATCCCTGTAATAAACCAGGTCACAAAATAAAGACATTTCCCTTTCAAAGTTAAAGCTAAACAGAATGAACCACCCATTTGGTTCCTTCCAAGAAACACCAAGCTGTTGCTGGCTCTTTTGCTCTATTATGCGTTGATTCACCCTCAAGGTCGAAATCATTTCTTCTACCAGAGAACAATTTTAAAAGCAAGAAAAGAGGCATAAATCCACCGTGAAGGGAAAGTGCTCTTACCGTCAGGGTCACTGTTACTAAGTGATTTTGGAATGCCCTAGTGGACAAGGCAAAATGGGTATTTGAAATGCAGTGCGGTTTCTGCAGTTCTTCTTCTCACCTACTAAATAACCCTGTCAAGTACCTAAAGATTGCACAGACCAGAGGGTTCATATGTAAAAAATACCCAGCTTCTAAATAACTAGCCAACTGAGGAATTAATGAATTAAAGATTGATTAATAGAACAATAAATGCTGAAATGTATTTGAAATATTTTATTAATTTCAAAACAAGGAGAAACATACTTTAAAAACAAAAGTTAATGGCAGTTTAAGAATATAAAAGAAGTAATATATTTCATTAAGTTTTAAATTAGTAAAATACTTGTTTGACAACACTGGGCTTCGTTGTCACCTAGGATCTTTAGAATGTTGTATGAAACGTGTCTGTGTGCAAAGCTGAGGAGAACCCCTCCCTCACAGCTCTACAGCTCCCTCCAACTTGAGCGGCAGTGCTAGCTCAACCAAAGAACTGCACTTACTTTTTGTCTTGTTTTAACAATGAGAAAAATAATAAACATGCATTTTCCTTTATAGTTCTGAAACATTGTTTTATCCTGTGATTAAAATGTGAGTAACAACTTAAATGATGACATTGAGACTCTTTTTTTTATTTCATATACTAAGATTTACAAATACACCACACACACACACACACACACACACACACACACACACACACACGAGTATTTGCTTTTATGTCTATCTGTGCACTGCTTAGATACCTGCTGCCTACGAGATCAGATGAGGGTGTCAGAACCTCTGGAACTGGAGTTATAGGTTAACAGCTGCCATGTGGATACTGGGAATTGAACCAGGGCCCTCTAAAAAACAGACAGTGCTCTTAGGTGTTGAGCCATCTCTCCAGACCCAATATTAAGACTCTTAATGACACAATGATGAGAGTGGGAGTATGAGATGCTTTTTCAAATATACATGTATGTATGTGTTATATATATATATACACATATATATATATCCTATTATAAGTATGAGTAGTTCTTTTAAAGATTTATTTATGTTATACATGTGAGTACACTCTTGCTGTCCTCAGACACACCAGAAGAGGACATCAGATCCCATTACAAATGGTTGTGAGGAACCATGTGGTTGCTAGAAATTGAGGTCAGAAAATCTGGAAGAGAGGTCAGTGACCTAAACCACTGAGCCATCTCTCTAGCCCAGTACTAGTATTTTTATTGTTAGTATATTCACAAGTATCCATAAGGTGTTTATGAAAATGAACTTTATACTGGAACTCAAAGTAACGCTTAGTAAATTAAGATAGCAGATACTGTAGAGGATTATCTGACTTCAGGTCATTTCAAGCAAAGTTAAAATATAAATCAGAAGACAGAATTCCATCTAAAAACTAAAGGAAAATAGGCCTTTATGTAGCCAAAATTTTGGTAAACATGGTTGAGTTTTTTTTTCATTTTTTAAAATTTTTTATTAGATATATTTCTTTACTTACATTTCAAATGTTATTCCCCTTCCTGGTTTCCTGTCCATAAACCCCCATTACCTCCCCTTCTCCTTCCCCTCCCCCATATGGGTATTCCCCCATACATTCCCCTTATTGCCCCCCCATATCCCCCTGCACTGGGGGCTCCAACCTTGGCAGGACCAAGGGCTTCCCCTTCCCCTGGTGCCCCAAGAAGGCTATTCTCTGCTACCATGGTTGAGTTTTTACACACCAATGTTTATCTTGTTTTCATTTTTGTCTTACTGTTCTGTTATATCCTCATTGGAAAGAATTGTTTCAATAACCCAAGAGAATCAAGTACAAATAGAAGTAATGTAATCCTCAGACTATCTTTATGAATTAGGATACCAATATAAAAATAACAAAAAAACTGTCAGTCTGCATATATTCATTTAAAAGACTTTGGAAGAGTGGAACCCTTATGTAAGTAGCCTAAAAAGTCAAAATGTGAAACATGAATAATAAATATAATCTAAAAATGAATTTTCCTGGTTTATATCTGTTTGCCTTCTACATAAAGTACTATTTTGAAGATGTGTCTAAAAAATAACATAGTGCCTTTTGGGTTCTTGCGATTTTCATTCCAAGCATTTCTCAGACAAGCCTTTTAATTAGGCCAAAAACAAATAGTACTTAGTTTCATCAAACAAGTAATCTTTTAAAGGCAGAATAAGAAGACATTACTTTACGTGCATCAATGAAAACAGTGGTCATTGTGAAAAAGATGCTATGGTTGGCAAGATGTGGAACCAGCTCTAGGCAGTGTCTTACTAGTGAATGCCAGTGCTACAGCCTGGCTGCTTAACAGCTTTTTGTTTTACTTGACATTGAAAAATGATACCACTGACGATGATGAGGTTTTATTTGAATGATACCTGATATTGTGATTCTTGATAAAGGCTAAAATATCTTTAGAGGTCTAACAGACCACTGTTAGATGCTCAGCAAGTTAAAAATTCTATTTAAAATAAATTTTATCTGAATCCCTGCCCACACATAAGTTTATTCAGAGGGAAAGAGGAGATAGAATTTCTAGTAATTAGTGAATGTTGGTGAAGACTCTCAACTTCTCAAGTCAATTCACCTATTACATGAAGAGAAGGCATCTTACACAAAATGTTTTCTTTTATACTGAAGAATGTTGGATAATAATAAAATGCTGCTCACAAGTTTTTTTTATAAAATAAGGAATAATTCTTGCAACAATGATAACGCCAACTAAAGCTATTGAATATGACTACTGCAGTGGCAAATCTCAGCATAGAACTGCCCTGTTACAGCCAAGTATAAATTCCAGTTATGTTGAGGATAAGACATAGGACTCCTCAGAATGGGAATTAGCCCACGGTCTAATGAATCTCTTCATTTATTATATGAGCAAGTGTATGTCTTGTCTATGGATATGTTTTTAAGTCAGGATAAATGGTCGAGTCATGGATAAGGTCATTCAAAGCAAATGCAGCTTTAAATGCAGATTTAAAATCTACCTGTTGTATCCTGTGCCGAAGAGCAAATGCTGAATGTGTAAACAGGCTACCACCATACATGTTGAAAAGTTACAATTAGTTTGCAGTGAAGAATCTATGCATAACGACAGGGCTAATCTTTAAAATGGACACCCAGAACTGTGATTAGTCTTTCATGTCAATGCAGATCTCCATGACTTCTAGCTTTCTATTTCACAAGAAACCTAAAAGGAAGGGTGGCAGTCAGCTGGATAGGGACGCAGGTGTAGAAGCCATCTTCCTTTGATGGAACAAAGAGAATTCTGTTTCATATATATGAAATTATTATTAATAGTTTTAGCATGGTGCTTAAAGTTTATTATTTAAAAATATGTGTTGATTGGGTACTTGGTGTGATCTCCTTTAGGTTAAACATAAATCCATAGTTTGGAAGACATCATATTCTATTTCAAGTATCTAATAGGGCTATGGATGTTATAGTTGCCAATAAACACTAAGTTTCTAATGGCGCTCAATGTATCTTCCTTGACTAAATTACCAAATGTACTAATTACTTTTACCCAGATGAAGGTCACAGGATAAGTTGATGTTTTCTGCCATTTTGCCATCCTTGACTCCTGAGAGGCCAAAACGAGAACCATGTGTCTGGTTATTACTGCCAAACTCTGAGAAATGCTGCTTCTACTTAACTAGCTTTACATGGGATATTAGTATAAACATTACTCATTGAGGGGAAAACTCATGTTTCCATGCATCTATTGGTCTGTTCCTGCAACACTTTTGATTCTAAGATATTTTTCTAATAATGAACCCATTAAATTAGGAGTCTAAGGTTATTTGTTCATTGACGTATTTTTTTTACTTATTTTAAGACATCTTTTCTCCAAAGGTCATATGAAATTTATATTTCATATGTGAATACTTTGATACTAAATAAATAAATCTGGTCCTCTGATCTACCTGTTAGTAAGTATAAGTTAAAGCATTGGGCTGTAGTTGCTCAGAATTGAGACACTATTAAAGAAGCATGTGTAAATGTTTAAACACGGAATAGCTTCATGATTTTATTTTCTTCTGAGGTAGGGATTCTCTGAATTCCATTTCCCTTCACTCTCACCCAACTCCTACAAGTCATGACACCTTCCCCGTCTCCAAATCCACGGGATAGACATTTCCTCACTACATGCTGCTGACGGTCATTTGTAACATCCCAGCACAACTCAACAATCTGCACACAGAAATTCCTGGGAAAGGAATCAACAGTGAGGTTTTCCTACTCCCTCTTCTGAATGTTCTTTTTACTCTAAATTTACATAGCACCTTACCTTGAGGAAAAACAAAAATACATTCATAGTCATAATCTCTTCTTGGTATGCCACTCATTGGGGAATTAACTGAAAAGAATGTGCTTTTTATGACCATTTTATGCCCAGAAACTCAACGAAAGCAGTAGTTCCTCAGAAGGAAGCACAGTAGACATCGGGGCGCCTGCGGAGGAACAGCCTGTCATGGAACCAGAAGAAACCCTTGAGCCCGAAGCTTGCTTCACTGAAGGTAAAAATGCCGGTGTCCTTACTGCACTTCGCTTCCACAGTGCAGCCTTTTCAGGTGTTAGTCATCCAAAGTGGGTTGCTTAAATGTAATAAATCTTGTGGTTAGTGATGCCATAGGCTTGATTCAATAAATAAAAGCAATGTGAGAAAGTCAAAGTCATTGGGGAAATGAACCTTCACAGGACTAAGGACCTCTCCTCCTATTGATGCCTCTGCTACATACACGGCTGGAGCCATGAGTCCCTCCATGTGTATTGTATACTTTCTTTGGTGGTTTAGTCCCTGGAAGCTCTGGAGGGTCTGGTTGGTTAAGATTGTTGTTCTTCCTATGGGGTTGCAAACCCATTCAGCTCCTTCAGTCCTTCCCCTAACTCCTCCACTGAGGTCCCCATGCTCAGTCCGATGATTGGCCGCAAGCATCTTAATCTGTATCAGTAAGGCTCTGGCAGAGCCTCTCAGGAGACTTCCATATCAGGCTCCTATCAGCAAGCACTTCTTGGCAACAGCAAGAGTGACTGGGTTTGGTGGCTGCATATGGATGGATCCCCAGGTGGGGCAGTTTCTGGATGACCTTTCTTTCAGTCCGTGCTCCACTCTTAGTCCCTGTATTTCCTCCCATGAGTATTTTGTCCCCCTTTCTAAGGAAGACTGAAGAATTCACACTTTAGTCTTCCTTAGTCTTGAGCTTCATATGGTCTGGGAGTTGTTTCTTGGGTATCCTGAACTTCGTTTCCCCGTATGGAGGAATGCTAGGGTGTTGAGATGGGAGTGGGTGGGTGGGAGTGGGAACATCTTCATAAAAGCAGGGGGAGGCTGGAAGGGAGGATGGGAAAGGGGGAAAGGGGATAATATTTGAAATACATAAAATATCTAATAAATAAGTTTAGTTATGTTTAAAAAAAGACACATCAAAGCAGGTCCAGGCAATTCACTTGTTAGCAACCTCAGACAACTTAGAAAACCAAGTACACCTTTTTCAGGAACACCCCCAAGAATGCCCATGTGTGGATGAAATGCATATTGCTACTCTCCACACTTAAGAGGGAAGGTTTCTGTCAAGTTGTTAGTTTCATTTGGAAGTCCTTTTCTGGAGTCACTCCAACCAAATGCATTAATTTCAGACAATGAAGGCAAACTACTTGTCTCTATTTATAATTTACAAAGTTTTTCTTGTTTCAGAGAAGAGGCAAAATATGAAGATGCTGTATGTTTTCGTTGATTTCCCACTGCTTATACACTCGTTACTTTAAGGTTAAAGCGCCACTGAAGCAATAGCACTGGTGGTAGAGGGGTAAAGCTGGGCTCGTGTGATCTGTAATGGAGGCTGTCTTCCTTTCTCCTATTGGAACCTTATACTTGCAGGCTGTGTGCAGAGATTCAAGTGCTGTCAAATCAGTGTGGAAGAAGGAAGAGGAAAACAGTGGTGGAACCTTCGGAGAACGTGCTTCCGAATAGTTGAGCACAACTGGTTTGAGACCTTCATTGTGTTCATGATTCTCCTCAGTAGTGGTGCCCTGGTGAGCGAACCTCAACCCAAAGTGCTAGTAGCAACTGGGAAAATCTCACGCCCCTGACTCTTTAAGCCTTCGTATCCCATTGCCTTAGTTGCCAACCAGTCTTCAATATTCCACCTTTTTATCTTCCAGCCAGAAATTTAATGAATGACTTCACACACACACACACACACACACACACACGTCTAATCTTTCATCAATGTGTGCTTATTATGAAACGGATCAAAAACGGCCCCTTTTGCTTAGTCATTATAAACAAAGTAAATGAGTATTAAATTCCTCTTTGCTTAAGTAAACATGGCCACGAGGAGTAGAGCAGAGTTCATGTTAGTGCTATCACGGTGACTGTGTATTCTCTGAGTTCTGATGAACTCTCTGTGCACACTTGGTAGGTCCTTGGGGACCTCTTCTCTGCCTCCGTTCATGTGCGTTCACTCTTCTTGGGCAACTCAAGGAAATGATGGATATGGGTAAATACTAAACAGTGGGCATCATGCCTGAGTGGTTATTTAAAGACTGGATGATGCTTACAGGAAGGGGTTCAACTCATCAGAATCTATGTAAATTTAGATGAAAATTATTTACACATGTCCAACTATATTGATAACATTTCATATATACAGAAATATTTAAGCCATAAAATGTTTGAATAGATAGACACATAGGCAGATAGATAGATAGATAGATAGATAGATAGATAGATAGATAGATAGATAGATAGATAGATATAGGTAGACAGATACATAGATACATACATACATAAGTGATAGATATATAGATTCAGATAAATGATAGACTACACAAATAAATAAACACAAAGTGTTTGCCTGATTGAAACACACTTACAAGTTTTAAAATCAAGTATATATATTTCCTGTAAAATTCTTGATGTAGTAAATGTCTTCTATATATCACTTTCTACATATCTGCATATCATAGGCAAAAATATCTTTTCATCATTAAAATTTATATATTAGAAGTAAAATACAAGCTGAGGTTTTTATTAGAACAACACATGGATCTAATTGAAAACTAATATGTTCCTATTAAGTAATGTCATACTCTATCTACTAAAAAGTAAAATTATCAGTCAGGCATGGTGGTGCACACTTTTAATTTCAGCACTCAGCAGGAAGAGGCTTTTGTGAGTTCAAGCCCCCTAGTGTACAAAGTGAGGACAGAGTAATCCTATCTTGAACAACAAATAAACAAAACAAACAAAAACAAAACAAAAGAAAGAAATAAAAGAAATAAAATTAACAACAAAAAACAAAAGAGCAATTAACTACTTAGTAAAATAAAAGTGGACAGTATGTTGATAAACCATAATTTATGCTTTCTAAAAACAATCATTATTTATTTATTTAATCTCTCTCCTATAGGAAAAAAAGCGTAATAATGAGATGGGTTTGATTTTTGCTCTTATGGTGCTGAAGACCAGGCTCCTGGTCTCACATATCTTCCACAAATGTTCTAGCCACTGAGTCACAACCACAGCATGAAAACAAAGAAACAAAATGGCTGCCATGGGGTGTGGCATTAAGAAATAATTCCTTGCTTTGCCAAATGACTTATGAAGTTACAATTTGATTTCAGGAAGACTGGAGTTGTGAAGACCCCTTTCTGGTTTTAGTAGCTATCTGAAGTACATCTTTCCCTCCCATTTATAAAGAAAAGACCCATAGAGTAACAAAACAATAATAACACTGCATGCCTGTTCTTCTGTCCTGAGGAAATACCATGTGCACATGTATAATCTGAAAAATCTAGATTCAAGATTCTAGTACTGTTTGAAAGCTAAAATGTATAGTGTTTCCTTTCTAGGCCTTTGAGGATATATACATTGATCAGCGAAAGACAATCAAGACCATGCTGGAGTATGCAGACAAGGTTTTCACTTACATTTTTATCCTGGAGATGCTCCTCAAATGGGTAGCCTACGGCTATCAAACGTATTTCACCAATGCCTGGTGTTGGCTGGACTTCTTAATTGTTGATGTAGGTATCTTCCATACCATGCCTTTTGTTTGAGGTAGTTTGTCTTGTTTGTCTCCTAATTTTAAATCAGTGAATGAATCCTTGACCATTGTGTTATGATGACCAGATGATCTGCTGAGTCCTAAACTCTCTAAGCAAATAATAGCATAGAATTTAGAAGTTCTGGACTAACTTACTAACTAATTTTAAAAGGGGAGATAAGATCTAGTGGGAAAAACAAATTTAAAAAGTCATGCCGGTAACATATAACATGAATGATGGAAAAAGCCATTTAAAGGGTGTTTATAATTCCATGTTGTAAAGCAGACAAACTCCAGATCTTCCCTCATTTATTCACTGATTTTCTTCCCCAATAGTAAAGAATGTCAAGAAACAAAAGGGATAGTGAGTACTAACTGTAATTTTATAAATCTTTCTTATCGGCTGGAAGATTTTATGGAGAGATTTTGAAGGGTAGGGGAAGACAAGTCTACTTCATGACTGGGAAGAAATATTCTTTGATGTAAATAAGATTTACAGAAAGTCCTTGATATACCAGATATGCTTATGGAGAAATTTAGTCATTAATAGTGAACATTTCATTCACTTAAAACGAGTAACAAGGCCTCTTGCTGAGGTCAAAACCAAGTGGGTGAATTGATGGAAACCTCAAAGGAATCATCAGTTTTACAGAATAGAGAGGGGACATGGATCAACAGACATCAACTCACGCTTTCACAACTCGTAGTGCAGTTAGGACTTTTATTACTTTTAAACGTTTCATGCAGTGTAACTTTGCATACAGTGGATTTTGCTTATATACTTCCGTTTTCTCAAGTCCTTCCAGATCCTCCTGCCCTACTACCCGGACAACTTCATTCTCTTGAGAAAACAAAAAAGGAAGAAAGGAGAGAGAGAGAGAGAGAGAGAGAGAGAGAGAGAGAGAGAGAGAGAGAGAGAGAATAAAAGTAAAAAAAAAAGCAGAAAACCAAAACAACCACCAAACATAACAAAAAAAAAATGCACACAAACAACCAATCTGAGTCTATTTTGGGTTGGTCAGCTACTTCTGATCATACAGACTGCCCTCCAGTGTGATTCATATACCCAGTGTCACTCCATTGAGAAAAACTGATTTTTCTCTCTCCCAGTGGTATCGGTTGCAGATAGATAGTTTCTTGGTTAGGGCTAGAACTTCCTGGTCATGTCCCCTCCCCGACGCTTAGATTTAGTCCAGTTTAAATTTTCCATTGGTCCTGTGCATGCTGTCACTATCTCTATGAGCTCATATGTCCCTCACCCCATTGTGTCTGGAAGACAGTAATTTCCTTGGGGTCATTCCCCGCCTCTAGTTCTTTGTTAGGACATCGTTAGGAGTCATTTCTGCTGTGTTTATTCAATAGAATAGCAGAACAGCTATGAATAAAACCTGTATCCGTTACATTAGTTGATAACAGCAAATTGAACAGAAGTTCAGTTTATGACTTATCCATTGTTATTCGTATTTTACAGGTTTCATTGGTCAGTTTAACAGCAAATGCCTTGGGTTACTCTGAACTTGGGGCCATCAAGTCCCTAAGGACACTAAGAGCTCTGAGACCCCTAAGAGCCTTATCACGATTTGAAGGGATGAGGGTAAGAGAAGTGAAAACTTTGCAGTGTTCTCTATTGTCAAAGCTAGACTGATTCTTACTCAACTAACCAACGACACATGCATGCAAAAAGAATGGCAACCCTTTGCAAAATTGCTACTTTACCCTTTTCTCTGCTGCATATCTACTTCTTGGTAATATGCAAGAGAAAATAGGCCTCTTTGAAAATGATTTAATATCATTTATCTGCTTTGCTAATTAAAATGACCTTATTTCATAATTGATCTTGGGAGTTTCCTTGTAATTCCTAATACAAAGGGGGGCAGATACTCTCTTAAAGAACTAAGTGGAGTAATGTAATAATCACCTAGAGATAATTTTGTGTCATGTCGTTCTCTATGATGACCTATCTGTACTTAAGGAATATTCTGGAAAATAATGTGAATCACAAGTGTGTATGAGTACAAAAGAAAAAAATGAAGAGTTGTCCAATGTTTTGCCTTTACAATGCCAAAATGCTCATTATTCAAATACATTCAAGGGCAGATATTAACCATTGACTGGAGTATAATCCTGCCTCAAGTGTAAATGAGTTAACCACAGTGAATAAGTAAGATGCTAATTTAAATACTATAAACACCCAGGCATCTGATGATGATAAAACTGTTAAGAAAAAAGAAACAGAATGTGCATTTTTATTCATTACCATACATGGCTCATTAGCCTTAACCTAACCCTCTTTTCTCAGTTACACCAAGTCTTATATTGCTCTTTTGAGCAAAGCATTCCTCCCGTCTCCAAACTCCATCACACGTTAGAATTTCACCTTTATTGGCTTGTTGTTATTCTGATCATTTCAAAGCGTACTGTAGTCATTTATAGGAGATGTGCAGTGTGAGAGTTATTTTTTTTAATTGTAAGGTCCACAGTTTATGTTCTCTAAACCAAGCAGATGAAATGTATAAACCAAAGGGAATACATTGCCCTGACATTTACACTTATAAACCAGGGGGCCCTGCAGGCTCTCATCAACCTATAGATGGCATAGAGCCTGTGTTCTCTCATAAATTAAAAAAAACATGAATTTTATTATACTCTACTAAAAGAAATGTAAGCCATTTTTAATTTCTCTAACACATATGAAAGCTTCTCTTCAGTAGGTACAAGTAAGCACAGAGAAGCTTTGAGTCTCACACAGGAATACATTTGTATTTAAAATGCATCATGGACTTTCTCCCAATTATGCAAAGCTTCAATGTTTTTCCAATTAAAAGAGCACTTTTATTTCAGAATAGCAATTTCAGTTGTCAAGGAAAACATCGTTTTCAGACATTTTATATAAAAATATGTGATCCAAATTAAAATCCACATTGTTAAAAACTTTTTAAAAAATTTTTTTGAATGTTTCCCTTTTTTTACATCCAGCCATGTCCTCCCCTGCAGGTCCTCCCTCCCTCCTACAGTTCCTCAAGCCATTCATCCTGCATCTTGCCTCCTAGAGGATGTGTTCCCCCACCCCTACCCCATCACCAGACCTCCCCTTTTCCTGGGGCCTCAAGTCTCTCAATGACTGCATCTTCTCCCACCGAGGTTTGACCTTGCAGACCTCTGCTACATATGTGCCGGGGCCTCGGACCTGCAAGCATAACAAACATCAGTAATAGTGTCAGGCCTTGGTGGCCCCTCAAATCTACATTTTAAAATAATGAATAATGTTAAGTACATAAGATTGTTAGAAAAAAAAACTTCAACTTTGACCTTTTAGAAGATTATTAATACCATAGTCACTTATTTTTTATATGTAATATCTACTTTCCATAACAAATGGGTCTACTTTCCTTTTCATAGAAATAACTTTATCCATGATTGTTAATAATGCTTTTAATCAATTATTGTAAACAATGCTTTTCTTAAAAAAAAAAAAAAAAAAAAAAAAAAAAACGGGAGTCATCGAAACAAACCTTCAGGGCAGCTGCTAAGAAGCTGGCTCCTGGTGACGGTTCCTTGGTTCACAGTGAGCGAGGCCACAAATACCTGAAGGTCACGGCAATTCCTCACCACCACTTTGGCATTGTAAAGTCAAAAATAACCTTTCGTTGATTCTGTTTTTGTATTTCTAGTAGGGGAAATCCTTCTACTTTGTAAAAGTGTCATTGTGGATGGCGCTGAGGTTGGACACGATGATGATTGTAACCAGGAAGTGAGATAGAATATCTTCAGAAACTCTCATTTTTATCCTCCTTGGCAGCATAGAGCCGCAATCGCTGTGTCCAAGCGTCAACCAGGCAGTCATTTTGTTTTGGGTTTTCCGTCTCTCTTTCAAAGCATGTGCTTCTACGCCACGCGACTGAGTAACGCATGCTGCATAGTGCTTGAGAAGGAGTTAGAAAGTAATGAATGAGGTATCATCACGTTGCCCTTTGTGTTCTCGCATGTCTTACGCACACTTTTGGCTGACAGCTTTTGAACATTTATTGTATTTCAAATTTCCAGTCCGAATTTTTTTTTTCAACTCGTGAAATTGAACGGAATGAACTGATGTCGTGAAGACCTAGGGTCAAATAAACCTGGTATTTAAATTAGTACTTTTAATTTCCTAAGCTGGGAGAGAGAGAAAGAAAAATAATGTAAAAACCTTTTCCAAAGAACTCAAGTCTCAGTTGCTAGGGCAACAGACAGCGACCATCATATACAAAAAGTAACACCAAATGTTCTGTCATATCAGCTTTCTAACTAATAATAAACTATATATTTCTATTTTATATAGGATAATCTTGCTCCAACTTGGATGGGGTGGAGCGGTGGTTCCTCCCCTCAGCCCCTTATTATGGGTACTGTATTACCCCTTTTCCTACCTTTAATCCTTGCACTGTGACGTATGTGTAGTGGGGTTGAGGGAGGGAACGGGAAGGGGACGGATCGCACCACAGTAGGGGCAATGTAGCATCTACTTCCAAATCAATGAGTTTAAATTTCTTTGGGGGAAAATAAAAAATATCTCTGACTTACCATCTGTGGATTATAACCCCAGTAGCACGTATCTTTATTAAGTTCCACTGAATGTGACTTAGCTATTGCATATTTCATTATCCATTTATGGGGGAAATGACTTCATTGGTGAGGGTGGGGGACCCTGGTGTAGGATGGAGATGGAAACATTTTAACTTGTCAAGCTCGTGATAGCGAGGGAAGCCTATAGCCCTTGCTTTTAGGTACACTGCTCTGGTCCCTCAGCGGGTCAGCCACATTCCACCCGTTGGTTGTGGATGTGTACGGGCGGAGGCTAAGGTGTAGCAGACCAGGTATCTTAGGGTTGTCATTGGTTGTGGTCTTTCTCGTCTTTATTGCATAAAAATGTGGTACTTGCAAAAGGTAGATGCCTGTGAAACAAGGGAACATGAAAAGTTATAAAACCAAAATGTGCCAAAAATCAACTTCACTGAAATATATAGACTAGCATAGTTTGACAAACAAAAGGTCATGAGCGGTGAGAAATTAGTGTATAAGCCAACTCCATGTAAGCCACCCCAATAAAACCTCCCAGAATCTTAGAGGACATCGCAGTGAACCCCCAAACAAAAACAAACCTACACCTTTACTTCCTCTGAAAGTGCTGGAGTCTTGTGTAAGAAAGATAACTTTTGTTATTTTGAAGAAGAAAATTTTTGTTTGGATAATCAGGACATCTATCAAAAATATTCATATTAATAAAATTTCACAACACTGAGTTTAGATGTTGGCTTTTTAAAAAACGTTTTACTTTTCATATTAAGAACTCATGATTTCTACCTTCCGTTTTTTGAGTTCTTATTCACATGATTTTCCTGTTTTTCTTAGAAAAGCTGTAGAACCCATGGTCACCAGTGACTTGAAAAACATCTAAACATCTCCACTTAGATGATACTTTCAAATGCACTGAAACTTCTAAAATCAACTAGAATATTTGCCTGTTTCTAATTTTTCATTGCTTTAATCAGAAGTGTGAACCCTAGAGAAGAAATAGACTGAACGAACTGGTTATGTTACAATACAGGAATTCTGCTCAGAGATGTCTTTTTAAAACACTGTTAGGAGAGACAGGTTCTACAATCCACCCATTAAGCGTACTTCTTTCTTAGACATCTCCTTTTAAGTACCTTATAACCTCAATGTGTTATTTCCAATTTATTTAGACCAGCTTTCCCTGGTGCATCCCACATGGGAGCTAATTACTAACTCTCCTGAGAGACTGTAAAGAATTAATACACGACGTCTTTCTCTGCAGAACCAAGGGATGGTTGGGCTCTTGGGAGAGGCAGTCCTTTTGTGATCTTTTGCTCTGCACGTTAATGAAATCACAACTTTAAATGGATTTTCAGTGGCAAATCCTCTGATCCTATGCCAACTGGTTTTCAAGACAAAGTTCCCTCCCTGTAAAATAAATTTCCTCACTGAGGCAAATCCATGGCAAATTTGCTAGTTTCCCTGAACCGCATTCCTATACACTATTTGACATCACAAATTCACTAATGAACATTATTAATTTTAATTCAAAATCAGTCCCTGTTTCAAGGGAAATCTTTCACATCTATTACATTATGCAAATTGTTTTCTCATTCAGTGGTTAAATCCTTAGCCAAGCAAGTATGAGGACTGAAATTTGGATCTCCAGAACCCTCATAAATGTTCAGATGGGCATAGTAGCTCACATAGTAGTTGACCCAGAGATAGGTAGATGAAACCTAATCTCCAGAGCAAGCTGGCTAGCCAGACTAACCCTGCCCTCAAGCTCTGAATTCAACTGATGCAGTGACGAAGATGGGACCCCACCCCATCTCCTACATCTATTTCCTCTACATCTACACATGTATTTCCCATACCTCTCTATGCCTCCACATATATGATCACACATGTGCATGCGCACCTGCACACATATGTGTACTCGACATATACACATTAAAACATCATAATCTACCAATGGTGTGGAAAAACAATTAACGTTCACACAGAGCAAGTCAAAGAAAACTTTAAGAGATTGAAACTCATGAAAAAAACTTTCAGGGTAAGCAGAAAAGAGGGTGAGATGCCAATTCTGGTCTACTTTCTGAACCTAACTTGTTGTAGCTTCACTAGTCTAATTTTCCCAATGAAGCCCCATCACCAAAGTTTCTTTATTGTTCTTTCCAGTACTAAGTTATAATTCCTGAATTCAGAGGTGAAAACTCTCATCTTTCTTAAGGAGGCTGAACTGTTAGGTAGGAATAGACTCAATAAGAGATGTGTTTATCTGAGCTAAAGCCTCAGAAGGGAGGTTATTTCAAGGGCAAATCCTTGGCAGGGAGTTTCAAAGAAAGAAGAGTCTCAATTCTCAGGCTAACACATTATCATGGAGTGACTGTCATAGAGGATTATGACATGTATGTAACCAGTTAGGGAAGCTAAATGGGGAAATGGATCAACCAGTGAGAATCCTTCAGCAGCCAAGTCTAGCACCGGAGTACAGTTCCCAGAACTGACCCCACAGGGAGAGGAGAGGACCAATCCCTGCAGTCTGTCCCCTGACCTCCACCCAAGTGCTACAGCAAATGCACACACAAATAAATGTAATTGTAAAATGATCCAAGGAAAGTAAACTCACAAACTGTCGAGTGACGTAAATGCCAGAGAAAGAGAAATACTTTTCTAAGGGCCAGAGAATCATTAAAAAAACTTTAAAAAACGGGACTTGGTGTAGATAAATTTACTCTATCTATACTGGAAGAAGGCAAGGAAAAAAATCTGACAATAATGTAGTTCTTTAGTAACTGAGGACAGAGCTCAGATCAGGAGGGTGGGCAAATGGCCAAGGTGGAAAGACTTGAAGAAAGCAGCCATAGACCTACAGACTGGTGTCAAAACGCTCAGTGGCATGGGTGTTAAAGGCAAAAGCTCACACTTCAGTACAGACTTCATATCCTTGGCAGACACAGCACTTCAGGTGGGTGGGAGACGAAGTATTCAGAAAGGAGAAACAACTACTCAATGTCATTGTTCATATCTCAAATCCACTAAATTATAACTTTAAGGGTACCATTTTAAAATATATATAAAAGTGTTTTTTAAATCCCTTCATAATAAATAATTTAAAATTAAATTGAAGATAACTTTAAAAAGTAATATGTACAGGAAAGTTGATACATATTCTGTAGGGAGGCCGTAAAGGGAGATAGTCGCTCATTCGTTTCTCCACACAAGCCTATCTTCTGCTTCTGCCTCGCTAGGGCAATCTAAATTATCTTTTCCATGTCCATTCCTCATCTTTATTATTACTGGTTTCATTTCCCTTGGCCACGTCACCCTCTATTTTGCATCTCCCAACATATACTGTTTCTCACAGAGTTCAGTCAGGGCTCAGAAGTACAAGGAATTGGCTCTGCTGCTTCTGTCAGACAGGCAAAAGCTTTATTCTAAAATTATACTATAATCAAAATCCAATAGATGCTATTCTGACTCAAACTGACGAAAGCAGCAGCAGGTTTTCCCTCTTGAGTGGTATTAGTCTCGGTCGTCCGTGTTTGTCTGAGACACCTCTGCCACTTAAGAGCATGTGAGGGCCAAGCCGTTAGCTCCCTCTTACCCACTGAAGTGTAGCTCAATAGAGAGCTATAGAGAAAGAAGCCAGCACTCTAGTGTGTCAACTCTAAAAGATTCCCATTTTTTAATCTGTAGTCCTGGATTAAGGATAAGAGAGAGGTAAATACCCTTTTCATAAAAATAATTAAGAAAATCTAGCACGGGACTTTACACAACCACAGCAGAGTTGATAAGGATGTATGACATCCCTCCTCTTTTTGTTTTCCTGAGAAAATCTCTCTAGTGTTTCATTTAAGATAAGTTTATTGGATTAAACTCAGTAAATGAAACAACCGACATGACTGGAGCTTGAAATAAACGATGTGATGATCTACTGAAATACATGATGCTAAATCGTCTTGCTTCTTATGCAAAAATTCTTATTAGTTATAGCAATGCATGGAGAATTAAGGCCAAAAATTAGGTATTTAAAATAGTTTTATATTTGTACATCTGAATTTGAACTTATATTTAAAGTATGTTGGTCCAATCAATTCATGCCCAAATGTTTTAGTTCAGTTCTTTGATAAATTGCTTTGTGTTTTTTTTTTAATAAGCTAGTCTCCTGCCTAGGAGTTCTTACTTCTCTCTCTCTCTCTCTCTCTCTCTCTCTCTCTCTCTCTCTCTCTTTTTATTCTAACAAACTACACATATGTCTTCATCCAGTAGCTAGCTTCTCCCATTTTGCTTTTTCTTTAGCCTTTTTTATATTAAATTTCTTTCCTTTCTTCATTTCTTTGCATACTGCCTATATTTCTTTTCCTAAGCATAATGTTTAAGAAGGAATGAGTTTTATTTTAAGATTATTTTTGCTTTGCTCTTACACAGATAGGATAAGTAGTCTTGATAGAAAATAAATCAAAGATTCCTAGGGGATTGTCTTCTTGTTTATAATCAATAAGGATTCTGACTTTTCTTTCTCTCCGTTTGTGTATTAGGTGGTTGTGAATGCCCTGTTAGGAGCAATTCCATCCATCATGAATGTGCTTCTGGTTTGCCTTATATTCTGGCTAATTTTCAGCATCATGGGCGTAAATTTGTTTGCTGGCAAATTCTACCACTGTGTTAACACCACAACTGGTGACACATTTGAGATCACCGAAGTCAATAATCATTCTGATTGCCTAAAACTAATAGAAAGAAATGAGACTGCCCGGTGGAAAAATGTGAAAGTAAACTTTGATAATGTAGGATTTGGGTATCTTTCTTTGCTTCAAGTTGTAAGTGAACACTATTATCTCTGAAATTTTATTGCTCGGAATAATAACAAAGTGATTATTGCAGCCATTGTTTAGTTAAAAAGAAACTTTATAATATTCTTCTGCATTATCTGTTAGTACAAATGTGTGAATCCAGATGAGTAGAATCATTTACAGACATAGTCAAGAGTGGTCAGGTATTTCCATCTTTTTCCAAAGGTCTTATTTCCTTCTTTCCTCTCTCTCTCTCTCTCTCTCTCTCTCTCTCTCTCTCTCTCTCTCTCCCTCTCTCTCTCTCTTACATTCCTATCACCTATGAAAAACTGTTATTTTTTTCTATTGCAATTGTAAAGCTTGATATTTGTAGAGTGTCCTTCTTTGGTACACGTGTGCACATGCGTGTACACACACACACACACACACACACACACACACACACTTGATGTATAGGAGTTCACTGATGCTTAGTTACCTCAGTCTGGATTGTGAACTTGGGAAAGATGGTTGGGTGTGAAGATTTTATTCTCAGAGTGTAATGGAAACCACAGAGCATCAGCACACAGGAGTCAAGCACAGGCAATTCTAGTCTCAAACCAGGAGCTCTCGTTACCACGATTGAGTTCTGTTTTACCCTAAACATCCTCAATTCCCAAAGAACTGTTTATAGCTTATTAAAAAACCACAAAAGATGGTGATCCCTTAAACATATTTATCCAATGACACTTCCAGCTGCAACAAAGCAGTGAGTGTAAACAGAGGTCAGGTTATTTTAAAAAGAAATAGGTTTCAGTTACTCAACCAGATGCAACAAATACACTTAGGCTGTTCCTCTCACGCCTGCAGTTCTCACACACACTCTTATTAGGATTATTTTATAATGCCCTCTCATTTTTTTTCTTGGAATTACTGTCTTTCTGACCCTGCAGCTGACTCTGAGTGTTTATAACTTAACATGACTTTTTTAATGTATCAAGAATGATTTCTTAAATATTACACTAGAGTCACCACCTTTCTCTTGCATATTCACCCTGAACTGTACTGATTATTGCAGTATAGCGTTTCTAAAACACATCACTCTGTTCATAAAACCAAGGAGAGAAAAATCAGATCCTTTCAATGATCCTTTGAAATGCTAAGGGATTCAGAAAATGAAGAAGGCACCTTCTGCACAGAGCTCTTAAATATGTTCTGCTACTAAATAAAAATGCCAACATGCCATTTCACACTTGACTATACTGCCCTCCTCTCTAGTGAGTAGTGATTTCATAGAAATAGCTCAAACCACTTTTTTTGTTCCTGTAGGAAATGTGTGATAGATGGGTTCTATAATTGACCTAAGCCACTGACACATCTCTCTCCTTGATATGAAAAGAATTTGTTTTCTGACTAAGATGAATTAGTCTCCAGTCACACTCTGTCATTCAAGAGTCAATGATTTAAGAAACAAGATACATCACAAAAAATCATATGAGGCTTCCTCATTGACTGAGGAATATGCATTTCAGGCCCGGTAGCCTCAAACTTGTATTCTAAGACACAAGGCAAATGACTGCAAGAGATAGAGGAGGAATCCCTCTTCAATGTGCAGATGACAAGTGTCAGTCTTATTTTGTCACACTTTTATTATTTTATTATTTACATTAACGCAATATCTTCAGAGGTTACCTCATAGAAAGCGAATATTCCTGAAATTTCTTGAAAGGATAGCTTCATTTTTTTTAATTATGCCCATATGAGTCATAGTGTGTAAGAGTAAAGAAAAACCTTAAATACTATCAATTTGATCACCCAGAAGACAAGATTTCTTGCAGAAAATCCCAGATCTAATTTGATATTGCTGTAGCTGTTGCCAAGTATACTTATATTTCTAGGACTTTCTTCCAAATTATAGTAGCATGTTAAGCTTGAGAATTACTTTAGAGGTAGTTATAAAATAGGAAGATATATTGCATCGCCATTTGTTGACTTTCTATCTCGTTTCAAAATCCAAGAAAGTTTGGTTTGAAATGACCTTAAAATAATTCTTTAAGCATGCACAGTCAGAATACTTAGTAAGTTTCCATTTTGAAACTTAACCCAAAGTAAGATATGCATGTCCTTTCCAACAGGCGACGTTTAAGGGTTGGATGGATATCATGTATGCAGCAGTTGATTCCAGAAATGTAAGTGTTCTTTATATCCAGTGTCTTCTGGATGTGTTGATTTGGTACTTAAATTAGCCTATGAATTAGCCAAGCAAAGCAACTCCACTTTGGCTAATAAAAATAAATAGGAAGAAAGTTTGTTGAGTTTAAGGACAGCAGTGTTGATCAGAGACATTGTATTGAGTTCAACCAAAAATGGAAGTGAAAGAAAAGAAGAAAAGAACTCAACCCATTCATTTAATAAGCAGCAGATGTTCTCCTAAGTGTTTCTGTTTGCACAAGAGCAGATAGAACAGTATATGACTACGATCCATAGCTGATATGTGTAGGCAGGCTCCATGCTTTGAAGCCTGAAAGGCCAAAGATGCTGGGCTAGAAATCTTAGACATACGTCACAATCTTGTCCAAGTCCATACTTCATAGGAACAGCATCAACGTACTCATGGGACCCTGTACCAATGCTGTTATCACTTGTACTTCATTTGATTCCATACTGTTTCTAGCTTCCAGATGTACTCTAAAGTCTCGGGCTTCCTCTCAGGTTGATCTCCAAAACTGTAAAATGTGCCTTTTCTTCTTTCCTGCAGTTATTTTTCTCGTTCTTGTTTCGGTTTTCTTCGGCAACCCAGAACTCTAGCTCACTGTATAGACAGTGATAAACTTGAGATTCTTCTATTCCCCTGCAAATTTCTTGATCACTTCTGAAATTGCGTCATAAACCTTGTTGCATAGTTTGCCTTACATGTTCAGTTAACTTCAATTCTGTTGTCTTTGAAAACAGAAGACAGCATTAGGAACCAATATAGAGTAAATCTTGACTCCTTTGTTGTTTGTTGTACAGTAAGCGATAGCCCCGTGTCTATTTTTATAACCACAAGTTTGAGAGTCAGTTATCAATGGAGGATTTTATAAAATGGATCGTTGAGTGTGTCTATTCAATCTAAAATTTCTAATCACTACAATGGTAGGACATGGTGCCAGCATGCAAATAAATAATTCAGTTCTTTCTTTCGCTATCTAGGTTCATACAGGAATGTTTTTTAACCAACATTTTCTTTGGTTGTTTTGAAGACAGGATGTTACACTGTATCTTAGGCTAACCCAGTACTCAACAAGTCTCCAGCCTCAGCTTCCCAAATTCTGGGATTGCACCGACAGAAGATGAAAACACACGAGTGTTTTCAAATTACTGAAAACCAATTAACTTAAAAGTTACCAAATTTAAAACCTATTATCCAGATAATAAAATATCAGTAATACTACTTAAAATTAGGCAATTAGTTTTAGAAGGCCAAATTGAATGACTTTTTATTCAAAAAACTTGTTAGTGCCTAATTTCAGGGTTGGTTTTTGGGTTTTTTTGGGGTGTTGTTGTTGTTGTTGTGGTTGTTGTTTAGGTTTTTGGGCTTATTTGGCTGTTGCTATGGGAATACATTATACTGAATTATTTCTAAGAATATAGTGTTCTACTCTTGTGAAAAGGCGCTGACGTGTGCCCAGCGTTTATCGTGCTTCACCAGTTGACCGAGCTCTCTGTTGGCAGGTGGAACTGCAGCCTAAGTATGAGGAAAGCCTGTACATGTACCTGTACTTCGTCATCTTCATCATCTTCGGCTCGTTCTTCACTCTAAATCTATTCATCGGTGTCATCATAGACAACTTCAACCAGCAGAAGAAGAAGATGAGTATTTTTTTTTATTTTTCCTAACACAAGGAAACAGAATAATTAACATTCAGTTTGAATTGGATTTCAAGGTGAGGTCTCGAATTTAGAAACCAAATATGACCTTTCCCTATGTTTTGTCCTTGATAACTCCTCACGCGACCTTATAAGGTATTTGCAACTAGAAGATCACTAAAGGCTGGAAAAGCAAAGAAAGGTGAAGAGAAAGAGGTCGGGTTTGATCAGAGAACACTGACATATGTCTGCACTAAAATATCACACAAAATCCCATGACTATACACAGTCACTAAATATCCATCATTTAAAATAAGGTTCAGGGTATATACTTCTTTTGTACTCTTTTCCATTTGTATTTCTTTCTTCTATTTATCTAATTAATAGCAACTATTTCCAGTTCCAATTTGAGGAATTTTTGTTTTATCTATTATCATTTATACGGCATGTTGATTATTTCAATTACATATGTACACTAAAGGAAGCATGTAAACAAATATTATCACTCAATAGTAACCATGGTCCACACTTCACCTTTGTCTGCTCAAACTCTTTTCGTGAACATTCTCCTTTTTGAGCTACTTCTCATTTTTTTTTCTTTTGAGATTTTTTTTTCTTTTTTCTTTTTCACTTTTCAACTCAGACTGGCCTGATCTCACTGTATAGCCCTAAGGGGCCTAAAACCAGTAGCCTGCATCTATCTTAGAAATGTTGGGACTATAGGCACATATCACATTTTCTGACCCTGAAATATTCATATTCTATATTCTCTCTCTCTCTCTCTCTCTCTCTCTCTCTCTCTCTGTGTGTGTGTGTGTGTGTGTGTGTGTGTGTGTGTGTCTGTGTCTGTGTATTGTATATTGTACTGTATGTGTATTCATGGAGGTGTGTGCGAGCGTCTGTGAGGATGAATGTGCACAGGCATGTAAAAACCCGTGGTAGACATTAGTTATCTTCCTCCATCACTACCCACCATCATTTTTAAGACAGGTTTTCTCATTGAACTTCAGCTCTTCCATTCAGGTAGATGGCTGGCCAGTGAGATTAATGGATTCATCTATCTCTGCGTCCCCAGTACCATGGTTATCAACACACATTGCCATGTCCACTTTAACATGGGGGTTGGAATCTGAGCTTAGATACTCCTGTCAATGTGTAAAGCATTTCTCACTTGAGCCATCTCTGAAATACATCTTAAAATTAGTTACTTATTCATGAGAGTGGGGTACACATGCCACACTGAGTGTGCGGTAGTCAGTGGACAACTTACAGGAGCTGGGCTCCCTCCTTCCACCATATGGGTCCCAGAGATTGAATCCAGGTGATTTGTCCTGCGAGCAAATGTCTATATGCACTAAGCCATGCCCCCAGCCCTGAAATGCTTTCCAATGTACAGTTTTAAATACCTTTATCACAGAGATTTCTTAGTTTATTAAAAGTGTTCACATTCATTTATCAAAACTTGGCTAATTTCATTCTATCTAATTTTTAGTGACTTAAGTATTTTTTTTCCTGCAAAACATTTGAGTGTTTAAATCTTTTCTTACAATAAATTTCAGACTGAAGTATTTTGCCTCCTTGGAGTAATAGAACCAGTCAACTGAATAAACCTTGTTGTAAGCATGACGTGGTTCCAGCTCTTTCACTAACATCAGACAGTCTCTTTAGTTGTTAATATTTGACATCTCTTAAAGGAAGCAATTTTAACTTTAATTTTTGTGCATTTTGTGGCAAATAGTTTTGAATGTGTCCAACTGCTTCACACCCAATTATATTTCTTTATGTCCCATGATTTCGTAGTATTTGTTTGTATTTATTGTTTCTTTATTATGATTGATTTACTATATTATTACTCATACTGAGGATTTTTATACTACAAAGCAAGGTCCTTCATATTGACAGGCTCCTCTTACTAACAGTATCCTCTGCTCCCTTTGCACTGATCAGCCTCTGTTCAATCCTCAGTGCCCTCTGCCCCATCCCACACCTCTCACTCTTCTGAGGTTGGCTTCTCCTGGTTCTTCCAGGTTTCTTTCAGTACCTTCCCTAGAAATTCCGACCAAGTTAGGAAGATGCTGTGTAACCAACTCCAGTGTATTTATTTTCCTTTCAAATACAGTGTGTGTGTGTGTGTGTGTGTGTGTGTGTGTGTGTGTGTGTGTGTTCATTTCTCTTCTTAAGGTTTTATTGTAAGATGATTAATTTCTTGGATTCTCATGTGTGTAGTTATTCTTGTGTTGGAGATTTCCTTCTACTATCCTTTATAGGGCTAGGTTTGTAGAAAGATTTTAAATTTGGCTTTGTCATGGAATATCTTCATTTTCCCATCTATGTTCAATCAAAGTTTTGCTGTGTATAGTAGCCTGGGCTATTATCTAAAGTCTCTTAGAGTCTGCAAGACATCTGTCCAGGATCTTCTGGCTTTTAGAGTCTTTATTGAGAAGTCAGGTATAATTCTGGTAGGTCTGCCTTTGAATGTTACTTGGCCTTTTTCCCTTGCATCTTTTAATTTTTTTTCAGTATGTTTAGTGTTTTATTATGTGGTAGGAGAATTTCCTTTTCTGGTCCAACCTATTTGATGTTTTGTAAGCTTCTATAGGCATCCCTTTCTTTAGGTTAGGGAAGTTTTCTTCTATGGTTTTGTTGAAGATATTTTCTAGCTCTTTGCACTGGGAATCTTTACCTTCTTCTATCCCTATTATTCTTAGGTTTGGTCTTTTCATAGTGTCCCAAATTTCCTGGATGTTTTTAGTTAGAAATGTTTTACCTTTGGCATTTTCTTTGGTTGCTATATCAATTTCTTCTATTGTATCTTCTATTTATGAGATTCTTTCTTCCATCCCTTATATTTTGTTGGTGATTCTTGTGTGTATAGTTCCTATTCTCTTTCTTAAGTTTTATACATCCAGGGTTGCCTCCATTTGTGCTTTCTTTATTGTTTCTATTTCCATCTTTAAGTCTTGGGCCATTTTATTCATTTCCTTCACCCTTTTGATTGTACTTTTTCATATTTCTTTAAGGGATTTGTCTCCTCATTAAGGGCTTCTACCTCTTTGGTCATATTTTCCTGTATTCTGCACAAGGTTTATTTATATCCTCTTTGAAAGAATCTATTGTCTTCATAAGATGAGATTTAAGGTCAGGGTCTTACTTTTCATGTGTGTTAGGATCTACAGGGCTTGCTGTGGTAAGAGAACTCAGTTCTGAAGGCCATGTTGCACTGGCTTCTGTTAGTTTGGTTCTTGACCTTGCCTTTAGCCATATGTTTTTCTCTGGTGTTGGCTGGCCCATTAGTCCCTAGGAGTAGTAACTCTCAGTGACTGGTTGTCCCAGGTAGCTAAAAGCCTCCCCAGAGGCAGACAAAGCTGTGGTCGGAGGTGAAGGGTGTAGATCGTCAATTGCAGGTGGAGGTGTGGACCAGAACATGGATCTGAGGTGATTGTCCTGGGCGTGCTGAGTGGTAGAAGGTCTACTATGTGGCAGGAGGAACTGTAGGATAGAGAACAAGGTGCTGTCTGTGATTGCATGTGGAGGCATGGGCCAGAGGAAGATGGAGCTTTGATCATGTCATTTCTGGGGTTTCTCCCTCAATATAATAATAATGCCAATTTTAGTTATCTTAAAATTTAAATATTATAGTCACAACAGTGTACTTTTAATTTTTTAAATTCAAAAAAATGACAGGAATAGCCATGTTAATTTCTTGAAATCTTTTTTTATAATATTGAAAAGTTACATAGGAATGGACACAATTTTAACCAGCTTTGATTTTTTTTCTATACTTTGGAGGTCAAGACATCTTTATGACAGAAGAACAGAAGAAATACTATAATGCAATGAAGAAATTAGGATCAAAAAAGCCACAAAAGCCTATCCCTCGACCTGGAGTAAGAAATATGAAATGAAAATTATATAAAGCAACAACCTGAGATACGTTTTGTTACACAGCGGAAATCAATTATCATTTCCAGCACAACAAAAACAAAACAAAAACAAACCTTATCCTTTTTGAGTATCTTTAATCCATGTTTCTGATATTTTTAACACCAAAGAGAATAAGAATATACAGGAAACGCACATTTGTCTTCAAATGACTTAAAACTATAGACCTAGAATCCAAACTACATAGATAAATGTGGTTCTCACAATAGTTGTGTCTTTACAGTAGCTGCTGTGCATTGTCAAGAAATGCAGAAACATTGGGCAGAGCTAGTATCCATTCACTTTCTGAGACTAAGATGCAGACAAAGATACTCAGTGGCATAACATCTCCATTAGCAGTTGTTGTTTAATAAGTAGAAATATGGACCATTTTAGAGGAGGTGAGGATTCCAGCAATATATTTCTGTATGGCTCTAAAGTCAGCAATTACTTACGTCAGTTACAATTTATGAGAACAAATAATCATTCTCATATTTCCAGGATAAATCTACAAACTATAAAGGAGAAAGAGCCCTTATTATAGCTATTTTTATGGCAGTGATTTTTTTTCGATAAGTTATTATTTTTATTCACATTACATCCCAATCATAACCTCCCTCCCTTCTCTCCTCCTAATCCCACACTCACTACAAATCCCTCCCTCTATTGATCCCTCCCCTTCTCCTCATAGGAGTCCCCCCACCATTGGGTACCACCCCACCCTGGGATATCTAGTCCCAACAGGACTAAGCACATCCTCTCCCACCGAGGACTAACCAGACAGTCCAGGTAGGAGAAAGGGAGTTCAATGACAGGAAGCAGAGACTGAGACAGCTTGTTGGGCGACCCACAAGAAGAATAAGCTGCATATTTGCTACAAATGTGTAGGGGACCTAGGTCCAGCTCCAGGATGCTCCCCGGGTGGTGGCTCAGGCTCTGTGCGCCTAGGTTAGTTGACTAGGTTGGTCTTCTTGTGGTGCCTTGACTATGACAGTGATCTCTAAGCTTAAAATATTTCCAAGGATAAATCACAGAGCAGAATCATAGTGAATATTTCTATTGTGGAAACCAAATTTGTTTGTTTGCTTGTTAGCTTGTTTGTTTTGAGACAAGCTTTTTCTGTGTAGTCTTGGCTATTCTGGAACTCACATTGCACATCAGGCTGGCCTTGAACTCATAGATCCACCTGCCTCTGCCTCAGAAGTGCTGGGATTAAAGGCATGCTGCATAACTGCCCATTCAAGCCTTACTTTCTTAATGAGAACATTTTCCCCATTGAAACTTACTACTACCCGTCAAGTACTATCACATCAAGCATATTTTATGGTACTAGGATATGCTTAGGATTCTCGAGTGGCCCAAAGAAATAACCAGACAATGGCTTGCTGGGTCTAACATCAGCTGACTGGGGATTAAACCACAAATGGGTAGCAAAGGGCATGTGCTCCCTTTATTCTAATAGCAGAGAATGTCTTTTCGGTCTGATTACCCCTGTGAAGACTCATCATTGTATCTGATAATATCAGCAAAAACCTCTTGCTGGGAACAAATTAATGTCGCCAAGGTAGAAGGCAAATATTTCAGATGCATCCTTGAAGTCACAATGTTCCTTTGATAATTCCCTAGGAATAAAGCACATGTGAGCCTAATATTTACTACATGTATAAATGGCCACACTGTCTAACTGATCATTGGGAAAATACTTCAGCCAGTGAGCTAAAGTTTGGGAACACAAATTCAAACAGGCTTCCTACATTCCTGTAACTTTGACTTGTTGAAATTCACTGTGTGTTTCTGAACAAAGTACAGGGAGAAAACCTTCAGCAATGGATTGATGTGCTCGGGAAGATACAAGCTTAAAAATAATTTAAATAACTAGATATAAAAAGGTACCTATTAGAAACATTTGTATCAGTAGGTAGGTACTATGAACAATACTAGAAAGTAGGTAGTATGGGAAATACATAAGGTGCGTGCTATGTCTACCAGAAAACTCCCCTATTGCTGAACGTGTCTTTGTTTCTCCGCAGAACAAATTTCAAGGAATGGTCTTTGACTTTGTAACCAGACAAGTGTTTGACATCAGCATCATGATCCTCATCTGTCTGAACATGGTGACCATGATGGTGGAAACGGATGACCAGAGCGATTATGTGACAAGCATTTTGTCACGTATCAACCTGGTGTTCATTGTGCTGTTCACCGGCGAGTGCGTGCTGAAGCTCATCTCCCTCCGCCATTATTATTTCACCATTGGCTGGAATATTTTCGATTTTGTGGTGGTCATCCTCTCCATTGTAGGTAAGATCTATGCAAGGTCTGCCAAATTCCTCCTTATAAATGTGAGACCCGGAAACAGGAATTTAGAGTGGAGGTCACCTCACTCTTCAAAGTGCATGTGTTGGTGTGAGTGTGTTGGTGTGAGTGTGTTGGTGTGAGTGTGTTGGTATGAATGTGTTGGTGTGAGTGTGTTGGTGTGAGTGTGTTGGTGTGAGTGTGTTGGTGTGAGTGTGTTGGTGTGAGTGTGTTGGTGTGAGTGTGTTGGTATGAATGTGTTGGTGTAAGCGTGTTGGTGTGAGTGTGTTGGTGTGAGTGTGTTGGTGTGAGTGTGTTGGTGTGTGTTGGTGTGAGTGTGTTGGTGTGAGTGTGTTGGTATGTGTTTTTGAGTCGTATTTGTTTTTCTTACAAAATGAGGCTTCCAATTCATGCAAATATTGTGTCCCACTTCATCAAATATTTACTTGCCAATTAGTAAAATCTGCCTTTATTGAGATCTATTAAAATAAAATAGATCTGTGATGTGAACGGAAATAAAAAGTGCTTTTAGGTGGTTGAGACTGGGTGCTCTATACACTATCCAGAACAATGGTTCTCAGTCTGTAGGTCACAACACTTTGGAGGGCTGAATGGCCCTTTCGTAAGGGTCACCTAAGACCATTAGAAACCCCAACTATTTACATTAAGAGTCATAACAGGGGGCTGGGGATTTAGCTCAGTGGTAGAGCGCTTGCCTAGCAAGCGCAAGGCCCTGGGTTTGGTCCCCAGCTCCAAAAAAAAAAAAGAGTCATAACAGTAGCAACATTACAGTTACGGAGAAGCAACAAAAATAATTTTATGGTTGGTGGCCACCTCAATATGAGAAACTGCATTGAAGGGCTGCAGCATTGGGAAGGTTTAGATCCATTGATCTAGATTACTTCTAGATTACTCTGCTAGGAGGGGTACTAGAAATCAGGACTGATGGTCAAGAAAGACATTGCATTACAGATGTAGATGTAGGGTCACCAGCATGCAGAGTAGAACATGGATATAAGATAATGGGAAAAGCAAACAAAGGATAAGACCAGGCGTTAACAAAGACTAACAGTATTTTCTAGTGGCTATCACACAAAAATGTTCAATATTTCTAGAAGGAAACTGTAGCACAGAGCATCTCTTCCTTAGTCCTATCCTACAAATTGTGTAATGCAAAATGGCCTCATGAAGGTAGCTCGTGTCACTGCAGATAGAAATAATGCTTCAGAGAAGTGAAGAAGTCCCTGTATGAGGACTTTATTCCTAATGAAGATGAGGTCATTGCAAATTTTCAAGCATAGGACTCGGTTGGAAGGATCTTTGTGTTATCGAACCCTCTGAATAAGTAGGCCTTATATCTAAAATTCAACTCATGTATTATATGTAATTTTTAATTCCAACAATAATCATGTGAATAGCACATAAATAAAGACAGAAGGAGACTGAGGCAGAGAGGGCTGACTAAAGAGAATGATGCCTTTGTGCTTAAAGGCATTTGGGTTTTTGTTTGTTTATTTGGTTGGGTTTTGCTGGTGGTGGTGGTGATGGTGGTGGTGGAATATGGATGTGTGAGGAGTTGAGAAACACCCTAGCATCTAAAGAACTTCTGGTGCAAGCTTGAGAACTAGAGAACAGATGCCCAACACCCATATAAATTATGGTCAAGCATGGCACTTTTTCCTAAGAAGACTCTTGGGTCCTCCTCAAACTATCTAGCTGGTTAGCAGAGAGCTCTGTGTTCGGGTGAGAAACCTTGCCTCAATAAATAATGTAGAAAGCAATCAAGGAGACTCCCAATGCCAGCCTCAGGTAAGACACACACACACACACACACACACAGAGAGAGAGAGAGAGAGAGAGAGAGAGAGAGAGAGAACACTCATGCCAAATGAACAACCATGTGCCAAAGAAACAAAATCACAGGGAAAGAAAGCTGGAAAAATTTAAAAATTGAGATGTTCCAGGAGAGGAAAAGAGCATCAGCCTTGGAATATTTAATAAATATATGAGCACATGCATGGACAATTCTGTAATAATGTTAGATTAGAAACTCAAGTCTACAGGAAGATGAAAACAGCATTAAACACCCCAAGACTTCACACTTTCACGAAGTGTGAAAAGAAAGGTTTGGTTCAACTATCATATTCATATACATATTGGCACTTTCATCGTTGGCTGTTGACATTGAAGCAAACTTTAGTATTTACTTCTGATGAGACTTTAAGATAGCCATAACATATCAATACTCCTGGAAAAAATGGTACTGTGATTCTTATATTTTAATTTAGTGCTGAGTAAAAGCTAAGGTTGACTTATAGTATACAAAGTACAAGTCTATCTATATACATTCAGTTTTCCATATGTATGAAATAAATATCTGCAAATTCAAACACAGATCAAAGGTATTTTTAAGAACCCTGTTCCTCTGTTGACCATTTTTCCTGTTGTTTTCTACTTAATAAACTGCAGTAACTAGTTTGTGTTTTGTTTTGGTCTGGTTTGGTTTTTCAAGACAGGGTTCCTCTGTGTAGCCTTGGCTGTCCAGGAACTCTCTGTAGACCAGGCTGGCCTCCCACCAACAGAGATCCCTTCCCTCTGTCTTCTAACTACTGGGATTAAAAGTATGGGCCACCACCACCCAGCCTTGGTTGATTTTTGTGTTGTTGTTTGGTTTGGTTTTAACATTGTTAAATGTGATAAACATTTTAAATTAATTGAAAACTTTCAGAAGGGTGTAAACAAGTTTCGTGCAAATGTGCTGCTATATGGTATACAGGGCTTTAGGTCCTTGCATTTTGATACTCTAGGGTGGAGAAGTGCATCCTGGGACAAATCAACTGCTGATACTGGAAGACGATTGTAATATATGCCTACCATAAATCTCAATACTCTATAATTGACCTTGGACTTCCATAACTCAAATATTTTAATGAATGATTAATAGATAATGTCTTCAGTGATTGAGAGTCTAATTATTTCCCCCACAGGAATGTTTCTTGCGGAGCTGATAGAGAAGTATTTCGTGTCCCCTACCCTGTTCCGAGTCATCCGCCTGGCCAGGATTGGACGAATCCTACGCCTGATCAAAGGCGCCAAGGGGATCCGCACTCTGCTCTTTGCTCTGATGATGTCCCTTCCTGCGCTGTTCAACATCGGCCTCCTGCTTTTCCTGGTCATGTTCATCTACGCCATCTTTGGGATGTCCAACTTTGCCTATGTTAAGAGGGAAGTTGGAATTGATGACATGTTCAACTTTGAGACTTTTGGCAACAGCATGATCTGCCTGTTCCAAATCACCACCTCTGCCGGCTGGGACGGACTGCTGGCCCCCATCCTCAACAGCAAACCCCCTGACTGTGACCCTAATAAAGTTAACCCCGGAAGCTCGGTGAAGGGGGACTGTGGGAACCCATCCGTGGGGATTTTCTTTTTTGTCAGCTACATCATCATATCCTTCCTGGTGGTGGTGAACATGTACATCGCTGTCATCCTGGAGAACTTCAGCGTCGCCACCGAAGAAAGTGCAGAGCCCCTGAGTGAGGACGACTTTGAGATGTTCTACGAGGTCTGGGAGAAGTTCGACCCTGACGCCACTCAGTTCATGGAATTTGAAAAATTATCTCAGTTTGCAGCTGCTCTCGAACCCCCTCTCAACTTACCACAACCGAACAAACTTCAGCTCATTGCCATGGACCTGCCCATGGTGAGTGGAGACCGCATCCACTGCCTGGACATCTTGTTTGCTTTTACAAAGCGGGTCTTGGGCGAGAGTGGAGAGATGGACGCTCTTCGAATCCAGATGGAAGAAAGGTTCATGGCTTCCAACCCCTCCAAGGTCTCCTATCAGCCAATCACTACAACGTTAAAACGAAAGCAAGAGGAGGTGTCAGCCGTTATCATTCAGCGCGCTTACAGGCGCCACCTTTTGAAGCGAACAGTAAAACAAGCTTCATTCACATACAATAAGAACAAACTCAAGGGCGGGGCTAATCTTCTTGTAAAAGAAGACATGATCATTGACAGGATAAATGAAAACTCTATTACAGAGAAAACTGACCTGACGATGTCCACTGCAGCTTGTCCGCCCTCCTACGACCGGGTGACAAAGCCAATCGTGGAGAAACACGAGCAGGAAGGAAAAGATGAGAAAGCCAAAGGGAAATGAACACAAACAAACAAAAAATAATAAATTGGGTGACAAATTGTTTACAGCCTGTGAAGTCAAAGGACTCCTTTAGGAAGTCAATGCCAAACTGACTGTTTTTACACAAATTCACTTTAAGGTCAGTGCCTCAATAAGACAGTGACCCCCTTGTCGGCAAACTCTGTGACTCTTAGGTAAAGGGGAGATGACCTTGACAGGAGGTTACTGTTCTCACTACCAGCTGACACTGCTGAAGACAAGAGACAAATGGCTATGCAGACTGTAGGGACCAGCGTAAAGGGGTGCAGAGCTATAATTTGGGGGTTTAACGTGAAACACTTTAGTGTAGTAACTGTATTCACCGTTTGCATTTCAACTGCCACATTTGTCAGGTTTTGTACAAACTCTGTTAGTGGATTCATCTTTTTTTTAAATCCATATGTTGTTTGTTACATGTGACTATTTTTGTAAACGGGGTTTCTGTTGGGAAACAGACTAAAGGAACTCTTTTCCCTGTGTGTCACCTGGGGGTATTGACATCCATACAGCCCTCCCATCTGCACAACGATGTGGTTTTGCATGTGAGGGCATGCTGTACCTTACGATCATGCATGAGAAAAAAGTCACAAGGAAAGCAAAGTCGGTTCTTCAACAGTTCTACATCATCTGTGTTTCTGCGGGGGGACGGGGGGATGTACTGAGGTGATCATGAGACCATGGGCTTTGCCGAGCTGGCTTTGTCAACTCTAGCCCTTAGTCCAAGGAGATTGATCGATCAGACAGGTCATTGAGTCTTAGTAGGTGCAAACTTCATCCAAATGTCTGGAGTCCTGTTACGTTTCTGTTCACTGTCTCTTCAAAGTCTCTAAATTATGACTCTGACTCCCTACCCCCAGCCCTAGCAGAGCGAATTGACCAAAAGAACCCTTTATAAATTCCCGCTTAACCCTGCACTTTGTTTAGCCATCTTCAGCTCTCAGCGAGGTTGACACTGTAATGTGTTAATGAAATGCTATTTATTGTGTAAATAGTCATTTTACTCTGTGGTGCACGTTTGAGCAAACAAATAATGACCTAAGCACAGTATTTATTGCATCAAATACGTACCACGAGAAACGTAGAGTGCAAGCTGTCCGCTGGTAATATACTGTATTCTGTACCATTATAGATAGTGTGGATGCTGTCAGTGCATGTCGATATTACCATGCTGCGGTATCTAGTTTCTCCCACCACTCAGAATCTCATACTCATGAGACACCATAGGTCAGTGGCTAAGTCAAGGAAACCGTTCAGCAGATTTCATTTCTTTAAGTCATTAAGCAATAGTTTGCAGCATTTTAACAATGTCTGGGTTGTTTTTCAATTCTAAGTGGATGACGTTCAATGTATAGCCAGACTGTACATACATGTTCGGAAGACAACACTACTGCTTAACCTGTTAAAACATGTTTAGAGTTTTATAAGCAAGTATAAATACTGTACAAAGTCACTTTCTTTTGTTTTTCAGCATCATGTACATATGAAGAGGAAATTATCTTCAGGTTGATATCACGATCACTTTTCTTACTTTCCGTCCACAGCAGTTTTTCATGGAAGATATTTGCTAACTAAGAAATGAAACCATGACGGGGTAGTGGTAGATCTCTGCTTTTTTAATCACGGGCTTTAAGTTTGGATTATTTCATAATTTTAAGGGACAAAGTACACTCACAACCTCACATCCAAATTATGATTTGCAATTGGGAAAGGGTAGAACATTTGATTTATGTTTATTATAGTGTCTGTGCGAACAGATGACCGGAATGCTTTTTTTTTCTCATTTTTTCTTTATTCCCTAATTTCTGTTTATTTTTCTTTGCTTTGGAATCACGCATCTCTAGATTGTTCTAAATATAAACGTGAGCTTCGGAATTTCTTTTCCTCAAAAACAGAGAGGATGACACTTACATAGTCAATTATATCAAGATATTTGTGTTTCTTACAGAAGCAGACCATAGGCACCTCTTTTTCTTAAGAAAAAAAATATTTAGGCAAACCGTATTCATGAACTGCATGTTGGAAAATGCTACTATTGCCCAAAATGATGCTAATCACAATTAAAAATGTGCAAATCTAATAAAAATTAATTTTTTATTTTATTGTTTTTCTGGTTACTTTTTTGTTGACTGGATTTTATGACAACATAGAAGTGCTTTTATCTACTTATGGTAGGAAGATCTGCACACACACATTGTGAATGTTCAGGAACACACATACATGTGTGCTCGCCCATCCAAGCACACACAAATAGGCATTCATTTAAGAATAATGGTCTTATCTGTTCCCCTGCTAGATCCTAAATAATTGACACAGGACCTATTAAAGTTATTAACAATCTTTAAGCACTGTTACTGGATAGATATTCATCTATTCTAACCCTCTAAACTATGTACTTCCCAGCCAAAGGCCCTGTGTTCCTTGCAGTTTGAATCCCTCACTAGCTTGCTCTGTTCCGCGTGTGTCCTCGTGGAGAATCCCTGGGCAACCTGTTCATTATGACTCCTCCCGGACCCTCTGCCTCATGGCCACCTCCCTCTTCTTTTCCTCATGGTCCTTCTTTTACTTCTATCTATCTATGTTCCCTTGGCTGGGATCATAACTCCAGCCTTCTATCTCCTCTGCCCAGCCATAGGCTGAATCATCTCTTTATTGACAAGTCAAAGATGATAGAAAACAAATTTTATACAACATTGAGATCAGAGTTGCTTGACCATGCCATCTTCTGGACTGTAGACAGATGTCTGGACATAAAAATCAGCATGTGAATATATACACACAAGCCCAACCCCCAACTCTCTCTCTCTCTCTCTCTCTCTCTCTCTCTCTCTCTCTCTCTCTCACACACACACACACACACACACACACACACACTGTATAGAATAGAAAACTTGAAGTAAAAATTGGACTTCCTAGAATGGCCCCTCAGCAGCTAGCAGCAGGATGTGATCTCTGAGAGAACAAGGAGGCACTGCTAACACATAAGCTAGTATCCATGGGAGGTAGGGGAGTTATGCACAAGTCAACACAGTGGGGATGGCCACCTGAGATACAAACAAAGAGCCTTTAAAGCATCATTGATGAATCCATAATTGCTAAGAGCAGGCTACTATGCTTCTCCAGAATACCCCCCATCACCCTCTCAGTGTTTCTTCTGAGAAAGACGACCCCTGTAGATATGCATATGCTTCTCTGTCCTTTAGTCTCCAGTTTGCTTAGCCAATAGGAAGACTGTGGTGGACATCAGTACAAAAAATGTGAGATAGGAGTATTTATTCACCTGTTCCTTCCTTGCAGGTCACCTTACTCACTGAGAGTCAGTGCCCCCTCCTACAACTAGAGCAACTTTCTGTGAAGCAGAATAATCCTCCTTCTCCTCCCTTTCCTTCTCAGATCTGAGGATGCTTCCTTACTCCTTATGACTTTCCCCTAAAGTTGCTGGCATCCTTGAAAATGATTTCTTTATGAAAAGCTCTCTGCCTCATTTTAACACGCCATGTGTCCCTGGCCAGGCTGATACCAAATGAGGAAATAGCTCATCAAAGTCAGCAAGAAGCAATGATTTACCTTAGGTTGACTTGGAGACTTTATCCAACTGACTTTCACAGACACAGAACGTGTTGCTGAGAGAAATACAACATGGTCAAGCTTAGAAACCATAGACGTGGAGAGCTTATTGGACCAGATAGCCGAACTGACCATCAAATTATCTGCATCTTTGAGAAAAGAGAAACTTTCATTTAACTTCAGGACTGCATCATCTCGGTCATGAAACCAGAAAGGGCAACAATAGGTTTGACCAGAAAAGAGAGTAGAACAAGGCTTTTTCCATCGTTCTACATCTTTCTGACCATATTTGCTTACAATAAACATTCAACTTAAACAGGCAATTCCAATTTAGAAGTGACTGAAATAAAGTTCCACTTTCAAAGAAAGACAGTCAGGACAATGAGCTTACACCAGGCCTCATCAGTACTTTTCTTCATACAAAAAGAATGAATAGTGAATATTAAGCCTATAAATCTCCCTCATTTTTGTAATATATTCTATGCCAAAAAGTAATTTATATACAGAGAATTATGGGGTTTTGTAACTAGGATGGAAAAAGTACCTAGAATATCCATGTCATAGGCCGAATCTGGGACAAACTGAACACCCAAATAGAACACAACACATGAAACAAATAAAGAATAGCAATGCATGCAGTGGGTTTACTTATATAAGGTAGTATAAAAAAGGAAAAATTATTTTTCTTATAGTAGGAAATTAATGAGCAAATGTAAAGGAAATGGAGTTAGAAAACTGGTGTTGGACAACCATTACAATGAATTTCCACAAAAAAAATCATCAAAGAATTCTAGAACTCATGCATTAAAGTTTGGAGAGGAGCAGGGATCTTAGATTGCTTCAGACCATCTTTTCTGTAGTAATGAAAATCTTTTAAAGAATGAAACCAGCAATGGATAAACTGAGCAGATACAATCCCCAAAAGAATTACCAGCTTTGAGACCAAATGAGACTACATATCTCTTGTTAAGTTAAACCAAGAAAACCACGTCATTTGTAAGTCACCATTGGGATTTCATAACCATAGTCTAAGTAGCTGTGAAATTTAATTAAAGACATTTATTAAAGGGGTGGGTTTACTCTTAAAACATCAATGTCACAGGAAAAATAATCCCAAGAAAATGTTGGAGGATAAAGCATACAGTAATATATTAAGAAATAGAGACAAATTTATTGTTAGGAATGCTGGCTAAATCTCGGTATAAACCACTAATTAGCTATAGGTACACTTTTTTAAAAAAAAAGAATTATTTATTTATTTCATGTGAGTACACTGTTGGTTGGCACTGTAGCTGTCTTCAGACACACCAGAAGAGGGCAGCAGATCCCACTATAGATGGTTGTGAGCCACCATGTAGTTGCTGTGATTTGAATTCAGGACCTCTGCAAGAGTAATGAATGCTCTAAGAGTGATAGACATATGACAGAAGGCTGTAGTGTTCTAGCTTCTAATTGTAAACAACATCCTATGTATTCAATGTTGACTTAGAAATGCAGAATGTCAGACTGGAAAAATAGCTCATTGGAGAAGCTTGCGCTTAGAAAGACACAATATTCCAAGATTTATCCAACTGTGGACTGAAGAGGAGTTGGTAGTGGTTTATTTAAAAAACAAACAAACAAACAAACAAACAACAACAACAAAAACAGATCTTTAACCTTTATTTTTGACAGCATGAAGCGAAGACCTGAAACTTCTAAATAAAATGTAGGAAACTGTAACCTTAACGGTAAATACCTCATGCAAATGTAGTTACAGAAAATTGATTTTCCTACCAGCATGCTAATGAGCTTGTTTCTCTCACATTACAACTGCCATTGCATCTGTGTGTGTATTTTATTGGAAAACATTAAGACACACAAGTGCTATCTTCCTCCTTTGAGTTATTGGGAATAAATTTGAAATCAGGCAATCCAACTGGGGTAGCAGACAGCTTAACATATACAGAAGTGAAAATGAATATTGTGAGTAGCTGAAAGACAGGTAGGCCCTATGACAGAAGGTCTCACCTGCATGGTATGAGCTCTGCATTGGAAATCACACATAATGGAAACCATAATGCGAACACAATGCTAGACTTTGTTCTTCAGAAGCAACCTTTTCTCTTTTTTTTATACATTTTTTTAAAGATTATTTATTTTATGTATATAAGTACACTGTCACTATCTTCAGACACATCAGAAGAGGGCATCAGATCCCATTACAGATGGTTGTGAACCATGGTGATGTGGTTGCTGGGATTTGAACTCAGGACCTCTGGAAGAACAGTCAGTGCTCTTAACTGCTGAGCCATCTCTCCAGCCCCTTTTCTCTTTTTAATGCTCCAGTGCTTGGCTTCTGTTTATAATGAGGTGGGCTCAATGCTCTTTACTTAATCTTGATTGAATGAAAGATGTTTTTGAGAATTTGATGGTCACGATCATTAGCATCTTTCTTTAAATTGTGTCTTTCGTTATCTTTTAGGAAACCCGAGCAACCTAACCTTCTTCCCAAATCTCTGCTTGCTTACCTTTGCCTTCAACTTTTTCCCTGTAGACTTGTACAGCAGCCAGTACTGGCAGTCTGGGTGAACCGGTGCAGCACTTTCAACTGTCTATTGGTGTTTTGGGCTAATACACTCAGTTGTCATGGTAAATTTAGCATGTCCAGCACCAGTGTCCTCACATCCTATCCCTCTCAGCCACTAATGAGATATCCAGAAGTGATGGCTTAGCAGGTAAAGACGTTTGTTGCCAGAAATAATAATCTGAGTTCAATCCCCAGGTTCCACAAAGTCAGAGGAAAGAATCAACACCTGAGTGTGGTTGACTCTCCATATGATTGCCATAGTTCACACACACACACACACGCACACACACACACACACACACACACCACCACCACCACCACCACCACCAGCAGCAACAACAACAACAACAACAGATAGATGATAGATAGATAGATAGATAGATAGATAGATAGATAGATAGATAGATCAGCCAAAAGTAAACCTGCTTTCCTAATATCTGTTACTGAGTTACTGTTCTAGTTCCAAAAATGAGAAAAAAAATTAAAATTATAGTATCTAAGGGATAGATGAAAACTCAAAGTGAGGCTGTGTGGTTCTACTGAATAAAAGAGGTAGGATATACTTAACAGAAAAACATATGAAACCATGATCAAAATCATACTGTCTAGGGTCAGACCACCTGAATTCAGTTCAGTTGTACCAAACTGCTTGCTACACTGTCAACGTCTAGTGTGTTGGGGGCCCTGGTTATGATCACAAACCACCAGGGCCCAGGGGGTGCACAGCAAAGGCAGAAGCAACTGCACACAGTTGTAAGCTTTATTAATCCTTTTATAGATATGAATATGCATTACCTCAATTTCCATTTTGGCAAGATACCATAAGATCATTATTCCCACGATACCAGGAACAACTGAGGCAAGACTAAACAAAGAAACACGACAAAACAAAGGTTTCTTCTGAAAATATTCACATAACAAATCACCCCTCTTCTTATTATCAAAATATACTCGCCATTTCCAAGAGAGCATGAGAACCACTTCCACAGAAACAGGAGACAGCAGAACATAGGTTAAGGCCAAGTGAGAAAAACATTTTCTTCCCAAGGGCGGCATTCTAACCCCTACTTGTACCCGTCACCAGTCCTTACTTGACCCTGCCTGGGAGCTGCGTCTCTATGCCTCCACACTGTATGACTTCTGAAGATCTTTTAATGTCTCTTTGACTCAATTTTATCATCAGCACAACATTAATAATTATTCTTGTGAAGATATAGGCTTACTGCAAGTATCTTTACAGGCCAATAGCCCCACACATACAGTCATTACTATAGGCAGATTCAACCAGACACAAAATGAGAAGCAGGCAGGTCCAGTGGTAGTATTTGCAACATATCAACATTCCCTCCGTAAAAAACAAATACTGTCAGTGACTGAGACAAAGAGGGGCCACAAGATAAAAGAATTTAACTGCATGTAGAAGTGCTAGTAATAAAGACTTGTGATAAGATCTGTGAATGTGATGACAGGTCAGGAGCAAGCAGGTTTTAACTTTAAGATAAAAAGAGAGAGAAACAGAAACATACTTAAGAAGCTTCTTGGAGAATAAATACAGTCAGGGAGTACTAAGGCATAAGTTTGAGAACCTTCTCTTTTAGGATTCTGTGGTTTGTTTGTCTGTGTGGCAGAAGTTTGGGTTTTAACTAAGAAATGGGCACTCGGATTTAATGATAAGTGGTTTCTAAGGTATCATAGTCATCTACTATAACAAAAGAAGCCAAGTTCGTGGGACCAATGATTTCAAAATAAATGGCATTAAGTGTTGCTGTTTCTAAGCAAAACAATGCAGTAGGGCAAATAAGAGTTGTGAGAAACCTTATAAAAATTAGCAAAAACTAGATAAATATATTTCACCAGTACTTACCCATTTTTAAAGTTTTAATAAATATTATAGAGATACAATGTATAACACAGAAAAACGTTGGCAGAGTCATTTATTCAAACAAACGGAAGTTCTTCTTTTTCAAATACCACCTTCAGCACTCTTTGTGACAAAGGAAGCCAAGTCTATTTGTCAAGAACAAGTGACATTACTTAAACTTGGAAAAGAAGTGATGCACTCAGTGGATTTCTGTGGGAACTCATGAACATGTCAAACCCACCACCTGTGAGAAAGCAGACAGTGCTAACGACCGTGCCAACATGGGATCCGATGAGGCTAGCCTGGACAGAGCAGTTTTCTTCATCTTCTCCACATTGCAGCTCTTGGTAGGCTTCGGGGAGTGTGATTTGGAATTTAGCTGTCCTTTCACTAACCCCACCTTCTACTCTGACACAGGAAAACACACACCTGTCGCCTAATAATCACCCAATATTTAGTGAATGAGCAAAAAGACATTTATTTTAGCATTGCTATAAATAGGGTTTTTTTTAAGTATTTATCTTGGAGTATCCAGCACCCAGGAGGCAGTAGCAGGAAAGTTGAGAAGAATCTAAGGAAAGCCTGGGCTACATAGTTAGTTATAACCTCCGCTATAGAGTAAGACTTTCCTCAAAACAGTGGGAACAGCCAGGAGAATTTGACAAATTCCTCTTGCTTCCATGGACACCTGGCATATAAGCAGTGTACATAAAGATATGCAGGCTCTCACATATACATATCATGTAAATAAATATATTTTAAACGATCAATTGAAAACTTATCTGCCTTAGGGTTTCCATCGCTATGAAGAGACACCATCACCAAGGCAACTCTTATACAGGATATTTAATTGGGGCTGGCTTACAGGTTCAGATGTTCAGTCCATTATCATCAAGGTGGGAGCAGGGTAGCATCCAGGCAGGCATGGTGCTGGAGGAACTGAGAGTTCTTACATCTTGTTCCAAAGGCAAACTGAAGAAAACTGGTTCCCATGTGGCCAGGACAAGCATCTCAAAGACCACCCTCATAGTCACACACTTCCGCCAACAAGGCCACATCTACACCAACAAGGCTGCACCTCCTAATAGTGCCATTCCCTAGGCCAAGCATATACAGACCATCACACTATCCATCTAAGGTACCTTTTCCTTTATTTATAATCTGTATCTGCAGTCTATAATTGTATGCAACCATTATATGAAATAACAACACATTAAAAATTTTCAAATGGAAATATATATATGAGAGTTACACACATGTTTAATAGAACATATATTACTATTACTTATAAAGAAACAAATACAGATAAAAATAAATGCATATATATACATATATATGTTTCTTTTAGGATATTAGTCTGTAAATTATTTTTAATTCTTTAGGACATAACAATTATATAATACTTTGTTCTTTGTTGCTTTGGAACTATTAAGTTTGCCACATTAAACTTATTCTTATGAAAAACACTCTTAGATGAATTGCCCTACAGTGGAGGGATGGAACTTGTAAGAGTCCACCTCCAGTAGAGAGACGGGGTATCAAGTGGAGGAATGGGGCTGGAATCCTCCAGTCAAAAAACTCTGACCCAGAATTGTTCCTGTCTGAAAGAACTGCAGGGACAAAAACGGAGAAGAGACTGAGGGAAAGGAGGTCCAGTGACAGGCCCAAAGTAGAACCCAGCTCAAGTGGAGAGGCCAAAGCCTGACACTATTACTGATGCTATGGTGTGCTTACAGACAGGAGTCTATCATGACTATCCTCTGAGAGGCCCAACAAGCAGCTGATAGGAGGCCCCCAAGATGTACAGCAGAATACTACTGGTTTTGGACTCCGAGAAGAGGCATGTAGCCCTCAAGAGACTTGAGACCCCAGGGAATGGGGTAGTCTGGTGAGGGGAGGGGCTTCCTCTTGGAGAAGTGGGGCGGGGGGTATGAAATGTGGAACAGTTAAAGGGTGGACCTAGAGGGGAATAAAGTCTGGACTGTTAAAAGGATTAAAGAATAAGTTAAAGAAAAACAGAAAATTACTTGAGTTGTCTTTGCTTCAGCACTGCTTGGCTTCATTATAATCTTCATTATTAATGTTCATCTTTCATCAGATGGCAAAGCAATACCTTGTTCATCAGTATTCCTTGCAGTCACAGAAAGTTGTAAAAAATATATAAACGCAAATAAATTGTTTCTTTGGTCCTTCTGTGTTACAACTGTATTCAGTTACTATGCCTCAGGGAAAGTGACTACTGGGAGAGATGGACTAGCAGCCTTAAACAGGTGAATTGCTAGAACATAACATGGTAAGGATAAGGGTAGTCAATATACAAGGGATGGATAACAGGGCTTTGGAGAAATGGTACTCAAGTACTCAAGATATAAATATTTCACCAAAGAGAATAACATGAACGGCATCTTTAATTTACATAACCAGAGAACTGTCTTCTATGTCACATGCTATGATGAGTAACAATACAATCACTGCACATTAACTGTATAACATTTAGTGTGACTGTAGGCAGGGATGCCCTATATTACTGTGCCCCTGCCCCTTTCTCCACACCAGAACCCACATATTCCCATGGCCTTATTACCTCAGACATGCCCAACAGTATCAGGATAATATCTGATATCTGAGTATGGAGGCTATCCAGTCTCCGGGTCTCTGTATAACAGAGTATCTTCCAGTATATTTTAGTGCTCCCATTTATAAAACACACCAGGGCATTAATAAAATCTCAAACCCCATCTCAAATCAGAATCTCCAAGGAAAGGTTAGTTATCCGTATTGCACATGCACACTGAGCATTTCTAGCGGTTAGAGTGAAGTAGAACATTATAGCAAGAGCTTCTTGGAATCTATGATAGATAAGTCAGAGAAACTCTGGCTTTTGGGTATGTAGCCCCAGAAGCGTCAAGGCCTTGGGGCTCATCTTCATTGACTGTAGTGTGTAATCACCACAAAATCCAGAAGGCGCTAGCACCAGTAAGCCTCGGAACCACGGAGTAACTCGGTACACGGAGTAACTCGGTACACACTGATAGATGCTCTGAGACTTTCCAGCAAGATCAGAGTAAATACTGCCTTGCTTTCTCTTTAGTAAGTACAACTTGAATTTACCGAAGGAAGCATGCTGTAACACCAGGGGCATGAGGAACGGGGCTTTGGGAAACCTGGAGGGGGAGCTCTTTTTCCCTGAAAGAAAAGGAAAGCACACCAGGAGCAGATGCAGGACATCTGGATTGTCCTGTGGAGCTTGTGAACACTGAAGATAAAAACTGTAGGGGTTGGGGATTTAGCTGGGGTTGGGGATTTAGCTCAGTGGTAGAGGGCTTGCCTAGGAAGCGCAAGGCCCTGGGCTCGGTCCCCAGCTCCGGGGGAAAAAAAAACTGTAAAAAACTGCCAGTACCAAAGAGAGAGTAGGAACAGCCACCACCTCAGACAGTCACTATTACGATATTTTACGGACACAGGGCTCTCTTTCTCTCTCTCTCTCTCTCTCTCTCTCTCTCTCTCTCTCTCTCTCTCTCTCTCTCTCTCAGAAAAGTATTCTATGATAAACAAAAACTAAACGCCAGTTGGAAATGGGGCCAGCATTCACAGGCCATTGTGCCAGGTCTGTAAACTTTATTAAAATTTTATATTATCTTCCTGATTAAGCTGCAAAAAATAATGCCCATAAATAATTTACAGGGGAAGGAAATCACCCACAAACAGTACGAACACAAAGTTTTGCTATCCTGTTCTTGCATGATTATGAAAACAAGACACCGTATGTGCACACATATGAAAGTCTGTTATAATAAACATTTTCTGCTTTGCTGCATTAGCATCTCAGTGAGAATATCTTGGGTGGTTTTTCACGTGACACATACATCAGGTTCGTTTTTCTTAAGTGGTGAAAAACATGGCATTACATAATTTAGCAATCCCTTCTTGATGCACATTGAAGGTGGGTTTTTTCAGTTTTTTCTTTATAGCTAGTAAGAGTGCAACAACCTGAGAGACACAGCCAGAGCATGTTAAATACAGAAGCGAATGCTAGCTGCAAACCACTGAACTGAGAACGGGACCCCATTGGGGGGAATTAGAGGAAGGACTGAAAGAGTTGAAGGGGCTTTCAACCCCATAAGAACAAAAATGCTGACCAACCAGAGCTTCCAGGGACTAAACCACTACCGAAAGACTATACATGGACTGACCCAGGGCTCCAAATGTATATGTAGCAGAGAATAGCCTTGTTGGGGCAGCAGTGGAAGGGGAAGCCCTTGGTCCTGCCAAGGTTGGACCCCCAGTGCAGGGGAATGGGGGGGCGATAAGGGGGTGGATGGTGGGAAACATCTGTATGGGGGAGGGGAGGGGATAGTGAGCTTATGGGCAGGAAACCAGGAAAGGGAATAACATTTGAAATGTAAATAAAGAAATATACCTAATAAAAAATGATGTAAAAAAAACAAAAAAAAGAAAAAAGAGTGCAATAAATACTTTTATTCCTTGTTTTTAGAGATCCATAAGCCTTTCTATTGAATAAACTCACGAAATTGGATTTACTAGTTGAAGAGCATTCATATTTGTCTTCTTATTTTAGGTTTGGGTAGGTCTCCTGGAAGCAAAGACATCACAATTTTTTTGCTGCCAAATAACTCTTTTAGGACAAAGAGTTCTGCAAGTACAACATCTTTGAAAGTACATCTATTGGCATAGTACAGAATGTACCCTGCATCACACTCTCTAAACAACTGAATAAGGTGGAGGGTGACAGAGTGGAACACCATTATTGTCCTCTGACCTACACACACACACACACACACACACACACACACACACACACACACACACTTTTTTTATTTTAAAAAGCCCTTTTTCCCATTTTTTGGATAGTTTATGTATTTACATTTCAAATGTTATCCCCTTTCCCAGTTCCTCGCCCATCCCTTCCCCCTTCTTCTATGAGGATGCTCCCCCTCTCACCCACCCATTCCCACCTCACCACCCTGGCATTCCCCTACACTGGGGAAATGGGCTTTCACAGGACCAAGGGCTTCTTCTCCTATTGATGCCAGACAAGGCCATCCTCTGCTACATATGCAGCTGGAGGCATGGGTACTCTTCAGTTGGTGGTTTAGTCCCTGGGAGCTCTGGGGTGTCTGGTTGGTTGATATTGTTGTTCTTTCTATGAGATTGCAAACCCCCTTCAGTTCCTTTCTCTAACTCCTCCATTGGGGTCCCTGTGCTGAGTCCGATGGTTAGCTGTAAGAATCTTAATATGTATCAGTAATGCTTTTAAGAAAATATACACAGGTTCAGGCAACATCTCAGTTCATAAAGTGTTTTCTGTCCTGTATGAGGACAGTAAAATGCCAGGTGCAGTGGCATACATCTGAAACCCCAGTGTTAAGATGGTGTGGATATCCATGGAGCTTGGTAGCAAATCAGTAACATCTCCAAGTTCAGTAAGAGACTCTGTCTCAAAGAATAATATCTCTGGAAGCTGACTGAGGAAGACACCTAATGTTGATGTCTTGATGCTACAATTACAGTCATCCACACTCAATCACAATCATACACATAGTACAAACACATGCAAACACACAGAAAAGAGGAAGACAGAGAGGGAGGGAGAGGGAAGAGGGAGAGAGAGAGGGAGAAGAAGAGGGAGAGGGAGAGAGAGAGGAAGAGGGAGAGAGAGGAAGAGGAAGAGAGAGAGAGGAAGAGGAAGAGAGAGAGAGGAAGAGGAAGAGGGAGAGAGAGGAAGAGGGAGATGGAAAAGGAGACAGAGACAGAGACAGAGACAGAGAGAAGTACCAAAATTGTAAACTGTCTTCTAGGTCTTAGAAACCAATAAAAGATAGCATGGCATTTTTGGACACTTATCTGAGAGGCTGTGCATTACCAGAACATTCATGTCTCCATGTTCAATCCATTCCTCAAATTCACCAAACTCTGGATTCCCCGGGCCGGCACAGTCTCTCAATATTTTCTAGACTTTTATTTGTGAATGAATGATTTCTTCTCTAGCATCTTCCATATTCAGGGACAAGTCTTTAAATTTTTCTGTATGTATAGTCTGGGGACCTGGCTGTGAAATTAAGCTAATTTAGTTTTAGAAGTCATTAAAGGTTCTGAGAGCCCATAAAATCATTCTGTGTATAAGAAGCTTCCCATGCAAATGGTGGCTTGCCTGTGATTCCTGTTACTTGACTAAAGATAGAAAGTTGGAGTACTCCGCATAGTTGTCCTCTGATCTCTTCATGTGCTTCAAGGCAAATGCACACAGACACAATAATAGACTATTGCTGTTCCCCATCCGTATGTATGCATTCTCTTCCACTCTATAGAAATTGTCACTTTATGCATTCCCTTGCTATTGACATACAAAAACTGAACAAACACACCACCTCAGGCAAGACAAAGGACAACCATACTGATGTGTGTTCCCAGCAAAATAGGCTTAAGATGGAGAAATGTTAGTCAGTATACGGAACTAATATTATACTTAAACAAAAATGCTTGAGGATCTCAAGATGTGATCCTCAGACAGGAAGCATCAGTAGTACCTGGAAATGTCTTATAAATGCATGCTTTGCCTACCTGGTTATGCCCACTAACTCAGACTCCCATCAGTAGCTCACCAAGCCCCTCCCCACACTGCACCCTAAATGATTGTTACATGAGCTTGACTGTCATTGTGAATAAAGCCTTCTTGGTCTTTCCCATGGGACAACAATGTTCTCCTGGGGCCAAAAACATGTACATATTTTAACTAAATATATTTGTATGTTGTATTTAAATGACAAATCAATAGACAATAATCATTATGTTTGTAAATGAGCATGAATTTCTGTCTTAAATGTATATACAAGAAATGTATATATGAAGAAATTTTCTTTTTCTTCTTAATTTAATTAAATTCATGACCAATCACCAGTCCCACTTATCCGACAAGAATATTTTCTTCTTTTAAAGATGGCGTGCCTTTCTAGTTGTGTATCTTGAACTCATGGGCTCAAGTTCTACTCCAGTCTCCCCTGTAATTGGAACTACAGATATGTACCATAACTTCTGACTCAGGATACTAATTCTTAGTATCATAAGATCCTTTCTGTCCCAAGACTCCACTAAAACTCAAAAGGTTTATATGATACTCAAAAATGTGGAAATTGATAACCATCATTGAGATACAGTGCGATATTTCAGTGCATATATCCAAAGTGCAGTGGTCATATTGGGGTAATTAGCGTTGTTCCCCCTGCTTTATTATGACCTTCGGTTCCTCTCTTCTTGATAAGATAGAACTCTAGAAGTGTTTATACCTTTCTGCCTTAATTATTTTGTTTAGCTGAAATGGATTCTTCTCTCTTCTCAACCACAGTTTCTCCTCCCTCCGCTCTTCTAGTTTTCACCACGCCCTCTTCTCCCCTCGATCCATTCTGCCTCCTTCGCTTTTTCAGAAACGAGCAGGTTTCCAAGAGATGACAGCCAAAGAGGACAAATCAAAATACAACAAGACAAGGTAAAGGATTTCAAATGGAGGATAGAGAAAGCAACCCAATAGAAGGAAGAGACCTAAGAGCAGGCGAGAGTCTGAGATACACCTAGTCCCCCTCCCTAGCCTCTGGTAGTAGGCATTCTCTAGTCAAGTAACTTTCATGTTGTCTTCAGTAAGACCTCATCAAACAACCTTAGCACTGTTCATCTTTGGGTTCTCACTCTCAGACTGTTAGTCCCCAAACCGTGAGCTCTACACATCTCTTTTCTTTACATATTACCAATCTCAGGTAGACAACAGAAAGACTATTAATGCAATTGGTTACTGTTTAAAAGTTGAATGTAAACTCAAACAAATTAAATAGTCCCAAGCTGCCTGTGACTTCATCATTATGCAACAGCATTCTAAAATTAATATTAATGGTCTAAACTGAACACTTGGGAGACAGAGGAAAGAGGCTTCAGAGTTCAAAGTCAGTCAGGACCAATAGCAAGTTCCGTGCCAGTCTGGTCTATAGCTTAAGTCTGTGAAAATAAAGCAAAGCAAGAAGGGGAAACATGCAAATCGCCTACTTGGACACTTGCAACAGTGAAAATGAGGAAGAATACAAGATAGCAGAGAAATATTCAGTGTGATTAGAAGCTCTGGAGACGACCATTCAAGGCGACAGGGAGAGACCCTCACTGTCAGCACATTACAGCCGTGCAGGCTGGAGAGATGACTCAGCAGTTAAGAGCACCGACTGCTATCCCAGAGGTCCTGAGTTCACTTCCCAGCAATCACCTGGTGGTCTGTATTGGGATCTGATACCCTCTTCTGGTGTGTCTGAAGACAGCAAAGGTATTCTCACATATATAAAATAAATAAATCTGAAAAAAAATAATTGCGAAAAATAACCTCAGTTGCAAATAGACTCATGAAAAAGGATGTTTAGCTGTCTTCATTCAGTCACCTAGACAGTCAGAAGGCTGCTAAAGGGGTCCTTGCACTGAGGAACTAGGAATTCAATTTGGAGGTAAAAAGTGCACATTTAAGGGTGGGGAAAGAGTACTAGCTGTTAATGAGATGTATCTGCTGTAGGTGGATGGAAAGGTTCTTGTCCTGAGGGAGTCTGAGGGACACAGTAGAGAACAATGCACACCTGGGGATACAGGGATACTTTGATGGGCACCTGGCCCAACTGTTACTAAGTAGAGCATTCAGCCTTTCAAAATAATAAGTGTCAGGCCAGCAAGTTGTAACAATAAGGTAACAAAGAGACATGGATGGCAGCAGAGAGAGCTACTCCGCAGCATGCTACTTGGGCACAAGCATAATCTTGAACTAAAGATATCAGGACAGCTGATGACTGGGCATTGGAACTTCTTCCAGAAAAACAGGAAGATGTCCTCCTTGTAGAGGCAGAAAATGCTTACTTTCTCAACAGAAGCAATAGCCAAAAGAGTGAAGCCAAATATATATACACATATATACAAATATATACACATATACATAATCTTTGCTTATATTCTTTGCATAGTTTAATTTATCTTTTGCAATTATTTTACTTCTGTCTTCAGGAGAAAAATTTATGCTTCCTCCATTTATTTTTTAAAATCTAATGCATGATGACATGGTTCAGACACAGATAGGACAGTATAAGAACTGCAGCACAGAAAGCCAAACAGACATGATGGACTGGGCACATTGATGCCATCCCATGTGCTAAATGCTTATGGGATCCATCGGCTCACAACTTCCCAAAGGTTTTTGCAAGTCACAGAAGTTAAGTAGCATAGATCAGCGCCACCTCAGGTCTGAAGACCAGAAATTTTTCTCCCATGTTTTTTCTCAGACCCATGCAATTATGGTGATCTTTACAAGGTTTCACTGAGACTGGGTCAAAGCTCTCTCTAAAGAGAGAGGGAGTGGCTTTTGATAAGAGGTAAAAATAGCTTGAAGCATAGGAGAAAAAGGCAACCGGAAGGAAGGAAGGAAGGAAGGAAGGAAGGAAGGAAGGAAGGAAGGGAGGGAGGGAGGGAGGGAGGAAAAAATGAAAGAAAGAAAGGAAGGAAGGGAGAGAGGGAGGGAGGGAGGAAAGGAAAGAAAGGAAAGAAAAGAAAGATTTGTATCAGATAGAATCTTAAGGAACTCCCTGTAGAAGATCTCATCAGGACTGTCAAGTCACCATGAGTAACTAATGTTTATTGTTAAATGATTTACCATCAGAAACTGAACAAGGAGCTAAATTAGTATGTTCCAATGTGTAGAGTTCTACTGGGCTTGGCTCATGTGGGGTTTCAAGGTTTCAGGCCGATCATCTGTCCTTGAAACTTGTGATCCTCAGCTGGATTCTCCCCCTTGGATTCAAGTTTCCGGTCTCAAGATGACACGCTTTATTGAGCACTTTTCCCAACTGCCCATCACCAGAGCAATGAACTGGACTATGAATTTAGATTACTGAAACAATCTCCAGGATGACAATATGTGCCCCACTGGATGTAATGTACCTTAAAGGAAAAGCAAAGAAAAACCTTGTTTCATTTTAGAGGCTGCAGTCCTTTAAAGATTGCAAGCAGAAACAAGTTAGTGCGTCTAGACTCGGGTCAGTCAGTTTGCTGAATCTCACGTACAATGGTGAACAACTTCTAGAGAAGGTTGCCAGGAAGCAAACAGAAAGGGGAGGAGGAAGTCCAGGGTCCCAATATCCTCTTCAAGGGCACGTGAGGATCTTCTAAACTTCTTTCATTAGGCCTCATTTACCACTTCAACAGCACCACAGGCTGGGGAATTAAGCATTCAGCACATGTGTCTTTGAGGGTCAGTTTAAATCCAAACTATAGCACTTAGATGAAAATAAAAAGAACTGACCACATATTTTAAATAAGACTTTGGGTTGGAAACTGGCAGACCCGTTTTATAAACACTCAATAGCAAAACTACAGCAGCGCCTGAAAAGATTTAAAACAAGCCCAACCCCAAGCTTCATGTTTCTGCCAAACTGTGATTTTTCTGCGCCACCTTGTGGCCTGGACTCGATTGCTATGTGTGTCAGGTAAATCATTTCCCCTGGTCAAGCATGCCACTAAGCCGCATTGCGCAAATCGGCTTCCACAAAAAAATGCTGAGAAAATGGAGTCTGTCTTTGTTTGCAGGGATGAAAAGCGGCATTGCTCTTCCTCCAATTCCCTGCTTCATCATCTTTATTCTTTAATCTCACATCTCTTGCTCCACCCACCCCCTTCTCCTCGCGCCGTTTCCAGGCTGACCCCTCCCTCCTTGTGGCCTCACGACTCAGCCGCACTCAGTGCCCAGCAGATTCCAGCCTCGGTCGCCCTCGCGGTCCTCCCTCGGGGTTCCCTCCTTGCCTGCTTCGGGGGGCCCCCTCCTTCCCAGTCCTACAACTAGGCTCCGCCCCTCACGCTGGCAGCCAATGGAGATCCGGCCGCTCCCCTCGCACCGCCCGCCTTGTCCCCAGTGTTTTAGGGCCCGGGAAGTGGGTCGGAACCCCTAACCCTACAGTGGGCAGTGGTGGGGACCCTCCGGGCAGCTGGCGGCCATGGACTCCCAGGGGCTGAAGGTGAGCAGGCGGCGCAGGGCGCGGGCAGGGCGAGGGGACACTGCGAAGTACCGGGTGGCACGGGCAGCTTACGGTGAGGGCCTGCGGCCTTGGCCAAGATGCCGCGCCCCCCCAGGATGATCCCGAGGCCCGGGGCTCAACTCCTTCCTTGCCGTTAACGGCCAGCCCCCAGTCTCAGCTTGTGTTAGCTTAGGACTTCTCCCGGGGAAGCCTGCTTAGTCTCCAGGTGTGGCTTTTAAGGACTTAGCCATCTAATGTCCTCTACCCTGCACTCACCTGTAAAGGAGCAGGAAAAGATAGGCAAGCGGTTAACAAAAGGCTTTTAAAAAGAGAAGGATTTAGTTTATGAAAATAGTCTTCTGATTGATGCACTCAGCGAATATTTCAAAAATTGTGAAAAACAAGGACATGGTTTGAAAGTACAAGAACTTTCCTTTTCAGATGATCACCCCCACCCCACCCCCATACCCCCATCCACTCTGGGGCTTATGGAGCGCTTTTTCCTGGCTGACTCCCGGAAGTTTGAGCTAGCTGAACAGACTCCTGAACATGAGGTTTCCTCACTCAAATTCCAATACTGGAAAAACCCTTAGTGCATTTGACAACCATTGGTTGAGTGCCTTCTGTGTGTTTTGCCCCGTTTTCTAAGTACTTATGATACAGCAATAAAGGCGCCTGGTCTTGCAACTTTCACTTGACTTATGAGGGCAGAACCGACAACTTTTAAATACATGGATGTCATATGAACTGCTCCTTGTAGACAGAGGAAAATGGGCACTGACAGGGAAGCCTGAAAGGTCCCCCCCCCCGCCCCTTTTCATAATGAATTTCTACATTACCTTTTCAAGTTTTCCCTCCAACTCTTTTACATTATTTTTTTAATTCCCAGGTTATCCAAATGAGTTCTGCAATAAAACCACTTTAGTGACAAAACTATTATTAAACTTCTCATCCCTTTGCCCAGGAGCAAGTCACATCCTTAAAGTGACACTGTTGACCCTGCCTTCTTCCCTTTCTGAATTGAACGGTCTAATATTCTACCTAGAGCAAGGTTCTCAAACGAGGAGTAGCAAACGCCCTCTACAAAGTCCCGGATGGAGCCTATTTTAGTATCTCTGTCCATCAGCCGTGTAGTTGGGAAGCAGCTCTGGCTGCACTTAAATGAGAGCGCATCCTCTTACACCAATAAATCTTCATGAGCTCTAAGATTGATCTGTGAAAGCTTTTCCCTGGTCCCCTTCTCCAACTATTTTTAACTCACTGCCCATACAAAACCAAGTGGGAAGGAAGCTCGACATATTTTGGACCTACCCTACCATTGGACCTATCACTCTGGTTTCCTACCCTATTGTAGAATAAGGGCGGGGCTTTAGCCCCACCCATCCCAGGTACCACACTTTTTTTTTAATGTTTTTCTTTTTTTGGATTTTTTTAAATTTACATTTTAAATGTTATTCCCTTTCCTGGCTTCCCAGACATAAGCCCCCTATCCCATCCCCCCCCTTCTTCTATAAGGGTACTCCCCTCCCCAACCACCCCTCTTCTCACCCCTGACATTCCCCTACACTGGGGAGTCCAGCCTTGACAGGACCAAGGGCTTCTCCTTCCATTGGTGCCCAACAAGGCCATCCTCTGCTACATATGCAGCTGGAGCCATGGATCTGTCCATGTTTAGTCTTTGGGTAGCAGTTTAGTCCCTGGGAGCTCTGGTTGGTTGGCATTATTGTTATTATGGGGTTGCAAGCCCCCTCAGCTCTTTCAATCCTTTCTCTAATTCCTCCAATGGGGATCCTGTTCTCAGTTCAATGGTTTGCTGCTAACATTCACCTCTGTATTTGTCATGCTCTGGCTGTGCCTTTCAGAAGACAGCTATATCTGGCTCCTGTCAGCATGCACTTCTTAGTTTCACAATCTTATCTAGTTTTGGTGGCTGTATGTATGTGGTACCACACTCTTATCTCCATGTTGCTCTTCTTCTGCCTTATACTCTCCTAGGCCTTTCTCAAAAGTAATCTAAGAGAAACACAGTGTTCTATGTGGAGGAGACAGAGTAATGGGTTTATAATGAAAGAATCAATTCTAACATCCTCTAGAGGAGTGGGTTCCCTGGTCACCCACCATTACCAAGCTGTGTATAGTATTCTGTAGTCCCCAAAACAAAATATTACCCCACCCCACATTCATTACAGCATTGTGGCCCAGCTGGTGTTCAGATTACAATTCACCTGAAAGTTCAAGAATTTCCCATGGCAGTAACCACTCTTACTAACATTTCCAAGCACCATATTTATAGATTCATAGTATAATACAGTACAGTACAGAGACTCTCAGTATCTTACCCAGTACCTAGTACTAGAAAGCAGACAGTCCCAAAACGTTTGCTAGACGGCTGAGCATGGGAATACAAGACTACCCCCAGCATGCTGGAAAAACGGGCAGGAGGAGAGCAAGTTTAAGCCAGCCTGAGCTATATTATGAGATCCTACCTCAGAAATCGAAGGAAGGTTGGTTGTTAGACTAAATGATCTGACTTGAACCACAAGAGTACCAGTGGGTATGGAGAGTATTATGAAATCCAGACAAATGGATGCACTTAAAGACTTCCTTGATTGGCAGGGCTGGGTATATGAGAAGGGAGGGTCATGGTTGGTTTGGTGGTTTAGGCAGGAGATGGCAAAGTAGGAACACAGAGCTGAGGAGACTAGGACATTCACAGCCTTATCAAGAACCTCACAACCACCTCTATGTTTGCTCTCCTAACTGTAGCCTCTACATGAGCAAAGGTGTCACATAGATGAAGACTTCAGGTCTTGTCTTTGTACCTTTAAATCCATGTCCTCTCTGTGACACCCACCACTGCCTTTCAGAGCTGTGGTCTGTGAATCATTTTTCATGCAGCACAGAAGTCAAGGAGGATAGCATTGTGGGATAAATAAGTAAGTTCGTTTTGATCCTGGAGCATGAGGAAGTTGGGAAAAAAAATCAAACTGCACTTTGCTGAGCTATGTTGCGGTTGTCTGCCATTTGGAATATGGGTCACTGTCTCCAGAAATGAGGTGGAGAACAAGTGTGAAGCAGAACCCACAAGAGGGGAGCAGAGCAGAGGTTCTAGAGAATATTGCATGACTGAGCTCTAGGAAAGGCAAGGTGTAGCCCTGCAGAATCCAGACTGTAAAAGAGCTGTCTGTGTGCACCTATGTCCTTTCTGTCTCTCACTCATGTGGTCCTAATGCAGGCGGACAGTGTCACAGGATTCCTCACCTTTGTTTGTGAAGTAAGGAAGCCCCGTAGTTACAGTGATGGTGAGAGTGTGGCTTCCCTCTTTGAGTAGGTCAGCAGCTGAATCTTAGATGCATTTTCAAGAAAAGTAGACCCAATTTGTCACAGCTTGTGTCCTGGCTATGACAACTTGACACACCCAGGGTCATTTGAGAATAAGATACTTCAGTTGAAAATATGCCACCATTAGATTGCCTGTAGTCAAGTATCCAAGGAACTTTCCTGGTTGATGCTGGAGGGCCCTTCTCATTGTAGGTGATGGTGGTTCTCTGTGATATAAGAAAACAGTCTGAGCAAGCCAGTAAACCACACTCCTCTATGTCCCTCTGACTTCTCTGCACCACAAACTAAGATGAAGCGAACCCTATCCTTCCTGAGTTGCTTTTGATCATTGTGTTTTATTAGGGCAAGACATCAAGGACTCATTCTGGAAATAGGAACTGAAGCAGTCTTAGTTACTTGTGTATTCTGGGAAGAGACACCATGACCAAAGCAACTTAAAGAAGTGTTTATTGGAGACTTGCTTACAGTGTCCAAGGGTTAGAGTTCAAGACCATCATGGCCATGGGTCTGACAGTAGCTGAGAGGTTACATCCTAAGCCGCAAGCAGTAGGGAAGGAGGGAGGGACGGAGAGACAGAGATAGTGAGAAAGAGAAAGATAGAGACAGGCAGAGAGACAAAGATAAGGCCTACTTTGGATGTTTGAACCATCAAAGCCTCCAGACACACCTCCTCTAACAAGACCAAACCTTTCAATCCTTCCAAAACAGTTTCAGTGACTAGAGATCAAGCATTCAAATATACGAGCCTAAGGATTTTCTCATTCAACCTACCACAGTGGAGGAATACTGCTTATTGCTTACTGATTTGCTTTTCATGGCTAACTCAGATTGTATGTATGTGTGTATGTATGTGTGTATGTATTCATATATGTGAATATTTTTCATGACTACCTGCTGCTCAGTGGTGCCCAGAGTGGGCTGGAGCCCCCCACATCAATCATTAGTCAAGAAAATGCCTCAGAGGCTTGCCTTTAGGCTAATCTAAGGATTTCATCAATCAAGGTTCCTTCTTCCCAGGTGACTCTCGTCTTCGTCAAGTTGACAGAGCCAAACCAAATTTTTAAAAGTAGCAAACTAACCAGCTCTAGTCTCTTCATTTTCTTGGTCCACAGTTTTGTTTTGGTTTTTTTGTTTGTTTGTTTGTTTGTTTTTTGTTGTTGTTTGTTTGTTTTCTTTTTCTTTTTTTCTAAAATCTTCAAAGAAGATAAAGCCAAAGAAGGTAAAATGTAAACGTAGTCTGACTCCAATATTGTTGAAAAGAACTAATTATAGGGAACAAAAGAAAATTACACCGAAAAAGAGAAACACTGACTTTTGAATAATTCCATGGTCACTCAGTCTCATCCTTACTATTGAGTGCCCAGGGTTAAAGACATTTTAAAGAGCAGAGAAGAAACTATATTAAGTTCTGGATTATCCAAGTTTGATGTCTTCTTCTGAATATTAACCTGCCTGTTAACCATTAGTCATTATTTCCTTGTAGACACTGATCAATTACTATTGTCAAGAGAGATACTATCACCATGTGCTCCTTGTGGCCAGTGAAGGGATGAAGAAGTATAGCAGTGACCCAGTCTTCCGATTTTACCATGCCTACGGCACACTAATGGAGGGTACGTGCTGATCATCAGATGTCTTCCCTATGCTCTGAATCCTAGCTTAAACTAAGTATACTAATTGTTTTTCAAACCCCAATCTTGATTTCCAGGTAAAGCTCAAGAAGCCCTTCGGGAGTTTGAGGCCATTAAAAATAAACAAGACGTGTCACTGTGTTCCCTGATGGCGCTGATGTATGTCCATAAAATGAGCCCCAATCCAGGTACAGCATTTAAGTATAGCATTGAGATAGATTCCATGTTCCGCTTACTGCGACTTAATGATTTTTAGTTTTCTATCCATGGTGCTATATATGTAATGTTTTATCTTCCTGGCCAGAGTATAAATTCATCCGTTTCATGCTGCTTTTATGCATCCTATGACAGTTATTTCAATGGTGCATAGCAATGGTCTGAGTTAACAGAGTTGACTGTGTAAATGTTAGCAACTGTTTCACAAAGCAATGAAAGGACAACTAAAGAAGAGTGACACACACAGACTGTGCAAATGTGTAGCAATGTGCAGTTTCTCTCCTTAGACAACGTAGTAAGCTTCATGAGGACTTTGATAGTTCCCATTGTTCATAGCTCCTGAAAAATGTTCAGTAAATTTTCATTGTGTCGTACTTGAGACATGTGGCTATATTATGGAAGTAACATGATTTTCATTGTAGAGTAGTTGGGACGTATGGCTTTATTATGGAGAGAACATTATTCTTGGTAGTATTTGAGATGTAAGACTATATTATGGAAGGAACTCTGTTCTTTATAGTAGTTGGGATTCATGGCTATCATGGGGATGGAATGTTACTTAGGTAGGAGTTGGGACATGTGGATATATTGTGGAAGGAATGGTCTTTAAAGTTGAGTTGCATTGTGTTAGCAAGTAATATAAGGTATGACTGAGAAGAGAAGAGAATCCAAGCTATAAGTAACTTAAAACTATACGTGTATGTCCAGTAACAATTAATAGCACTGTAAGTATTTTAAATAATTAAATAAGCTGCATGTCATAGAATGAGCTTTTAAATATTGGAAACACTTTTATCTTTAAAAAATTATCACATGCCTCTTTCATGCCAAGCACACATACACAGATAAAAATAAAAAAAAAAAAAAACACTGTTTGACAAGTAACCAGTTATGTACCTTCTGTTAGGACTGTGCTAAATACATTTCCAGGATACAAAGGAGTTATAGTGAGTGACCCACACATCCGTGCTTCAGAATTGGATTGTAGAATTGGGTAGACTGAGATCTAGTCCTGACACTGACCCTAGCATTTGTATCATTTTAGAATATTACTGGGTTTTTAAATATACATTTGATTAACAAAAATAATTGCCTTTCTTAGGAATGACATAAACTGCCCAGCTAGTACATGACTAAGTGTGCCTTTGGAATCTGAAAGGTGGATACTCTGATTGTATACCAGACTCTTTTATTTCTTTTTTCATTTACTTAAATATAACTTTTTAAACTTAAACTTAAATTTAAAAGATCATAATTATCTGTCTGTAGGTCAGGTGAGGGGCTTACACACACCATGGCATGTTCAACTCTTGCCTCCTCCACTGTTTGAGGCAGAGTTTCCTATGTTTCTGCCACAATAGGAATTCGAGGTTATCTGATCCACAAGTTTCCACATGATTTTGCTTGTCCATGTCTTGGTTTTCTGTTACTGTGACAAAACGCCGTCACCAAAAGCAACCTGGAGAGAAAATGGTTCGTTTCATCTTACAGATTGTAGTCCATCATCCAAAGAAGTCCTGGCACAAACTCAGGGAGAAATTGATGCGGACGCCATGATGGAGTGCTGCTTACTGTCTTGCTCCTCGTGGACTGTTCGGTCTGCTCTTTTCATGGCCTTGGGTGCCACCACCCACAATGGGCTGCACCCCATCCAATCCCATACCAATCGTTGATCAAGAAAATATCCCTCAGACTTTCCTTCAGGCAATCTGATGAGGGCAATTTCTCAATTAAGTTTTCTTCCTAAATGACTCTAGCTAGGGTCAAGTTGACATAAAAACTAGCCAAGGATCCCTTGTCAACCCGACACTTAAAAGCATCATTCTTGAACTAGAACCTTTTTTTCTTGTTTGTCCCAAAAATGATATGCTAATATTGCTAATGTTATCACAATGCAAAAACATTCCAACTTCTAAAAGTTCCTTAGATTTTAAACATGTAAACAGTTTAAAAGTTCAGTCTCTTCAAAATACTCAAGGACTTAAAATATTAAAGGTCTGAAAAATTCCACAATCTATCAAATTCAAGTGTCTCTCTAGAATGCTAAAGTTACTTTTAAATATCCAAGGTCTCATAACTATGGGTTCCTATAAGCTTAAAAAACAAGTTAATCACTTTCTTACTTCAAGAGGGAACAACCAAACTTCAGCAGTATATATGATGAGTGTCAGTGTCTGAGATCACTCATGACTCATGCTTTTCTGGGCTTCTCTGCCTCCGCTATTTCACAGCACATATACCTTGTCTCATAGGCTCAGCCCAGTTTCATTCATCCCTGCTGCTGTTCTTGATTGTCATCCTATGCCATTAGCATCTCCAAAATGCTGGGATCTTCAGTAAAACTAAGCCATACCTTCACTAGTAGCTTTCCAGGGCTCTCTTCAAGGACTCCAAACTGGCCACCTGGTGGCAAGCCTCAGTTTCTCCCTATGATGCTTTTATACCTTCAAAACCATTAAGACCTGGGAGACTGTTACATAGTACCAAGTTTATCTGTCTCCTTTGGACCACAGATTTCTGTGTGCTGCTAATGCCAAGGAAACCCTTCCTAGAAGATCTAGCATCTTGCTCCAGTGATGCTGGACTCTTCTAACTTAATCATCATCAATTTGCCAGGTCCAGCTTCTCAGCAGTGATTGTCCCAGTAAGTTGAAAGTTTAACTTCACTGGTGCTTGGCTACTGTCAGTCGTGTCTGATTTTTAGCCCCTGCTGACTAGAACCACAGATTCTCCATTTGAAATATCAAGCTGCCTTGGTAGAATCTTTGAGGGACTCTCTAACTTCCTTCGAGTTCACAAGTGAGGCCTCAGTCGTCTGTCCTGCTCTCAGCATTAGCGTCTATATTACCATAGAACAGCCCACCGAGCTCTGAGCACTCAGTGGCTTTTCCAAAGTTCGAAAGGCTTTGCACAGTACTCGCCAAAACACCATGATCAGGTCTGTCACTGCAATACCTCATGACCTGGTGTCAATTTCTGTTATAGGTAGGGTTTTCATTGCTGTGACAAAACACTATTTTGCAAAGCACTTTGGGAGAAAAAGGGTTTATTGCGCCTTATACTTTGTAGTCCATTATCCAGGAAAATCACGGCAGGAACCAAGAGACAGGAACAGATCCAGAGACCATGGTATTAGGGCAGAAGGGTGGAGAGGGTGATTGCTCCTCATGGCTTGCTCAGCCTGTTTTATTAAGAGTATATAGGACCACCAACCCAGAGCTGGCATCAGACAGTTAGCTTGGCCCTCCTGTATCAATGATTAATGAAGAAAATGGCCCAGGGCTCATCTTGTAGGGTCATTTTGTCAATTGAGTTTCCCAAATGACGGTAGTTTAATGTTAAGTTGACATAGAACACAGCAGCAAAGTCTGTCTCACATCTTGCTGCAGGAGAACTGAGGTTACATATGCCCGCCACCAAGTCTAGCCTTCCACGGGTCTGGTAAGGTTAGGCATGCAGGGCACCACATCACCCCTTTGACATGAGTTTGCAGATCAAATCCCTGATACCAAGCTTATGCTGGAAATCCTTTTACACACTGAGCCACCTTAGCCAGCCCAATTTTTCATGTACTTTTTAAATTCTAATATGCTACTCGATCCAGTTATTAAACAATTTGTATAAGGGACAAGTTGAGTGTATGGATCTGCTTTTCAACTCTACTTAATGACATGTACATGTTTTTTCTGAAGGAAACTTAATAAGCCGATTTAAAAGGGTTAGTTTTTAAAACCAACAAACTCATTAATTTTGTATTTCTATTGGACTCACTTGGTTAAATAAGACATTAGTAAGGTTCCTTTTTTAATTCATTTTTAAATGAACAGCAATACTGTCAGTATCTAGATGGCATGCGCAGCGTGTTCTGTTTGTAATACTGCTGTCCTTGAAAGAATAAATGACCTCCACACGTGGTTAGGAATCTGACCTACCATACACACCATCTAGGATTTAATTTTGTTTTAGGTTTAATATTATTTTCCTTCCTCAGATAGAGAAGCTATCCTGGAATTAGATACCAAAATGAAGGAGCAACGTAAGGAAGCCGGACGCAAAGCCTTGTACCATGCAGGCCTGTTTCTGTGGCACATTGGTCGCCATGATAAGGCGAGAGAATATATTGACAGAATGTCAAAAATGCCACATGATAGCAATGAGGTGACCAGTTTTCTTATTTAATACGAATGTTGAAGGAATCCTGTGCTGTATGTAGTAGCATCCTTTGTTTAACTTGCAAATATCTTCACTACTTTTGAAATATCAGTAATGTGGTCAGGCTAAGGCTTTGAGTTGCTGCTCTAATAGCTGTGGATGAGATACTGTGTCCTGTATTCTTCTTTCCTTTCTGTCCTCTCCTTCCTCCTCACTCCCTCCCCTCTCGTTGCCCCCACATCTGTACCATCCGTATTTGAAGCATAAAGACAGTGCAGGCCTTATTTTCTTGGTGAATCATCTTGGAGCACATGACTTACATTCTGAGAACTTGAAGGGCTGTGAGGAGATGTGATTAAAGTGCTCAGGGAGACATTCGTTACTTGCTTATTCTGTTTGAACCATTCCTCCGAGAAAGGCTCTATCTGCAAGGTTAAGTGGGTGATTGAGAGAAAATGTTTAGAAAGCCTTCCATCTAAAACCAACAGCAAACCCTCCAATTCCTGCCCCCACAAGGCATTCATTTTCACCAGCAAACATGGAAGGAGGCTTTTCACCTCCTGCTTTCTGCCACCTTGAGAGCCTACCTTTGATGAAACATGAGGTAAACGATCGTAAACTGTAAGCGAAAATGGTAAAAAGAAACTGTGGAGAGATAGAAGGATATGATTGCCAGGTAAGAATATCTGTAGATGATTGGATAGACATTGAGAAATCTTTGAAGGCTTTAAATAATGGAAGGCTTTAAATAATCTTTATTACAGCACAGATCAAGAAGATTATTTTAATAGTTTATAGACTGAATTGATTCAGACAGAAACTAAAATTTGGAGAAAATAATATATTCTGGCAGAAGATATTGAGACTAGAGGACTACAAATCAAAACTGTTAACAGCCCACCAGGATTTGCCAGCTGATCCACATGGAGAGAGATGTCATGTTTGTCTTTACTGTGGTTCAATTGTTGGCAAAACAGAATAGCTTGTGAATGTCAGGAAAAGGAAAGAAGCTTAATATTCTAAGGTTTAGAAGGTTCCAGGGCTGGAACTATATATTGTCAATTACTCCACAGAAATATCTTTGGAGCCCATTCAGATTGTAAAGTGGTCTCCTTAGTTGATGGGAAGCTGGTTGAGAATCTGACCCATATTTTCAGGTGACTATTCAGGGAGGCAAGAATAACCTCTTTAAATGCCTGTAAGTTAATCTTAAAATCATTGCTAGAACATATCCCATTTCTTTTCTTTTTTTTTCTTCTTGTTTACTCATCTCTCAGACCATATTCCATTTCTTATATGACATTAAGAACAAAATATCTTCTTTGAAATCCTACAAACCTTCCAATCCATTAGACGCATCCATGATTTCAGTTTCTAATTTCCCAGGAATTTATCTAATTCACTAGATAACTTGTGAAGATCACTGTGCATTACCTTGGTCTTTATCCTGGGCGAAGTAAGGCGTCATCTCAGTTCCTGCCCTAGTTCACTGAAAGAACTACTCAAAGAGAGGCCACACATGCTCAGAGTGAGCCTCGTGTTGACAGATTTCTTGCTATTCATTTGACTCCAGTACGATCTTTCTTTACCAGGGACCGATTTTGAAAGCATGGCTTGATATTACAAGAGGGAAGGAACCTTATGCTAAAAAAGCCCTACGGTATTTTGAGGAGGGATTACAAGATGGAAACGATATTTTTGCTCTGCTGGGTAAGGTGAGTTGAGTCCAAGTGAAGAAATTATGTCTGAAGACTTAAAGAACACCTGAAATGTAATAAAACTTAGTAGATCACAAAAGACTGTATTTGCGGTCCTGTTGTCAGCTGACAGAGGGACTTGCGTCTGTGAGGGACACAGCTAGAGAAGTGACTTCTCTACCGAAGGGCCTGAGTTCCGGAATGATGTTATGTCTGAGGCGATTGGTCCTTGAGTTCGTTGCTGCAGTGTTGTCCCTGCATCTGTTATGTGTGAGGGATCACTGGAGAAGAAGCAGGACATGGAAAAGGTGAACACGTCATGTCCTGGAGCTTCTCTTCTGTTAGAGAGATGAACAGTGAGGAAGTCGGTAAGTTAATTACCTACTGTATAACTGGACCAGGTCATAAGCCCAGTAAAAAGTGAAGCTGGGATAGGAGACAGGAGGAGGGGCATGAACTTGCAGTTGGAGATGACGTAGTCGGTACATTTGACTTCTGAACATAGACTTATAGACGAGGAGGGTACAGCCTTGATAGCATGGTGGGGAAACATTAACAGTGAGGGGTGACAGATTCAGATACCTCAAGGCACGTTAAGGGCATAGCCAGCAATCCATGTCAGGAGGATGAGTGTGGGAAGTTAAAGGTCAGAGGAAAGGGACGTGTGGAGCCATGGTCAGAGATGACAAGGAGAGGTGGACCTAAAGGTAGCTGGTGCAAAGCTTGAACAGGTAAGTTGTATTATCGGACTTGCATTTTGAGAATACACAATTGACAATCTTAAAAACTCTCTGTTGAGTTGTATTATTTAAGTTACACACTTGCATCTGTCTGCACTAATATCTTCTGAACACGTTTCAAAATTAATCAGTGGGCTACAGTGAGGTAGCTCAGAGCCTGCCACAGAGCCCAGCAACCAGAGTTAATTTCCACAATGTACACGGTGGCAAGAGAGAACCCAGAAAACTCCTGGGAGCTGTCCTCCCACCTCTGTGTGCCTCACAGACACCTGCAGACTCACCAGCAGGCACACACACATGATGAGTGAATGAAGGT